>NC_142096.1:46158907-46468010 GCF_054644295.1 Miniopterus natalensis
TCAGCACAGACACGCAAACACATCTTTCTGTGAAAGTTCTACCTCAGGTCACTTGGAAATGTAAGGTTTTCATGGAGAACATGAGGTCAATCATGGTTTTGCACTCTGCAACCAATAGAAATGTCCTTTTGTACATAGCCTTCTGAAATTCACATCAAAATACCCTTCTTTTCTGGTTTCTTGAATGTTCTCAACACATTAGGAGAAAGATCGTGTTTGAGCAAGAGTGATGTAGTGTGCGTTTTCCTGGATTTCAAGTGATTTGGGAAACATACTCCTTGTTTTTCCACATTGTGTAAGAAACAACATTAGGCTTGCAAGAGATTGAAACAATGCATCCCAAAACATATTCCTGCAGTGAAAACACATGTTTCTACAAAGACTTTGAAGGAGCAAGCCAAAGCCTAGTGGCAGAGTGTTCTTTCAGAGAGAAACACATGCATTTCATCCTTCTGGAGTGAGTCTTCAGCCTGGAATTCATTTGCATTTTGTACTGTGCAGAATGTAGCTACCTGCTCGGGGGTTGTCTCAGAGAAGCGCCTTTCCTGTAGGAGCTTGTTGCAACATTCATTGTTTGGCTAAGTTCTTTAGGGTTGGTTTTGGAAGGTCTTTCAACTTTGGCCAAATCCCGCTTCGTACGAAATTTTTTCACAGCGCTGTCTCCAAGTGTCCACAAAGAGCTGCTGCTTGAAACTGTCCACATGCACATCTCCCATACTGGTGTGCTCGTTTCACTACCTGGATTTTGGTTTCCACTTCTTTCTTGGAAATGACAAGCCTTCTTTCTGCATGCTACACACACCTTGTAGCAGTTTCAGCTTGAAGCATGTTGGTGCTCTCAAAACGCTGTGTAACTTCTGTAAGGTGTGTTACTCTCCAGCACTGAATACACTACTTAGAGCTCCTTTCACCACAGACACGCAAACACATCTTTCTGTGAAAGTTCTACCTCAGGTCACTTGGAAATGTAAGGTTTTCATGGAGAACATGAGGTCAATCATGGTTTTGCACTCTGCAACCAATAGAAATGTCCTTTTGTACATAGCCTTCTGAAATTCACATCAAAATACCCTTCTTTTCTGGTTTCTTGAATGTTCTCAACACATTAGGAGAAATATCGTGTTTGAGCAAGAGTGATGTAGTGTGCGTTTTCCTGGATTTCAAGTGATTTGGGAAACATACTCCTTGTTTTTCCACATTGTGTAAGAAACAACATTAGGCTTTCAAGAGATTGAAACAATGCATCCCAAAACATATTCCTGCAGTGAAAACACATGTTTCTACAACGACTTTGAAGGAGCAAGCAAAAGCCTAGTGGCAGAGTGTTCTTTCAGAGAGAAACACATGCATTTCATCCTTCTGGAGTGAGTCTTCAGCTTTGAATTCATTTGCATTTTGTCCTGTGCAGAATGTAGCTACCTGCTCGGGGATTGTCTCATAGAAGCGCCTTTCCTGTAGGAGCTTGTTGCAACATTCATTGTTTGGCTAAGTTCTTTAGGGTTGGTTTTGGAAGGTCTTTCAACTTTGGCCAAATCCCGCTTCGTACGAAATTTTTTCACAGCGCTGTCTCCAAGTGTCCACAAAAAGCTGCTGCTTGAAACTGTCCACATGCACATCTCCCATACTGGTGTGCTCGTTTCACTACCTGGATTTTGGTTTCCACTTCTTTCTTTGAAATGACAAGCCTTCTTTCTGCATGCTACACACACCTTGTAGCAGTTTCAGCTTGAAGCATGTTGGTGCTCTCAAAACGCTGTGTAACTTCTGTAAGGTGTGTTACTCTCCAGCACTGAATACACTACTTAGAGCTCCTTTCACCACAGACACGCAAACACATCTTTCTGTGAAAGTTCTACCTCAGGTCACTTGGAAATGTAAGGTTTTCATGGAGAACATGAGGTCAATCATGGTTTTGCACTCTGCAACCAATAGAAATGTCCTTTTGTACATAGCCTTCTGAAATTCACATCAAAATACCCTTCTTTTCTGGTTTCTTGAATGTTCTCAACACATTAGGAGAAAGATCGTGTTTGAGCAAGAGTGATGTAGTGTGCGTTTTCCTGGATTTCAAGTGATTTGGGAAACATACTCCTTGTTTTTCCACATTGTGTAAGAAACAACATTAGGCTTTCAAGAGATTTAAACAATGCATCCCAAAACATATTCCTGCAGTGAAAACACATGTTTCTACAAAGACTTTGAAGGAGCAAGCAAAAGCCTAGTGGCAGAGTGTTCTTTCAGAGAGAAACACATGCATTTCATCCTTCTGGAGTGAGTCTTCAGCCTGGAATTCATTTGCATTTTGTACTGTGCAGAATGTAGCTACCTGCTCGGGGGTTGTCTCATAGAAGCGCCTTTCCTGTAGGAGCTTGTTGCAACATTCATTGTTTGGCTAAGTTCTTTAGGGTTGGTTTTGGAAGGTCTTTCAACTTTGGCCAAATCCCGCTTCGTACGAAATTTTTTCACAGCGCTGTCTCCAAGTGTCCACAAAGAGCTGCTGCTTGAAACTGTCCACATGCACATCTCCCATACTGGTGTGCTCGTTTCACTACCTGGATTTTGGTTTCCACTTCTTTCTTGGAAATGACAAGCCTTCTTTCTGCATGCTACACACACCTTGTAGCAGTTTCAGCTTGAAGCATGTTGGTGCTCTCAAAACGCTGTGTAACTTCTGTAGGGTGTGTTACTCTCCAGCACTGAATACACTACTTAGAGCTCCTTTCACCACAGACACGCAAACACATCTTTCTGTGAAAGTTCTACCTCAGGTCACTTGGAAATGTAAGGTTTTCAGGGAGAACATGAGGTCAATCATGGTTTTGCACTCTGCAACCAATAGAAATGTCCTTTTGTACATAGCCTTCTGAAATTCACATCAAAATACCCTTCTTTTCTGGTTTCTTGAATGTTCTCAACACATTAGGAGAAAGATCGTGTTTGAGCAAGAGTGATGTAGTGTGCGTTTTCCTGGATTTCAAGTGATTTGGGAAACATACTCCTTGTTTTTCCACATTGTGTAAGAAACAACATTAGGCTTGCAAGAGATTGAAACAATGCATCCCAAAACATATTCCTGCAGTGAAAACACATGTTTCTACAAAGACTTTGAAGGAGCAAGCCAAAGCCTAGTGGCAGAGTGTTCTTTCAGATAGAAACACATGCATTTCATCCTTCTGGAGTGAGTCTTCAGCCTGGAATTCATTTGCATTTTGTACTGTGCAGAATGTAGCTACCTGCTCGGGGGTTGTCTCATAGAAGCGCCTTTCCTGTAGGAGCTTGTTGCAACATTCATTGTTTGGCTAAGTTCTTTAGGGTTGGTTTTGGAAAGTCTTTCAACTTTGGCCAAATCCCGCTTCGTACGAAATTTTTTCACAGCGCTGTCTCCAAGTGTCCTCAAAGAGCTGCTGCTTGAAACTGTCCACATGCACATCTCCCATACTGGTGTGCTCGTTTCACTACCTGGATTTTGGTTTCCACTTCTTTCTTGGAAATGACAAGCCTTCTTTCTGCATGCTACACACACCTTGTAGCAGTTTCAGCTTGAAGCATGTTGGTGCTCTCAAAACGCTGTGTAACTTCTGTAGGGTGTGTCACTCTCCAGCACTGAATACACTACTTAGAGCTCCTTTCACCACAGACACGCAAACACATCTTTCTGTGAAAGTTCTACCTCAGGTCACTTGGAAATGTAAGGTTTTCATGGAGAACATGAGGTCAATCATGGTTTTGCACTCTGCAACCAATAGAAATGTCCTTTTGTACATAGCCTTCTGAAATTCACATCAAAATACCCTTCTTTTCTGGTTTCTTGAATGTTCTCAACACATTAGGAGAAAGATCGTGTTTGAGCAAGAGTGATGTAGTGTGCGTTTTCCTGGATTTCAAGTGATTTGGGAAACATACTCCTTGTTTTTCCACATTGTGTAAGAAACAACATTAGGCTTGCAAGAGATTGAAACAATGCATCCCAAAACATATTCCTGCAGTGAAAACACATGTTTCTACAAAGACTTTGAAGGAGCAAGCCAAAGCCTAGTGGCAGAGTGCTCTTTCAGAGAGAAACACATGCATTTCATCCTTCTGGAGTGAGTCTTCAGCCTGGAATTCATTTGCATTTTGTACTGTGCAGAATGTAGCTACCTGCTCGGGGGTTGTCTCATAGAAGCGCCTTTCCTGTAGGAGCTTGTTGCAACATTCATTGTTTGGCTAAGTTCTTTAGGGTTGGTTTTGGAAGGTCTTTCAACTTTGGCCAAATCCCGCTTCGTACGAAATTTTTTCACAGCGCTGTCTCCAAGTGTCCACAAAGAGCTGCTGCTTGAAACTGTCCACATGCACATCTCCCATACTGGTGTGCTCGTTTCACTACCTGGATTTTGGTTTCCACTTCTTTCTTTGAAATGACAAGCCTTCTTTCTGCATGCTACGCACACCTTGTAGCAGTTTCAGCTTGAAGCATGTTGGTGCTCTCAAAACGCTGTGTAACTTCTGTAAGGTGTGTTACTCTCCAGCACTGAATACACTACTTAGAGCTCCTTTCACCACAGACAGGCAAACACATCTTTCTGTGAAAGTTCTACCTCAGGTCACTTGGAAATGTAAGGTTTTCATGGAGAACATGAGGTCAATCATGGTTTTGCACTCTGCAACGAATAGAAATGTCCTTTTGTACATAGCCTTCTGAAATTCACATCAAAATACCCTTCTTTTCTGGTTTCTTGAATGTTCTCAACACATTAGGAGAAATATCGTGTTTGAGCAACAGTGATGTAGTGTGCGTTTTCCTGGATTTCAAGTGATTTGGGAAACATACTCCTTGTTTTTCCACATTGTGTAAGAAACAACATTAGGCTTGCAAGAGATTGAAACAATGCATCCCAAAACATATTCCTGCAGTGAAAACACATGTTTCTACAACGACTTTGAAGGAGCAAGCAAAAGCCTAGTGGCAGAGTGTTCTTTCAGAGAGAAACACATGCATTTCATCCTTCTGGAGTGAGTCTTCACCTTTGAATTCATTTGCATTTTGTCCTGTGCAGAATGTAGCTACCTGCTCGGGGGTTGTCTCATAGAAGCGCCTTTCCTGTAGGAGCTTGTTGCAACATTCATTGTTTGGCTAAGTTCTTTAGGGTTGGTTTTGGAAGGTCTTTCAACTTTGGCCAAATCCCGCTTCGTACGAAATTTTTTCACAGCGCTGTCTCCAAGTGTCCACAAAGAGCTGCTGCTTGAAACTGTCCACATGCACATCTCCCATACTGGTGTGCTCGTTTCACTACCTGGATTTTGGTTTCCACTTCTTTCTTGGAAATGACAAGCCTTCTTTCTGCATGCTACACACACCTTGTAGCAGTTTCAGCTTGAAGCATGTTGGTGCTCTCAAAACGCTGTGTAACTTCTGTAGGGTGTGTTACTCTCCAGCACTGAATACACTACTTAGAGCTCCTTTCACCACAGACACGCAAACACATCTTTCTGTGAAAGTTCTACCTCAGGTCACTTGGAAATGTAAGGTTTTCATGGAGAACATGAGGTCAATCATGGTTTTGCACTCTGCAACCAATAGAAATGTCCTTTTGTACATAGCCTTCTGAAATTCACATCAAAATACCCTTCTTTTCTGGTTTCTTGAATGTTCTCAACACATTAGGAGAAAGATCGTGTTTGAGCAAGAGTGATGTAGTGTGCGTTTTCCTGGATTTCAAGTGATTTGGGAAACATACTCCTTGTTTTTCCACATTGTGTAAGAAACAACATTAGGCTTTCAAGAGATTGAAACAATGCATCCCAAAACATATTCCTGCAGTGAAAACACATGTTTCTACAAAGACTTTGAAGGAGCAAGCAAAAGCCTAGTGGCAGAGTGTTCTTTCAGAGAGAAACACATGCATTTCATCCTTCTGGAGTGAGTCTTCAGCTTTGAATTCATTTGCATTTTGTACTGTGCAGAATGTAGCTACCTGCTCGGGGGTTGTCTCATAGAAGCGCCTTTCCTGTAGGAGCTTGTTGCAACATTCATTGTTTGGCTAAGTTCTTTAGGGTTGGGTTTGGAAGGTCTTTCAACTTTGGCCAAATCCCGCTTCGTACGAAATTTTTTCACAGCGCTGTCTCCAAGTGTCCACAAAGAGCTGCTGCTTGAAACTGTCCACATGCACATCTCCCATACTGGTGTGCTCGTTTCACTACCTGGATTTTGGTTTCCACTTCTTTCTTGGAAATGACAAGCCTTCTTTCTGCATGCTACACACACCTTGTAGCAGTTTCAGCTTGAAGCATGTTGGTGCTCTCAAAACGCTGTGTAACTTCTGTAAGGTGTGTTACTCTCCAGCACTGAATACACTACTTAGAGCTCCTTTCAGCACAGACACGCAAACACATCTTTCTGTGAAAGTTCTACCTCAGGTCACTTGGAAATGTAAGGTTTTCATGGAGAACATGAGGTCAATCATGGTTTTGCACTCTGCAACCAATAGAAATGTCCTTTTGTACATAGCCTTCTGAAATTCACATCAAAATACCCTTCTTTTCTGGTTTCTTGAATGTTCTCAACACATTAGGAGAAAGATCGTGTTTGAGCAAGAGTGATGTAGTGTGCGTTTTCCTGGATTTCAAGTGATTTGGGAAACATACTCCTTGTTTTTCCACATTGTGTAAGAAACAACATTAGGCTTGCAAGAGATTGAAACAATGCATCCCAAAACATATTCCTGCAGTGAAAACACATGTTTCTACAAAGACTTTGAAGGAGCAAGCCAAAGCCTAGTGGCAGAGTGTTCTTTCAGAGAGAAACACATGCATTTCATCCTTCTGGAGTGAGTCTTCAGCTTTGAATTCATTTGCATTTTGTACTGTGCAGAATGTAGCTACCTGCTCGGGGGTTGTCTCATAGAAGCGCCTTTCCTGTAGGAGCTTGTTGCAACATTCATTGTTTGGCTAAGTTCTTTAGGGTTGGTTTTGGAAGGTCTTTCAACTTTGGCCAAATCCCGCTTCGTACGAAATTTTTTCACAGCGCTGTCTCCAAGTGTCCACAAAGAGCTGCTGCTTGAAACTGTCCACATGCACATCTCCCATACTGGTGTGCTCGTTTCACTACCTGGATTTTGGTTTCCACTTCTTTCTTGGAAATGACAAGCCTTCTTTCTGCATGCTACACACACCTTGTAGCAGTTTCAGCTTGAAGCATGTTGGTGCTCTCAAAACGCTGTGTAACTTCTGTAAGGTGTGTTACTCTCCATCACTGAATACACTACTTAGAGCTCCTTTCACCACAGACACGCAAACACATCTTTCTGTGAAAGTTCTACCTCAGGTCACTTGGAAATGTAAGGTTTTCATGGAGAACATGAGGTCAATCATGGTTTTGCACTCTGCAACCAATAGAAATGTCCTTTTGTACATAGCCTTCTGAAATTCACATCAAAATACCCTTCTTTTCTGGTTTCTTGAATGTTCTCAACACATTAGGAGAAAGATCGTGTTTGAGCAAGAGTGATGTAGTGTGCGTTTTCCTGGATTTCAAGTGATTTGGGAAACATACTCCTTGTTTTTCCACATTGTGTAAGAAACAACATTAGGCTTGCAAGAGATTGAAACAATGCATCCCAAAACATATTCCTGCAGTGAAAACACATGTTTCTACAAAGACTTTGAAGGAGCAAGCCAAAGCCTAGTGGCAGAGTGTTCTTTCAGAGAGAAACACATGCATTTCATCCTTCTGGAGTGAGTCTTCAGCCTGGAATTCATTTGCATTTTGTCCTGTGCAGAATGTAGCTACCTGCTCGGGGGTTGTCTCATAGAAGCGCCTTTCCTGTAGGAGCTTGTTGCAACATTCATTGTTTGGCTAAGTTCTTTAGGGTTGGTTTTGGAAGGTCTTTCAACTTTGGCCAAATCCCGCTTCGTACGAAATTTTTTCACAGCGCTGTCTCCAAGTGTCCACAAAGAGCTGCTGCTTGAAACTGTCCACATGCACATCTCCCATACTGGTGTGCTCGTTTCACTACCTGGATTTTGGTTTCCACTTCTTTCTTGGAAATGACAAGCCTTCTTTCTGCATGCTACACACACCTTGTAGCAGTTTCAGCTTGAAGCATGTTGGTGCTCTCAAAACGCTGTGTAACTTCTGTAAGGTGTGTTACTCTCCAGCACTGAATACACTACTTAGAGCTCCTTTCACCACAGACACGCAAACACATCTTTCTGTGAAAGTTCTACCTCAGGTCACTTGGAAATGTAAGGTTTTCATGGAGAACATGAGGTCAATCATGGTTTTGCACTCTGCAACCAATAGAAATGTCCTTTTGTACATAGCCTTCTGAAATTCACATCAAAATACCCTTCTTTTCTGGTTTCTTGAATGTTCTCAACACATTAGGAGAAATATCGTGTTTGAGCAAGAGTGATGTAGTGTGCGTTTTCCTGGATTTCAAGTGATTTGGGAAACATACTCCTTGTTTTTCCACATTGTGTAAGAAACAACATTAGGCTTTCAAGAGATTGAAACAATGCATCCCAAAACATATTCCTGCAGTGAAAACACATGTTTCTACAACGACTTTGAAGGAGCAAGCAAAAGCCTAGTGGCAGAGTGTTCTTTCAGAGAGAAACACATGCATTTCATCCTTCTGGAGTGAGTCTTCAGCTTTGAATTCATTTGCATTTTGTCCTGTGCAGAATGTAGCTACCTGCTCGGGGATTGTCTCATAGAAGCGCCTTTCCTGTAGGAGCTTGTTGCAACATTCATTGTTTGGCTAAGTTCTTTAGGGTTGGTTTTGGAAGGTCTTTCAACTTTGGCCAAATCCCGCTTCGTACGAAATTTTTTCACAGCGCTGTCTCCAAGTGTCCACAAAAAGCTGCTGCTTGAAACTGTCCACATGCACATCTCCCATACTGGTGTGCTCGTTTCACTACCTGGATTTTGGTTTCCACTTCTTTCTTTGAAATGACAAGCCTTCTTTCTGCATGCTACACACACCTTGTAGCAGTTTCAGCTTGAAGCATGTTGGTGCTCTCAAAACGCTGTGTAACTTCTGTAAGGTGTGTTACTCTCCAGCACTGAATACACTACTTAGAGCTCCTTTCACCACAGACACGCAAACACATCTTTCTGTGAAAGTTCTACCTCAGGTCACTTGGAAATGTAAGGTTTTCATGGAGAACATGAGGTCAATCATGGTTTTGCACTCTGCAACCAATAGAAATGTCCTTTTGTACATAGCCTTCTGAAATTCACATCAAAATACCCTTCTTTTCTGGTTTCTTGAATGTTCTCAACACATTAGGAGAAAGATCGTGTTTGAGCAAGAGTGATGTAGTGTGCGTTTTCCTGGATTTCAAGTGATTTGGGAAACATACTCCTTGTTTTTCCACATTGTGTAAGAAACAACATTAGGCTTTCAAGAGATTTAAACAATGCATCCCAAAACATATTCCTGCAGTGAAAACACATGTTTCTACAAAGACTTTGAAGGAGCAAGCAAAAGCCTAGTGGCAGAGTGTTCTTTCAGAGAGAAACACATGCATTTCATCCTTCTGGAGTGAGTCTTCAGCCTGGAATTCATTTGCATTTTGTACTGTGCAGAATGTAGCTACCTGCTCGGGGGTTGTCTCATAGAAGCGCCTTTCCTGTAGGAGCTTGTTGCAACATTCATTGTTTGGCTAAGTTCTTTAGGGTTGGTTTTGGAAGGTCTTTCAACTTTGGCCAAATCCCGCTTCGTACGAAATTTTTTCACAGCGCTGTCTCCAAGTGTCCACAAAGAGCTGCTGCTTGAAACTGTCCACATGCACATCTCCCATACTGGTGTGCTCGTTTCACTACCTGGATTTTGGTTTCCACTTCTTTCTTGGAAATGACAAGCCTTCTTTCTGCATGCTACACACACCTTGTAGCAGTTTCAGCTTGAAGCATGTTGGTGCTCTCAAAACGCTGTGTAACTTCTGTAGGGTGTGTTACTCTCCAGCACTGAATACACTACTTAGAGCTCCTTTCACCACAGACACGCAAACACATCTTTCTGTGAAAGTTCTACCTCAGGTCACTTGGAAATGTAAGGTTTTCAGGGAGAACATGAGGTCAATCATGGTTTTGCACTCTGCAACCAATAGAAATGTCCTTTTGTACATAGCCTTCTGAAATTCACATCAAAATACCCTTCTTTTCTGGTTTCTTGAATGTTCTCAACACATTAGGAGAAAGATCGTGTTTGAGCAAGAGTGATGTAGTGTGCGTTTTCCTGGATTTCAAGTGATTTGGGAAACATACTCCTTGTTTTTCCACATTGTGTAAGAAACAACATTAGGCTTGCAAGAGATTGAAACAATGCATCCCAAAACATATTCCTGCAGTGAAAACACATGTTTCTACAAAGACTTTGAAGGAGCAAGCAAAAGCCTAGTGGCAGAGTGTTCTTTCAGAGAGAAACACATGCATTTCATCCTTCTGGAGTGAGTCTTCAGCCTGGAATTCATTTGCATTTTGTACTGTGCAGAATGTAGCTACCTGCTCGGGGGTTGTCTCATAGAAGCGCCTTTCCTGTAGGAGCTTGTTGCAACATTCATTGTTTGGCTAAGTTCTTTAGGGTTGGTTTTGGAAGGTCTTTCAACTTTGGCCAAATCCCGCTTCGTACGAAATTTTTTCACAGCGCTGTCTCCAAGTGTCCTCAAAGAGCTGCTGCTTGAAACTGTCCACATGCACATCTCCCATACTGGTGTGCTCGTTTCACTACCTGGATTTTGGTTTCCACTTCTTTCTTGGAAATGACAAGCCTTCTTTCTGCATGCTACACACACCTTGTAGCAGTTTCAGCTTGAAGCATGTTGGTGCTCTCAAAACGCTGTGTAACTTCTGTAGGGTGTGTTACTCTCCAGCACTGAATACACTACTTAGAGCTCCTTTCACCACAGACACGCAAACACATCTTTCTGTGAAAGTTCTACCTCAGGTCACTTGGAAATGTAAGGTTTTCATGGAGAACATGAGGTCAATCATGGTTTTGCACTCTGCAACCAATAGAAATGTCCTTTTGTACATAGCCTTCTGAAATTCACATCAAAATACCCTTCTTTTCTGGTTTCTTGAATGTTCTCAACACATTAGGAGAAAGATCGTGTTTGAGCAAGAGTGATGTAGTGTGCGTTTTCCTGGATTTCAAGTGATTTGGGAAACATACTCCTTGTTTTTCCACATTGTGTAAGAAACAACATTAGGCTTGCAAGAGATTGAAACAATGCATCCCAAAACATATTCCTGCAGTGAAAACACATGTTTCTACAAAGACTTTGAAGGAGCAAGCCAAAGCCTAGTGGCAGAGTGCTCTTTCAGAGAGAAACACATGCATTTCATCCTTCTGGAGTGAGTCTTCAGCCTGGAATTCATTTGCATTTTGTACTGTGCAGAATGTAGCTACCTGCTCGGGGGTTGTCTCATAGAAGCGCCTTTCCTGTAGGAGCTTGTTGCAACATTCATTGTTTGGCTAAGTTCTTTAGGGTTGGTTTTGGAAGGTCTTTCAACTTTGGCCAAATCCCGCTTCGTACGAAATTTTTTCACAGCGCTGTCTCCAAGTGTCCACAAAGAGCTGCTGCTTGAAACTGTCCACATGCACATCTCCCATACTGGTGTGCTCGTTTCACTACCTGGATTTTGGTTTCCACTTCTTTCTTTGAAATGACAAGCCTTCTTTCTGCATGCTACGCACACCTTGTAGCAGTTTCAGCTTGAAGCATGTTGGTGCTCTCAAAACGCTGTGTAACTTCTGTAAGGTGTGTTACTCTCCAGCACTGAATACACTACTTAGAGCTCCTTTCACCACAGACACGCAAACACATCTTTCTGTGAAAGTTCTACCTCAGGTCACTTGGAAATGTAAGGTTTTCATGGAGAACATGAGGTCAATCATGGTTTTGCACTCTGCAACGAATAGAAATGTCCTTTTGTACATAGCCTTCTGAAATTCACATCAAAATACCCTTCTTTTCTGGTTTCTTGAATGTTCTCAACACATTAGGAGAAATATCGTGTTTGAGCAACAGTGATGTAGTGTGCGTTTTCCTGGATTTCAAGTGATTTGGGAAACATACTCCTTGTTTTTCCACATTGTGTAAGAAACAACATTAGGCTTGCAAGAGATTGAAACAATGCATCCCAAAACATATTCCTGCAGTGAAAACACATGTTTCTACAACGACTTTGAAGGAGCAAGCAAAAGCCTAGTGGCAGAGTGTTCTTTCAGAGAGAAACACATGCATTTCATCCTTCTGGAGTGAGTCTTCAGCTTTGAATTCATTTGCATTTTGTCCTGTGCAGAATGTAGCTACCTGCTCGGGGGTTGTCTCATAGAAGCGCCTTTCCTGTAGGAGCTTGTTGCAACATTCATTGTTTGGCTAAGTTCTTTAGGGTTGGTTTTGGAAGGTCTTTCAACTTTGGCCAAATCCCGCTTCGTACGAAATTTTTTCACAGCGCTGTCTCCAAGTGTCCACAAAGAGCTGCTGCTTGAAACTGTCCACATGCACATCTCCCATACTGGTGTGCTCGTTTCACTACCTGGATTTTGGTTTCCACTTCTTTCTTGGAAATGACAAGCCTTCTTTCTGCATGCTACACACACCT
This sequence comes from Miniopterus natalensis, assembly GCF_054644295.1. Classification (NCBI taxonomy): domain Eukaryota; kingdom Metazoa; phylum Chordata; class Mammalia; order Chiroptera; family Miniopteridae; genus Miniopterus; species Miniopterus natalensis. The sequence continues at coordinate 46,171,503 of NC_142096.1, forward strand.
TGTAGCAGTTTCAGCTTGAAGCATGTTGGTGCTCTCAAAACGCTGTGTAACTTCTGTAGGGTGTGTTACTCTCCAGCACTGAATACACTACTTAGAGCTCCTTTCACCACAGACACGCAAACACATCTTTCTGTGAAAGTTCTACCTCAGGTCACTTGGAAATGTAAGGTTTTCATGGAGAACATGAGGTCAATCATGGTTTTGCACTCTGCAACCAATAGAAATGTCCTTTTGTACATAGCCTTCTGAAATTCACATCAAAATACCCTTCTTTTCTGGTTTCTTGAATGTTCTCAACACATTAGGAGAAAGATCGTGTTTGAGCAAGAGTGATGTAGTGTGCGTTTTCCTGGATTTCAAGTGATTTGGGAAACATACTCCTTGTTTTTCCACATTGTGTAAGAAACAACATTAGGCTTTCAAGAGATTGAAACAATGCATCCCAAAACATATTCCTGCAGTGAAAACACATGTTTCTACAAAGACTTTGAAGGAGCAAGCAAAAGCCTAGTGGCAGAGTGTTCTTTCAGAGAGAAACACATGCATTTCATCCTTCTGGAGTGAGTCTTCAGCTTTGAATTCATTTGCATTTTGTACTGTGCAGAATGTAGCTACCTGCTCGGGGGTTGTCTCATAGAAGCGCCTTTCCTGTAGGAGCTTGTTGCAACATTCATTGTTTGGCTAAGTTCTTTAGGGTTGGGTTTGGAAGGTCTTTCAACTTTGGCCAAATCCCGCTTCGTACGAAATTTTTTCACAGCGCTGTCTCCAAGTGTCCACAAAGAGCTGCTGCTTGAAACTGTCCACATGCACATCTCCCATACTGGTGTGCTCGTTTCACTACCTGGATTTTGGTTTCCACTTCTTTCTTGGAAATGACAAGCCTTCTTTCTGCATGCTACACACACCTTGTAGCAGTTTCAGCTTGAAGCATGTTGGTGCTCTCAAAACGCTGTGTAACTTCTGTAAGGTGTGTTACTCTCCAGCACTGAATACACTACTTAGAGCTCCTTTCACCACAGACACGCAAACACATCTTTCTGTGAAAGTTCTACCTCAGGTCACTTGGAAATGTAAGGTTTTCATGGAGAACATGAGGTCAATCATGGTTTTGCACTCTGCAACCAATAGAAATGTCCTTTTGTACATAGCCTTCTGAAATTCACATCAAAATACCCTTCTTTTCTGGTTTCTTGAATGTTCTCAACACATTAGGAGAAAGATCGTGTTTGAGCAAGAGTGATGTAGTGTGCGTTTTCCTGGATTTCAAGTGATTTGGGAAACATACTCCTTGTTTTTCCACATTGTGTAAGAAACAACATTAGGCTTTCAAGAGATTGAAACAATGCATCCCAAAACATATTCCTGCAGTGAAAACACATGTTTCTACAACGACTTTGAAGGAGCAAGCAAAAGCCTAGTGGCAGAGTGTTCTTTCAGAGAGAAACACATGCATTTCATCCTTCTGGAGTGAGTCTTCAGCTTTGATTTCATTTGCATTTTGTCCTGTGCAGAATGTAGCTACCTGCTCGGGGGTTGTCTCATAGAAGCGCCTTTCCTGTAGGAGCTTGTTGCAACATTCATTGTTTGGCTAAGTTCTTTAGGGTTGGTTTTGGAAGGTCTTTCAACTTTGGCCAAATCCCGCTTCGTACGAAATTTTTTCACAGCGCTGTCTCCAAGTGTCCACAAAGAGCTGCTGCTTGAAACTGTCCACATGCACATCTCCCATACTGGTGTGCTCGTTTCACTACCTGGATTTTGGTTTCCACTTCTTTCTTTGAAATGACAAGCCTTCTTTCTGCATGCTACACACACCTTGTAGCAGTTTCAGCTTGAAGCATGTTGGTGCTCTCAAAACGCTGTGTAACTTCTGTAAGGTGTGTTACTCTCCAGCACTGAATACACTACTTAGAGCTCCTTTCACCACAGACACGCAAACACATCTTTCTGTGAAAGTTCTACCTCAGGTCACTTGGAAATGTAAGGTTTTCATGGAGAACATGAGGTCAATCATGGTTTTGCACTCTGCAACCAATAGAAATGTCCTTTTGTACATAGCCTTCTGAAATTCACATCAAAATACCCTTCTTTTCTGGTTTCTTGAATGTTCTCAACACATTAGGAGAAAGATCGTGTTTGAGCAAGAGTGATGTAGTGTGCGTTTTCCTGGATTTCAAGTGATTTGGGAAACATACTCCTTGTTTTTCCACATTGTGTAAGAAACAACATTAGGCTTTCAAGAGATTGAAACAATGCATCCCAAAACATATTCCTGCAGTGAAAACACATGTTTCTACAAAGACTTTGAAGGAGCAAGCAAAAGCCTAGTGGCAGAGTGTTCTTTCAGAGAGAAACACATGCATTTCATCCTTCTGGAGTGAGTCTTCAGCCTGGAATTCATTTGCATTTTGTACTGTGCAGAATGTAGCTACCTGCTCGGGCGTTGTCTCATAGAAGCGCCTTTCCTGTAGGAGCTTGTTGCAACATTCATTGTTTGGCTAAGTTCTTTAGGGTTGGTTTTGGAAGGTCTTTCAACTTTGGCCAAATCCCGCTTCGTACGAAATTTTTTCACAGCGCTGTCTCCAAGTGTCCACAAAGAGCTGCTGCTTGAAACTGTCCACATGCACATCTCCCATACTGGTGTGCTCGTTTCACTACCTGGATTTTGGTTTCCACTTCTTTCTTGGAAATGACAAGCCTTCTTTCTGCATGCTACACACACCTTGTAGCAGTTTCAGCTTGAAGCATGTTGGTGCTCTCAAAACGCTGTGTAACTTCTGTAGGGTGTGTTACTCTCCAGCACTGAATACACTACTTAGAGCTCCTTTCACCACAGACACGCAAACACATCTTTCTGTGAAAGTTCTACCTCAGGTCACTTGGAAATGTAAGGTTTTCAGGGAGAACATGAGGTCAATCATGGTTTTGCACTCTGCAACGAATAGAAATGTCCTTTTGTACATAGCCTTCTGAAATTCACATCAAAATACCCTTCTTTTCTGGTTTCTTGAATGTTCTCAACACATTAGGAGAAATATCGTGTTTGAGCAAGAGTGATGTAGTGTGCGTTTTCCTGGATTTCAAGTGATTTGGGAAACATACTCCTTGTTTTTCCACATTGTGTAAGAAACAACATTAGGCTTTCAAGAGATTGAAACAATGCATCCCAAAACATATTCCTGCAGTGAAAACACATGTTTCTACAAAGACTTTGAAGGAGCAAGCCAAAGCCTAGTGGCAGAGTGTTCTTTCAGAGAGAAACACATGCATTTCATCCTTCTGGAGTGAGTCTTCAGCCTGGAATTCATTTGCATTTTGTACTGTGCAGAATGTAGCTACCTGCTCGGGGGTTGTCTCATAGAAGCGCCTTTCCTGTAGGAGCTTGTTGCAACATTCATTGTTTGGCTAAGTTCTTTAGGGTTGGTTTTGGAAAGTCTTTCAACTTTGGCCAAATCCCGCTTCGTACGAAATTTTTTCACAGCGCTGTCTCCAAGTGTCCACAAAGAGCTGCTGCTTGAAACTGTCCACATGCACATCTCCCATACTGATGTGCTCGTTTCACTACCTGGATTTTGGTTTCCACTTCTTTCTTGGAAATGACAAGCCTTCTTTCTGCATGCTACACACACCTTGTAGCAGTTTCAGCTTGAAGCATGTTGGTGCTCTCAAAACGCTGTGTAACTTCTGTAAGGTGTGTTACTCTCCAGCACTGAATACACTACTTAGAGCTCCTTTCACCACAGACACGCAAACACATCTTTCTGTGAAAGTTCTACCTCAGGTCACTTGGAAATGTAAGGTTTTCATGGAGAACATGAGGTCAATCATGGTTTTGCACTCTGCAACCAATAGAAATGTCCTTTTGTACATAGCCTTCTGAAATTCACATCAAAATACCCTTCTTTTCTGGTTTCTTGAATGTTCTCAACACATTAGGAGAAAGATCGTGTTTGAGCAAGAGTGATGTAGTGTGCGTTTTCCTGGATTTCAAGTGATTTGGGAAACATACTCCTTGTTTTTCCACATTGTGTAAGAAACAACATTAGGCTTGCAAGAGATTGAAACAATGCATCCCAAAACATATTCCTGCAGTGAAAACACATGTTTCTACAAAGACTTTGAAGGAGCAAGCAAAAGCCTAGTGGCAGAGTGTTCTTTCAGAGAGAAACACATGCATTTCATCCTTCTGGAGTGAGTCTTCAGCCTGGAATTCATTTGCATTTTGTACTGTGCAGAATGTAGCTACCTGCTCGGGGGTTGTCTCATAGAAGCGCCTTTCCTGTAGGAGCTTGTTGCAACATTCATTGTTTGGCTAAGTTCTTTAGGGTTGGTTTTGGAAGGTCTTTCAACTTTGGCCAAATCCCGCTTCGTACGAAATTTTTTCACAGCGCTGTCTCCAAGTGTCCACAAAGAGCTGCTGCTTGAAACTGTCCACATGCACATCTCCCATACTGGTGTGCTCGTTTCACTACCTGGATTTTGGTTTCCACTTCTTTCTTGGAAATGACAAGCCTTCTTTCTGCATGCTACACACACCTTGTAGCAGTTTCAGCTTGAAGCATGTTGGTGCTCTCAAAACGCTGTGTAACTTCTGTAGGGTGTGTTACTCTCCAGCACTGAATACACTACTTAGAGCTCCTTTCACCACAGACACGCAAACACATCTTTCTGTGAAAGTTCTACCTCAGGTCACTTGGAAATGTAAGGTTTTCAGGGAGAACATGAGGTCAATCATGGTTTTGCACTCTGCAACCAATAGAAATGTCCTTTTGTACATAGCCTTCTGAAATTCACATCAAAATACCCTTCTTTTCTGGTTTCTTGAATGTTCTCAACACATTAGGAGAAAGATCGTGTTTGAGCAAGAGTGATGTAGTGTGCGTTTTCCTGGATTTCAAGTGATTTGGGAAACATACTCCTTGTTTTTCCACATTGTGTAAGAAACAACATTAGGCTTGCAAGAGATTGAAACAATGCATCCCAAAACATATTCCTGCAGTGAAAACACATGTTTCTACAAAGACTTTGAAGGAGCAAGCAAAAGCCTAGTGGCAGAGTGTTCTTTCAGAGAGAAACACATGCATTTCATCCTTCTGGAGTGAGTCTTCAGCCTGGAATTCATTTGCATTTTGTACTGTGCAGAATGTAGCTACCTGCTCGGGGGTTGTCTCATAGAAGCGCCTTTCCTGTAGGAGCTTGTTGCAACATTCATTGTTTGGCTAAGTTCTTTAGGGTTGGTTTTGGAAGGTCTTTCAACTTTGGCCAAATCCCGCTTCGTACGAAATTTTTTCACAGCGCTGTCTCCAAGTGTCCACAAAGAGCTGCTGCTTGAAACTGTCCACATGCACATCTCCCATACTGGTGTGCTCGTTTCACTACCTGGATTTTGGTTTCCACTTCTTTCTTGGAAATGACAAGCCTTCTTTCTGCATGCTACACACACCTTGTAGCAGTTTCAGCTTGAAGCATGTTGGTGCTCTCAAAACGCTGTGTAACTTCTGTAGGGTGTGTTACTCTCCAGCACTGAATACACTACTTAGAGCTCCTTTCACCACAGACACGCAAACACATCTTTCTGTGAAAGTTCTACCTCAGGTCACTTGGAAATGTAAGGTTTTCAGGGAGAACATGAGGTCAATCATGGTTTTGCACTCTGCAACCAATAGAAATGTCCTTTTGTACATAGCCTTCTGAAATTCACATCAAAATACCCTTCTTTTCTGGTTTCTTGAATGTTCTCAACACATTAGGAGAAAGATCGTGTTTGAGCAAGAGTGATGTAGTGTGCGTTTTCCTGGATTTCAAGTGATTTGGGAAACATACTCCTTGTTTTTCCACATTGTGTAAGAAACAACATTAGGCTTGCAAGAGATTGAAACAATGCATCCCAAAACATATTCCTGCAGTGAAAACACATGTTTCTACAAAGACTTTGAAGGAGCAAGCAAAAGCCTAGTGGCAGAGTGTTCTTTCAGAGAGAAACACATGCATTTCATCCTTCTGGAGTGAGTCTTCAGCCTGGAATTCATTTGCATTTTGTACTGTGCAGAATGTAGCTACCTGCTCGGGGGTTGTCTCATAGAAGCGCCTTTCCTGTAGGAGCTTGTTGCAACATTCATTGTTTGGCTAAGTTCTTTAGGGTTGGTTTTGGAAGGTCTTTCAACTTTGGCCAAATCCCGCTTCGTACGAAATTTTTTCACAGCGCTGTCTCCAAGTGTCCACAAAGAGCTGCTGCTTGAAACTGTCCACATGCACATCTCCCATACTGGTGTGCTCGTTTCACTACCTGGATTTTGGTTTCCACTTCTTTCTTGGAAATGACAAGCCTTCTTTCTGCATGCTACACACACCTTGTAGCAGTTTCAGCTTGAAGCATGTTGGTGCTCTCAAAACGCTGTGTAACTTCTGTAAGGTGTGTTACTCTCCAGCACTGAATACACTACTTAGAGCTCCTTTCACCACAGACACGCAAACACATCTTTCTGTGAAAGTTCTACCTCAGGTCACTTGGAAATGTAAGGTTTTCAGGGAGAACATGAGGTCAATCATGGTTTTGCACTCTGCAACCAATAGAAATGTCCTTTTGTACATAGCCTTCTGAAATTCACATCAAAATACCCTTCTTTTCTGGTTTCTTGAATGTTCTCAACACATTAGGAGAAAGATCGTGTTTGAGCAAGAGTGATGTAGTGTGCGTTTTCCTGGATTTCAAGTGATTTGGGAAACATACTCCTTGTTTTTCCACATTGTGTAAGAAACAACATTAGGCTTTCAAGAGATTGAAACAATGCATCCCAAAACATATTCCTGCAGTGAAAACACATGTTTCTACAAAGACTTTGAAGGAGCAAGCAAAAGCCTAGTGGCAGAGTGTTCTTTCAGAGAGAAACACATGCATTTCATCCTTCTGGAGTGAGTCTTCAGCCTGGAATTCATTTGCATTTTGTACTGTGCAGAATGTAGCTACCTGCTCGGGGGTTGTCTCATAGAAGCGCCTTTCCTGTAGGAGCTTGTTGCAACATTCATTGTTTGGCTAAGTTCTTTAGGGTTGGTTTTGGAAGGTCTTTCAACTTTGGCCAAATCCCGCTTCGTACGAAATTTTTTCACAGCGCTGTCTCCAAGTGTCCACAAAGAGCTGCTGCTTGAAACTGTCCACATGCACATCTCCCATACTGGTGTGCTCGTTTCACTACCTGGATTTTGGTTTCCACTTCTTTCTTGGAAATGACAAGCCTTCTTTCTGCATGCTACACACACCTTGTAGCAGTTTCAGCTTGAAGCATGTTGGTGCTCTCAAAACGCTGTGTAACTTCTGTAGGGTGTGTTACTCTCCAGCACTGAATACACTACTTAGAGCTCCTTTCACCACAGACACGCAAACACATCTTTCTGTGAAAGTTCTACCTCAGGTCACTTGGAAATGTAAGGTTTTCATGGAGAACATGAGGTCAATCATGGTTTTGCACTCTGCAACCAATAGAAATGTCCTTTTGTACATAGCCTTCTGAAATTCACATCAAAATACCCTTCTTTTCTGGTTTCTTGAATGTTCTCAACACATTAGGAGAAAGATCGTGTTTGAGCAAGAGTGATGTAGTGTGCGTTTTCCTGGATTTCAAGTGATTTGGGAAACATACTCCTTGTTTTTCCACATTGTGTAAGAAACAACATTAGGCTTGCAAGAGATTGAAACAATGCATCCCAAAACATATTCCTGCAGTGAAAACACATGTTTCTACAAAGACTTTGAAGGAGCAAGCCAAAGCCTAGTGGCAGAGTGTTCTTTCAGAGAGAAACACATGCATTTCATCCTTCTGGAGTGAGTCTTCAGCCTGGAATTCATTTGCATTTTGTACTGTGCAGAATGTAGCTACCTGCTCGGGGGTTGTCTCATAGAAGCGCCTTTCCTGTAGGAGCTTGTTGCAACATTCATTGTTTGGCTAAGTTCTTTAGGGTTGGTTTTGGAAGGTCTTTCAACTTTGGCCAAATCCCGCTTCGTACGAAATTTTTTCACAGCGCTGTCTCCAAGTGTCCACAAAGAGCTGCTGCTTGAAACTGTCCACATGCACATCTCCCATACTGGTGTGCTCGTTTCACTACCTGGATTTTGGTTTCCACTTCTTTCTTGGAAATGACAAGCCTTCTTTCTGCATGCTACACACACCTTGTAGCAGTTTCAGCTTGAAGCATGTTGGTGCTCTCAAAACGCTGTGTAACTTCTGTAAGGTGTGTTACTCTCCAGCACTGAATACACTACTTAGAGCTCCTTTCACCACAGACACGCAAACACATCTTTCTGTGAAAGTTCTACCTCAGGTCACTTGGAAATGTAAGGTTTTCAGGGAGAACATGAGGTCAATCATGGTTTTGCACTCTGCAACCAATAGAAATGTCCTTTTGTACATAGCCTTCTGAAATTCACATCAAAATACCCTTCTTTTCTGGTTTCTTGAATGTTCTCAACACATTAGGAGAAAGATCGTGTTTGAGCAAGAGTGATGTAGTGTGCGTTTTCCTGGATTTCAAGTGATTTGGGAAGCATACTCCTTGTTTTTCCACATTGTGTAAGAAACAACATTAGGCTTTCAAGAGATTGAAACAATGCATCCCAAAACATATTCCTGCAGTGAAAACACATGTTTCTACAACGACTTTGAAGGAGCAAGCAAAAGCCTAGTGGCAGAGTGTTCTTTCAGAGAGAAACACATGCATTTCATCCTTCTGGAGTGAGTCTTCAGCTTTGAATTCATTTGCATTTTGTACTGTGCACAATGTAGCTACCTGCTCGGGGGTTGTCTCATAGAAGCGCCTTTCCTGTAGGAGCTTGTTGCAACATTCATTGTTTGGCTAAGTTCTTTAGGGTTGGTTTTGGAAGGTCTTTCAACTTTGGCCAAATCCCGCTTCGTACGAAATTTTTTCACAGCGCTGTCTCCAAGTGTCCACAAAGAGCTGCTGCTTGAAACTGTCCACATGCACATCTCCCATACTGGTGTGCTCGTTTCACTACCTGGATTTTGGTTTCCACTTCTTTCTTGGAAATGACAAGCCTTCTTTCTGCATGCTACACACACCTTGTAGCAGTTTCAGCTTGAAGCATGTTGGTGCTCTCAAAACGCTGTGTAACTTCTGTAGGGTGTGTTACTCTCCAGCACTGAATACACTACTTAGAGCTCCTTTCACCACAGACACGCAAACACATCTTTCTGTGAAAGCTCTACCTCAGGTCACTTGGAAATGTAAGGTTTTCAGGGAGAACATGAGGTCAATCATGGTTTTGCACTCTGCAACCAATAGAAATGTCCTTTTGTACATAGCCTTCTGAAATTCACATCAAAATACCCTTCTTTTCTGGTTTCTTGAATGTTCTCAACACATTAGGAGAAAGATCGTGTTTGAGCAAGAGTGATGTAGTGTGCGTTTTCCTGGATTTCAAGTGATTTGGGAAACATACTCCTTGTTTTTCCACATTGTGTAAGAAACAACATTAGGCTTGCAAGAGATTGAAACAATGCATCCCAAAACATATTCCTGCAGTGAAAACACATGTTTCTACAAAGACTTTGAAGGAGCAAGCAAAAGCCTAGTGGCAGAGTGTTCTTTCAGAGAGAAACACATGCATTTCATCCTTCTGGAGTGAGTCTTCAGCTTTGAATTCATTTGCATTTTGTACTGTGCAGAATGTAGCTACCTGCTCGGGGGTTGTCTCATAGAAGCGCCTTTCCTGTAGGAGCTTGTTGCAACATTCATTGTTTGGCTAAGTTCTTTAGGGTTGGTTTTGGAAGGTCTTTCAACTTTGGCCAAATCCCGCTTCGTACGAAATTTTTTCACAGCGCTGTCTCCAAGTGTCCACAAAGAGCTGCTGCTTGAAACTGTCCACATGCACATCTCCCATACTGGTGTGCTCGTTTCACTACCTGGATTTTGGTTTCCACTTCTTTCTTGGAAATGACAAGCCTTCTTTCTGCATGCTACACACACCTTGTAGCAGTTTCAGCTTGAAGCATGTTGGTGCTCTCAAAACGCTGTGTAACTTCTGTAAGGTGCGTTACTCTCCAGCACTGAATACACTACTTAGAGCTCCTTTCAGCACAGACACGCAAACACATCTTTCTGTGAAAGTTCTACCTCAGGTCACTTGGAAATGTAAGGTTTTCATGGAGAACATGAGGTCAATCATGGTTTTGCACTCTGCAACCAATAGAAATGTCCTTTTGTACATAGCCTTCTGAAATTCACATCAAAATACCCTTCTTTTCTGGTTTCTTGAATGTTCTCAACACATTAGGAGAAAGATCGTGTTTGAGCAAGAGTGATGTAGTGTGCGTTTTCCTGGATTTCAAGTGATTTGGGAAACATACTCCTTGTTTTTCCACATTGTGTAAGAAACAACATTAGGCTTGCAAGAGATTGAAACAATGCATCCCAAAACATATTCCTGCAGTGAAAACACATGTTTCTACAAAGACTTTGAAGGAGCAAGCCAAAGCCTAGTGGCAGAGTGTTCTTTCAGAGAGAAACACATGCATTTCATCCTTCTGGAGTGAGTCTTCAGCCTGGAATTCATTTGCATTTTGTACTGTGCAGAATGTAGCTACCTGCTCGGGAGTTGTCTCATAGAAGCGCCTTTCCTGTAGGAGCTTGTTGCAACATTCATTGTTTGGCTAAGTTCTTTAGGGTTGGTTTTGGAAAGTCTTTCAACTTTGGCCAAATCCCGCTTCGTACGAAATTTTTTCACAGCGCTGTCTCCAAGTGTCCTCAAAGAGCTGCTGCTTGAAACTGTCCACATGCACATCTCCCATACTGGTGTGCTCGTTTCACTACCTGGATTTTGGTTTCCACTTCTTTCTTGGAAATGACAAGCCTTCTTTCTGCATGCTACACACACCTTGTAGCAGTTTCAGCTTGAAGCATGTTGGTGCTCTCAAAACGCTGTGTAACTTCTGTAGGGTGTGTTACTCTCCAGCACTGAATACACTACTTAGAGCTCCTTTCACCACAGACACGCAAACACATCTTTCTGTGAAAGTTCTACCTCAGGTCACTTGGAAATGTAAGGTTTTCAGGGAGAACATGAGGTCAATCATGGTTTTGCACTCTGCAACCAATAGAAATGTCCTTTTGTACATAGCCTTCTGAAATTCACATCAAAATACCCTTCTTTTCTGGTTTCTTGAATGTTCTCAACACATTAGGAGAAAGATCGTGTTTGAGCAAGAGTGATGTAGTGTGCGTTTTCCTGGATTTCAAGTGATTTGGGAAACATACTCCTTGTTTTTCCACATTGTGTAAGAAACAACATTAGGCTTGCAAGAGATTGAAACAATGCATCCCAAAACATATTCCTGCAGTGAAAACACATGTTTCTACAAAGACTTTGAAGGAGCAAGCCAAAGCCTAGTGGCAGAGTGTTCTTTCAGAGAGAAACACATGCATTTCATCCTTCTGGAGTGAGTCTTCAGCTTTGAATTCATTTGCATTTTGTACTGTGCAGAATGTAGCTACCTGCTCGGGGGTTGTCTCATAGAAGCGCCTTTCCTGTAGGAGCTTGTTGCAACATTCATTGTTTGGCTAAGTTCTTTAGGGTTGGTTTTGGAAGGTCTTTCAACTTTGGCCAAATCCCGCTTCGTACGAAATTTTTTCACAGCGCTGTCTCCAACTGTCCACAAAGAGCTGCTGCTTGAAACTGTCCACATGCACATCTCCCATACTGGTGTGCTCGTTTCACTACCTGGATTTTGGTTTCCACTTCTTTCTTTGAAATGAGAAGCCTTCTTTCTGCATGCTACACACACCTTGTAGCAGTTTCAGCTTGAAGCATGTTGGTGCTCTCAAATCGCTGTGTAACTTCTGTAGGGTGTGTTACTCTCCAGCACTGAATACACTACTTAGAGCTCCTTTCACCACAGACACGCAAACACATCTTTCTGTGAATGTTCTACCTCAGGTCACTTGGAAATGTAAGGTTTTCAGGGAGAACATGAGGTCAATCATGGTTTTGCACTCTGCAACCAATAGAAATGTCCTTTTGTACATAGCCTTCTGAAATTCACATCAAAATACCCTTCTTTTCTGGTTTCTTGAATGTTCTCAACACATTAGGAGAAAGATCGTGTTTGAGCAAGAGTGATGTAGTGTGCGTTTTCCTGGATTTCAAGTGATTTGGGAAACATACTCCTTGTTTTTCCACATTGTGTAAGAAACAACATTAGGCTTGCAAGAGATTGAAACAATGCATCCCAAAACATATTCCTGCAGTGAAAACACATGTTTCTACAAAGACTTTGAAGGAGAAAGCCAAAGCCTAGTGGCAGAGTGTTCTTTCAGAGAGAAACACATGCATTTCATCCTTCTGGAGTGAGTCTTCAGCCTGGAATTCATTTGCATTTTGTACTGTGCAGAATGTAGCTACCTGCTCGGGGTTTGTCTCATAGAAGCGCCTTTCCTGTAGGAGCTTGTTGCAACATTCATTGTTTGGCTAAGTTCTTTAGGGTTGGTTTTGGAAGGTCTTTCAACTTTGGCCAAATCCCGCTTCGTACGAAATTTTTTCACAGCGCTGTCTCCAAGTGTCCACAAAGAGCTGCTGCTTGAAACTGTCCACATGCACATCTCCCATACTGGTGTGCTCGTTTCACTACCTGGATTTTGGTTTCCACTTCTTTCTTGGAAATGACAAGCCTTCTTTCTGCATGCTACGCACACCTTGAAGCAGTTTCAGCTTGAAGCATGTTGGTGCTCTCAAAACGCTGTGTAACTTCTGTAAGGTGTGTTACTCTCCAGCACTGAATACACTACTTAGAGCTCCTTTCACCACAGACACGCAAACACATCTTTCTGTGAAAGTTCTACCTCAGGTCACTTGGAAATGTAAGGTTTTCATGGAGAACATGAGGTCAATCATGGTTTTGCACTCTGCAACCAATAGAAATGTCCTTTTGTACATAGCCTTCTGAAATTCACATCAAAATACCCTTCTTTTCTGGTTTCTTGAATGTTCTCAACACATTAGGAGAAAGATCGTGTTTGAGCAAGAGTGATGTAGTGTGCGTTTTCCTGGATTTCAAGTGATTTGGGAAACATACTCCTTGTTTTTCCACATTGTGTAAGAAACAACATTAGGCTTGCAAGAGATTGAAACAATGCATCCCAAAACATATTCCTGCAGTGAAAACACATGTTTCTACAAAGACTTTGAAGGAGCAAGCCAAAGCCTAGTGGCAGAGTGTTCTTTCAGAGAGAAACACATGCATTTCATCCTTCTGGAGTGAGTCTTCAGCCTGGAATTCATTTGCATTTTGTACTGTGCAGAATGTAGCTACCTGCTCGGTGGTTGTCTCATAGAAGCGCCTTTCCTGTAGGAGCTTGTTGCAACATTCATTGTTTGGCTAAGTTCTTTAGGGTTGGTTTTGGAAGGTCTTTCAACTTTGGCCAAATCCCGCTTCGTACGAAATTTTTTCACAGCGCTGTCTCCAAGTGTCCACAAAGAGCTGCTGCTTGAAACTGTCCACATGCACATCTCCCATACTGGTGTGTTCGTTTCACTACCTGGATTTTGGTTTCCACTTCTTTCTTTGAAATGACAAGCCTTCTTTCTGCATGCTACGCACACCTTGAAGCAGTTTCAGCTTGAAGCATGTTGGTGCTCTCAAAACGCTGTGTAACTTCTGTAAGGTGTGTTACTCTCCAGCACTGAATACACTACTTAGAGCTCCTTTCACCACAGACACGCAAACACATCTTTCTGTGAAAGTTCTACCTCAGGTCACTTGGAAATGTAAGGTTTTCAGGGAGAACATGAGGTCAATCATGGTTTTGCCCTCTGCAACCAATAGAAATGTCCTTTTGTACATAGCCTTCTGAAATTCACATCAAAATACCCTTCTTTTCTGGTTTCTTGAATGTTCTCAACACATTAGGAGAAAGATCGTGTTTGAGCAAGAGTGATGTAGTGTGCGTTTTCCTGGATTTCAAGTGATTTGGGAAACATACTCCTTGTTTTTCCACATTGTGTAAGAAACAACATTAGGCTTGCAAGAGATTGAAACAATGCATCCCAAAACATATTCCTGCAGTGAAAACACATGTTTCTACAAAGACTTTGAAGGAGCAAGCCAAAGCCTAGTGGCAGAGTGTTCTTTCAGAGAGAAACACATGCATTTCATCCTTCTGGAGTGAGTTTTCAGCCTGGAATTCATTTGCATTTTGTACTGTGCAGAATGTAGCTACCTGCTCGGGGGTTGTCTCCTAGAAGCGCCTTTCCTGTAGGAGCTTGTTGCAACATTCATTGTTTGGCTAAGTTCTTTAGGGTTGGTTTTGGAAGGTCTTTCAACTTTGGCCAAATCCCGCTTCGTAGGAAATTTTTTCACAGCGCTGTCTCCAAGTGTCCACAAAGAGCTGCTGCTTGAAACTGTCCACATGCACATCTCCCATACTGGTGTGCTCGTTTCACTACCTGGATTTTGGTTTCCACTTCTTTCTTTGAAATGACAAGCCTTCTTTCTGCATGCTACACACACCTTGTAGCAGTTTCAGCTTGAAGCATGTTGGTGCTCTCAAATCGCTGTGTAACTTCTGTAGGGTGTGTTACTCTCCAGCACTGAATACACTACTTAGAGCTCCTTTCACCACAGACACGCAAACACATCTTTCTGTGAAAGTTCTACCTCAGGTCACTTGGAAATGTAAGGTTTTCAGGGAGAACATGAGGTCAATCATGGTTTTGCACTCTGCAACCAATAGAAATGTCCTTTTGTACATAGCCTTCTGAAATTCACATCAAAATACCCTTCTTTTCTGGTTTCTTGAATGTTCTCAACACATTAGGAGAAAGATCGTGTTTGAGCAAGAGTGATGTAGTGTGCGTTTTCCTGGATTTCAAGTGATTTGGGAAACATACTCCTTGTTTTTCCACATTGTGTAAGAAACAACATTAGGCTTGCAAGAGATTGAAACAATGCATCCCAAAACATATTCCTGCAGTGAAAACACATGTTTCTACAAAGACTTTGAAGGAGCAAGCCAAAGCCTAGTGGCAGAGTGTTCTTTCAGAGAGAAACACATGCATTTCATCCTTCTGGAGTGAGTCTTCAGCCTGGAATTCATTTGCATTTTGTACTGTGCAGAATGTAGCTACCTGCTCGGTGGTTGTCTCATAGAAGCGCCTTTCCTGTAGGAGCTTGTTGCAACATTCATTGTTTGGCTAAGTTCTTTAGGGTTGGTTTTGGAAAGTCTTTCAACTTTGGCCAAATCCCGCTTCGTACGAAATTTTTTCACAGCGCTGTCTCCAAGTGTCCTCAAAGAGCTGCTGCTTGAAACTGTCCACATGCACATCTCCCATACTGGTGTGCTCGTTTCACTACCTGGATTTTGGTTTCCACTTCTTTCTTGGAAATGACAAGCCTTCTTTCTGCATGCTACACACACCTTGTAGCAGTTTCAGCTTGAAGCATGTTGGTGCTCTCAAAACGCTGTGTAACTTCTGTAGGGTGTGTTACTCTCCAGCACTGAATACACTACTTAGAGCTCCTTTCACCACAGACACGCAAACACATCTTTCTGTGAAAGTTCTACCTCAGGTCACTTGGAAATGTAAGGTTTTCAGGGAGAACATGAGGTCAATCATGGTTTTGCACTCTGCAACCAATAGAAATGTCCTTTTGTACATAGCCTTCTGAAATTCACATCAAAATACCCTTCTTTTCTGGTTTCTTGAATGTTCTCAACACATTAGGAGAAAGATCGTGTTTGAGCAAGAGTGATGTAGTGTGCGTTTTCCTGGATTTCAAGTGATTTGGGAAACATACTCCTTGTTTTTCCACATTGTGTAAGAAACAACATTAGGCTTGCAAGAGATTGAAACAATGCATCCCAAAACATATTCCTGCAGTGAAAACACATGTTTCTACAAAGACTTTGAAGGAGCAAGCCAAAGCCTAGTGGCAGAGTGTTCTTTCAGAGAGAAACACATGCATTTCATCCTTCTGGAGTGAGTTTTCAGCCTGGAATTCATTTGCATTTTGTACTGTGCAGAATGTAGCTACCTGCTCGGGGGTTGTCTCATAGAAGCGCCTTTCCTGTAGGAGCTTGTTGCAACATTCATTGTTTGGCTAAGTTCTTTAGGGTTGGTTTTGGAAAGTCTTTCAACTTTGGCCAAATCCCGCTTCGTACGAAATTTTTTCACAGCGCTGTCTCCAAGTGTCCACAAAGAGCTGCTGCTTGAAACTGTCCACATGCACATCTCCCATACTGGTGTGCTCGTTTCACTACCTGGATTTTGGTTTCCACTTCTTTCTTTGAAATGACAAGCCTTCTTTCTGCATGCTACACACACCTTGTAGCAGTTTCAGCTTGAAGCATGTTGGTGCTCTCAAAACGCTGTGTAACTTCTGTAGGGTGTGTTACTCTCCAGCACTGAATACACTACTTAGAGCTCCTTTCACCACAGACACGCTAACACATCTTTCTGTGAAAGTTCTACCTCAGGTCACTTGGAAATGTAAGGTTTTCATGGAGAACATGAGGTCAATCATGGTTTTGCACTCTGCAACCAATAGAAATGTCCTTTTGTACATAGCCTTCTGAAATTCACATCAAAATACCCTTCTTTTCTGGTTTCTTGAATGTTCTCAACACATTAGGAGAAAGATCGTGTTTGAGCAAGAGTGATGTAGTGTGCGTTTTCCTGGATTTCAAGTGATTTGGGAAACATACTCCTTGTTTTTCCACATTGTGTAAGAAACAACATTAGGCTTTCAAGAGATTGAAACAATGCATCCCAAAACATATTCCTGCAGTGAAAACACATGTTTCTACAAAGAATTTGAAGGAGCAAGCAAAAGCCTAGTGGCAGAGTGTTCTTTCAGAGAGAAACACATGCATTTCATCCTTCTGGAGTGAGTCTTCAGCTTTGAATTCATTTGCATTTTGTACTGTGCAGAATGTAGCTACCTGCTCGGGGGTTGTCTCATAGAAGCGCCTTTCCTGTAGGAGCTTCTTGCAACATTCATTGTTTGGCTAAGTTCTTTAGGGTTGGTTTTGGAAGGTCTTTCAACTTTGGCCAAATCCCGCTTCGTACGAAATTTTTTCACAGCGCTGTCTCCAAGTGTCCACAAAGAGCTGCTGCTTGAAACTGTCCACATGCACATCTCCCATACTGGTGTGCTCGTTTCACTACCTGGATTTTGGTTTCCACTTCTTTCTTGGAAATGACAAGCCTTCTTTCTGCATGCTACACACACCTTGTAGCAGTTTCAGCTTGAAGCATGTTGGTGCTCTCAAAACGCTGTGTAACTTCTGTAAGGTGTGTTACTCTCCAGCACTGAATACACTACTTAGAGCTCCTTTCAGCACAGACACGCAAACACATCTTTCTGTGAAAGTTCTACCTCAGGTCACTTGGAAATGTAAGGTTTTCATGGAGAAGATGAGGTCAATCATGGTTTTGCACTCTGCAACCAATAGAAATGTCCTTTTGTACATAGCCTTCTGAAATTCACATCAAAATACCCTTCTTTTCTGGTTTCTTGAATGTTCTCAACACATTAGGAGAAAGATCGTGTTTGAGCAAGAGTGATGTAGTGTGCGTTTTCCTGGATTTCAAGTGATTTGGGAAACATACTCCTTGTTTTTCCACATTGTGTAAGAAACAACATTAGGCTTGCAAGAGATTGAAACAATGCATCCCAATACATATTCCTGCAGTGAAAACACATGTTTCTACAAAGACTTTGAAGGAGCAAGCCAAAGCCTAGTGGCAGAGTGTTCTTTCAGAGAGAAACACATGCATTTCATCCTTCTGGAGTGAGTCTTCAGCCTGGAATTCATTTGCATTTTGTACTGTGCAGAATGTAGCTACCTGCTCGGGGGTTGTCTCATAGAAGCGCCTTTCCTGTAGGAGCTTGTTGCAACATTCATTGTTTGGCTAAGTTCTTTAGGGTTGGTTTTGGAAGGTCTTTCAACTTTGGCCAAATCCCGCTTCGTACGAAATTTTTTCACAGCGCTGTCTCCAACTGTCCACAAAGAGCTGCTGCTTGAAACTGTCCACATGCACATCTCCCATACTGGTGTGCTCGTTTCACTACCTGGATTTTGGTTTCCACTTCTTTCTTTGAAATGACAAGCCTTCTTTCTGCATGCTACGCACACCTTGTAGCAGTTTCAGCTTGAAGCATGTTGGTGCTCTCAAAACGCTGTGTAACTTCTGTAAGGTGTGTTACTCTCCAGCACTGAATACACTACTTAGAGCTCCTTTCACCACAGACACGCAAACACATCTTTCTGTGAAAGTTCTACCTCAGGTCACTTGGAAATGTAAGGTTTTCATGGAGAACATGAGGTCAATCATGGTTTTGCACTCTGCAACCAATAGAAATGTCCTTTTGTACATAGCCTTCTGAAATTCACATCAAAATACCCTTCTTTTCTGGTTTCTTGAATGTTCTCAACACATTAGGAGAAAGATCGTGTTTGAGCAAGAGTGATGTAGTGTGCGTTTTCCTGGATTTCAAGTGATTTGGGAAACATACTCCTTGTTTTTCCACATTGTGTAAGAAACAACATTAGGCTTGCAAGAGATTGAAACAATGCATCCCAAAACATATTCCTGCAGTGAAAACACATGTTTCTACAAAGACTTTGAAGGAGCAAGCCAAAGCCTAGTGGCAGAGTGTTCTTTCAGAGAGAAACACATGCATTTCATCCTTCTGGAGTGAGTCTTCAGCCTGGAATTCATTTGCATTTTGTACTGTGCAGAATGTAGCTACCTGCTCGGTGGTTGTCTCATAGAAGCGCCGTTCCTGTAGGAGCTTGTTGCAACATTCATTGTTTGGCTAAGTTCTTTAGGGTTGGTTTTGGAAGGTCTTTCAACTTTGGCCAAATCCCGCTTCGTACGAAATTTTTTCACAGCGCTGTCTCCAAGTGTCCACAAAGAGCTGCTGCTTGAAACTGTCCACATGCACATCTCCCATACTGGTGTGCTCGTTTCACTACCTGGATTTTGGTTTCCACTTCTTTCTTTGAAATGACAAGCCTTCTTTCTGCATGCTACACACACCTTGTAGCAGTTTCAGCTTGAAGCATGTTGGTACTCTCAAATCGCTGTGTAACTTCTGTAGGGTGTGTTACTCTCCAGCACTGAATACACTACTTAGAGCTCCTTTCACCACAGACACGCAAACACATCTTTCTGTGAAAGTTCTACCTCAGGTCACTTGGAAATGTAAGGTTTTCAGGGAGAACATGAGGTCAATCATGATTTTGCACTCTGCAACCAATAGAAATGTCCTTTTGTACATAGCCTTCTGAAATTCACATCAAAATACCCTTCTTTTCTGGTTTCTTGAATGTTCTCAACACATTAGGAGAAAGATCGTGTTTGAGCAAGAGTGATGTAGTGTGCGTTTTCCTGGATTTCAAGTGATTTGGGAAACATACTCCTTGTTTTTCCACATTGTGTAAGAAACAACATTAGGCTTGCAAGAGATTGAAACAATGCATCCCAAAACATATTCCTGCAGTGAAAACACATGTTTCTACAAAGACTTTGAAGGAGCAAGCCAAAGCCTAGTGGCAGAGTGTTCTTTCAGAGAGAAACACATGCATTTCATCCTTCTGGAGTGAGTCTTCAGCCTGGAATTCATTTGCATTTTGTACTGTGCAGAATGTAGCTACCTGCTCGGGGGTTGTCTCATAGAAGCGCCTTTCCTGTAGGAGCTTGTTGCAACATTCATTGTTTGGCTAAGTTCTTTAGGGTTGGTTTTGGAAGGTCTTTCAACTTTGGCCAAATCCCGCTTCGTACGAAATTTTTTCACAGCGCTGTCTTCAACTGTCCACAAAGAGCTGCTGCTTGAAACTGTCCACATGCACATCTCCCATACTGGTGTGCTCGTTTCACTACCTGGATTTTGGTTTCCACTTCTTTCTTTGAAATCACAAGCCTTCTTTCTGCATGCTACGCACACCTTGAAGCAGTTTCAGCTTGAAGCATGTTGGTGCTCTCAAAACGCTGTGTAACTTCTGTAAGGTGTGTTACTCTCCAGCACTGAATACACTACTTAGAGCTCCTTTCACCACAGACACGCAAACACATCTTTCTGTGAAAGTTCTACCTCAGGTCACTTGGAAATGTAAGGTTTTCATGGAGAACATGAGGTCAATCATGGTTTTGCACTCTGCAACCAATAGAAATGTCCTTTTGTACATAGCCTTCTGAAATTCACATCAAAATACCCTTCTTTTCTGGTTTCTTGAATGTTCTCAACACATTAGGAGAAAGATCGTGTTTGAGCAAGAGTGATGTAGTGTGCGTTTTCCTGGATTTCAAGTGATTTGGGAAACATACTCCTTGTTTTTCCACATTGTGTAAGAAACAACATTAGGCTTGCAAGAGATTGAAACAATGCATCCCAAAACATATTCCTGCAGTGAAAACACATGTTTCTACAAAGACTTTGAAGGAGCAAGCCAAAGCCTAGTGGCAGAGTGTTCTTTCAGAGAGAAACACATGCATTTCATCCTTCTGGAGTGAGTCTTCAGCCTGGAATTCATTTGCATTTTGTACTGTGCAGAATGTAGCTACCTGCTCGGGGGTTGTCTCATAGAAGCGCCTTTCCTGTAGGAGCTTGTTGCAACATTCATTGTTTGGCTAAGTTCTTTAGGGTTGGTTTTGGAAGGTCTTTCAACTTTGGCCAAATCCCGCTTCGTACGAAATTTTTTCACAGCGCTGTCTTCAACTGTCCACAAAGAGCTGCTGCTTGAAACTGTCCACATGCACATCTCCCATACTGGTGTGCTCGTTTCACTACCTGGATTTTGGTTTCCACTTCTTTCTTTGAAATCACAAGCCTTCTTTCTGCATGCTACGCACACCTTGAAGCAGTTTCAGCTTGAAGCATGTTGGTGCTCTCAAAACGCTGTGTAACTTCTGTAAGGTGTGTTACTCTCCAGCACTGAATACACTACTTAGAGCTCCTTTCACCACAGACACGCAAACACATCTTTCTGTGAAAGTTCTACCTCAGGTCACTTGGAAATGTAAGGTTTTCATGGAGAACATGAGGTCAATCATGGTTTTGCACTCTGCAACCAATAGAAATGTCCTTTTGTACATAGCCTTCTGAAATTCACATCAAAATACCCTTCTTTTCTGGTTTCTTGAATGTTCTCAACACATTAGGAGAAAGATCATGTTTGAGCAAGAGTGATGTAGTGTGCGTTTTCCTGGATTTCAAGTGATTTGGGAAACATACTCCTTGTTTTTCCACATTGTGTAAGAAACAACATTAGGCTTGCAAGAGATTGAAACAATGCATCCCAAAACATATTCCTGCAGTGAAAACACATGTTTCTACAAAGACTTTGAAGGAGCAAGCCAAAGCCTAGTGGCAGAGTGTTCTTTCAGAGAGAAACACATGCATTTCATCCTTCTGGAGTGAGTCTTCAGCCTGGAATTCATTTGCATTTTGTACTGTGCAGAATGTAGCTACCTGCTCGGGGGTTGTCTCATAGAAGCGCCTTTCCTGTAGGAGCTTGTTGCAACATTCATTGTTTGGCTAAGTTCTTTAGGGTTGGTTTTGGAAGGTCTTTCAACTTTGGCCAAATCCCGCTTCGTACGAAATTTTTTCACAGCGCTGTCTTCAACTGTCCACAAAGAGCTGCTGCTTGAAACTGTCCACATGCACATCTCCCATACTGGTGTGCTCGTTTCACTACCTGGATTTTGGTTTCCACTTCTTTCTTTGAAATCACAAGCCTTCTTTCTGCATGCTACGCACACCTTGAAGCAGTTTCAGCTTGAAGCATGTTGGTGCTCTCAAAACGCTGTGTAACTTCTGTAAGGTGTGTTACTCTCCAGCACTGAATACACTACTTAGAGCTCCTTTCACCACAGACACGCAAACACATCTTTCTGTGAAAGTTCTACCTCAGGTCACTTGGAAATGTAAGGTTTTCATGGAGAACATGAGGTCAATCATGGTTTTGCACTCTGCAACCAATAGAAATGTCCTTTTGTACATAGCCTTCTGAAATTCACATCAAAATACCCTTCTTTTCTGGTTTCTTGAATGTTCTCAACACATTAGGAGAAAGATCATGTTTGAGCAAGAGTGATGTAGTGTGCGTTTTCCTGGATTTCAAGTGATTTGGGAAACATACTCCTTGTTTTTCCACATTGTGTAAGAAACAACATTAGGCTTGCAAGAGATTGAAACAATGCATCCCAAAACATATTCCTGCAGTGAAAACACATGTTTCTACAAAGACTTTGAAGGAGCAAGCCAAAGCCTAGTGGCAGAGTGTTCTTTCAGAGAGAAACACATGCATTTCATCCTTCTGGAGTGAGTCTTCAGCCTGGAATTCATTTGCATTTTGTACTGTGCAGAATGTAGCTACCTGCTCGGGGGTTGTCTCATAGAAGCGCCTTTCCTGTAGGAGCTTGTTGCAACATTCATTGTTTGGCTAAGTTCTTTAGGGTTGGTTTTGGAAGGTCTTTCAACTTTGGCCAAATCCCGCTTCGTACGAAATTTTTTCACAGCGCTGTCTTCAACTGTCCACAAAGAGCTGCTGCTTGAAACTGTCCACATGCACATCTCCCATACTGGTGTGCTCGTTTCACTACCTGGATTTTGGTTTCCACTTCTTTCTTTGAAATCACAAGCCTTCTTTCTGCATGCTACGCACACCTTGAAGCAGTTTCAGCTTGAAGCATGTTGGTGCTCTCAAAACGCTGTGTAACTTCTGTAAGGTGTGTTACTCTCCAGCACTGAATACACTACTTAGAGCTCCTTTCACCACAGACACGCAAACACATCTTTCTGTGAAAGTTCTACCTCAGGTCACTTGGAAATGTAAGGTTTTCATGGAGAACATGAGGTCAATCATGGTTTTGCACTCTGCAACCAATAGAAATGTCCTTTTGTACATAGCCTTCTGAAATTCACATCAAAATACCCTTCTTTTCTGGTTTCTTGAATGTTCTCAACACATTAGGAGAAAGATCGTGTTTGAGCAAGAGTGATGTAGTGTGCGTTTTCCTGGATTTCAAGTGATTTGGGAAACATACTCCTTGTTTTTCCACATTGTGTAAGAAACAACATTAGGCTTTCAAGAGATTGAAACAATGCATCCCAAAACATATTCCTGCAGTGAAAACACATGTTTCTACAAAGACTTTGAAGGAGCAAGCCAAAGCCTAGTGGCAGAGTGTTCTTTCAGAGAGAAACACATGCATTTCATCCTTCTGGAGTGAGTCTTCAGCCTGGAATTCATTTGCATTTTGTACTGTGCAGAATGTAGCTACCTGCTCGGGGGTTGTCTCATAGAAGCGCCTTTCCTGTAGGAGCTTGTTGCAACATTCATTGTTTGGCTAAGTTCTTTAGGGTTGGTTTTGGAAGGTCTTTCAACTTTGGCCAAATCCCGCTTCGTACGAAATTTTTTCACAGCGCTGTCTCCAAGTGTCCACAAAGAGCTGCTGCTTGAAACTGTCCACATGCACATCTCCCATACTGGTGTGCTCGTTTCACTACCTGGATTTTGGTTTCCACTTCTTTCTTGGAAATGACAAGCCTTCTTTCTGCATGCTACACACACCTTGTAGCAGTTTCAGCTTGAAGCATGTTGGTGCTCTCAAAACGCTGTGTAACTTCTGTAGGGTGTGTTACTCTCCAGCACTGAATACACTACTTAGAGCTCCTTTCACCACAGACACGCAAACACATCTTTCTGTGAAAGTTCTACCTCAGGTCACTTGGAAATGTAAGGTTTTCAGGGAGAACATGAGGTCAATCATGGTTTTGCACTCTGCAACCAATAGAAATGTCCTTTTGTACATAGCCTTCTGAAATTCACATCAAAATACCCTTCTTTTCTGGTTTCTTGAATGTTCTCAACACATTAGGAGAAAGATCGTGATTGAGCAAGAGTGATGTAGTGTGCGTTTTCCTGGATTTCAAGTGATTTGGGAAACATACTCCTTGTTTTTCCACATTGTGTAAGAAACAACATTAGGCTTGCAAGAGATTGAAACAATGCATCCCAAAACATATTCCTGCAGTGAAAACACATGTTTCTACAAAGACTTTGAAGGAGCAAGCCAAAGCCTAGTGGCAGAGTGTTCTTTCAGAGAGAAACACATGCATTTCATCCTTCATGAGTGAGTTTTCAGCCTGGAATTCATTTGCATTTTGTACTGTGCAGAATGTAGCTACCTGCTCGGGGGTTGTCTCCTAGAAGCACCTTTCCTGTAGGAGCTTGTTGCAACATTCATTGTTTGGCTAAGTTCTTTAGGGTTGGTTTTGGAAGGTCTTTCAACTTTGGCCAAATCCCGCTTCGTACGAAATTTTTTCACAGCGCTGTCTCCAAGTGTCCACAAAGAGCTGCTGCTTGAAACTGTCCACATGCACATCTCCCATACTGGTGTGCTCGTTTCACTACCTGGATTTTGGTTTCCACTTCTTTCTTGGAAATGACAAGCCTTCTTTCTGCATGCTACACACACCTTGTAGCAGTTTCAGCTTGAAGCATGTTGGTGCTCTCAAAACGCTGTGTAACTTCTGTAGGGTGTGTTACTCTCCAGCACTGAATACACTACTTAGAGCTCCTTTCACCACAGACACGCAAACACATCTTTCTGTGAAAGTTCTACCTCAGGTCACTTGGAAATGTAAGGTTTTCAGGGAGAACATGAGGTCAATCATGGTTTTGCACTCTGCAACCAATAGAAATGTCCTTTTGTACATAGCCTTCTGAAATTCACATCAAAATACCCTTCTTTTCTGGTTTCTTGAATGTTCTCAACACATTAGGAGAAAGATCGTGATTGAGCAAGAGTGATGTAGTGTGCGTTTTCCTGGATTTCAAGTGATTTGGGAAACATACTCCTTGTTTTTCCACATTGTGTAAGAAACAACATTAGGCTTGCAAGAGATTGAAACAATGCATCCCAAAACATATTCCTGCAGTGAAAACACATGTTTCTACAAAGACTTTGAAGGAGCAAGCCAAAGCCTAGTGGCAGAGTGTTCTTTCAGAGAGAAACACATGCATTTCATCCTTCATGAGTGAGTTTTCAGCCTGGAATTCATTTGCATTTTGTACTGTGCAGAATGTAGCTACCTGCTCGGGGGTTGTCTCCTAGAAGCACCTTTCCTGTAGGAGCTTGTTGCAACATTCATTGTTTGGCTAAGTTCTTTAGGGTTGGTTTTGGAAGGTCTTTCAACTTTGGCCAAATCCCGCTTCGTACGAAATTTTTTCACAGCGCTGTCTCCAAGTGTCCACAAAGAGCTGCTGCTTGAAACTGTCCACATGCACATCTCCCATACTGGTGTGCTCGTTTCACTACCTGGATTTTGGTTTCCACTTCTTTCTTTGAAATGACAAGCCTTCTTTCTGCATGCTACACACACCTTGTAGCAGTTTCAGCTTGAAGCATGTTGGTACTCTCAAATCGCTGTGTAACTTCTGTAGGGTGTGTTACTCTCCAGCACTGAATACACTACTTAGAGCTCCTTTCACCACAGACACGCAAACACATCTTTCTGTGAAAGTTCTACCTCAGGTCACTTGGAAATGTAAGGTTTTCAGGGAGAACATGAGGTCAATCATGATTTTGCACTCTGCAACCAATAGAAATGTCCTTTTGTACATAGCCTTCTGAAATTCACATCAAAATACCCTTCTTTTCTGGTTTCTTGAATGTTCTCAACACATTAGGAGAAAGATCGTGTTCGAGCAAGAGTGATGTAGTGTGCGTTTTCCTGGATTTCAAGTGATTTGGGAAACATACTCCTTGTTTTTCCACATTGTGTAAGAAACAACATTAGGCTTGCAAGAGATTGAAACAATGCATCCCAAAACATATTCCTGCAGTGAAAACACATGTTTCTACAAAGACTTTGAAGGAGCAAGCCAAAGCCTAGTGGCAGAGTGTTCTTTCAGAGAGAAACACATGCATTTCATCCTTCTGGAGTGAGTCTTCAGCCTGGAATTCATTTGCATTTTGTACTGTGCAGAATGTAGCTACCTGCTCGGGGGTTGTCTCATAGAAGCGCCTTTCCTGTAGGAGCTTGTTGCAACATTCATTGTTTGGCTAAGTTCTTTAGGGTTGGTTTTGGAAGGTCTTTCAACTTTGGCCAAATCCCGCTTCGTACGAAATTTTTTCACAGCGCTGTCTTCAACTGTCCACAAAGAGCTGCTGCTTGAAACTGTCCACATGCACATCTCCCATACTGGTGTGCTCGTTTCACTACCTGGATTTTGGTTTCCACTTCTTTCTTTGAAATCACAAGCCTTCTTTCTGCATGCTACGCACACCTTGAAGCAGTTTCAGCTTGAAGCATGTTGGTGCTCTCAAAACGCTGTGTAACTTCTGTAAGGTGTGTTACTCTCCAGCACTGAATACACTACTTAGAGCTCCTTTCACCACAGACACGCAAACACATCTTTCTGTGAAAGTTCTACCTCAGGTCACTTGGAAATGTAAGGTTTTCATGGAGAACATGAGGTCAATCATGGTTTTGCACTCTGCAACCAATAGAAATGTCCTTTTGTACATAGCCTTCTGAAATTCACATCAAAATACCCTTCTTTTCTGGTTTCTTGAATGTTCTCAACACATTAGGAGAAAGATCGTGTTTGAGCAAGAGTGATGTAGTGTGCGTTTTCCTGGATTTCAAGTGATTTGGGAAACATACTCCTTGTTTTTCCACATTGTGTAAGAAACAACATTAGGCTTGCAAGAGATTGAAACAATGCATCCCAAAACATATTCCTGCAGTGAAAACACATGTTTCTACAAAGACTTTGAAGGAGCAAGCCAAAGCCTAGTGGCAGAGTGTTCTTTCAGAGAGAAACACATGCATTTCATCCTTCTGGAGTGAGTCTTCAGCCTGGAATTCATTTGCATTTTGTACTGTGCAGAATGTAGCTACCTGCTCGGGGGTTGTCTCATAGAAGCGCCTTTCCTGTAGGAGCTTGTTGCAACATTCATTGTTTGGCTAAGTTCTTTAGGGTTGGTTTTGGAAGGTCTTTCAACTTTGGCCAAATCCCGCTTCGTACGAAATTTTTTCACAGCGCTGTCTTCAACTGTCCACAAAGAGCTGCTGCTTGAAACTGTCCACATGCACATCTCCCATACTGGTGTGCTCGTTTCACTACCTGGATTTTGGTTTCCACTTCTTTCTTTGAAATCACAAGCCTTCTTTCTGCATGCTACGCACACCTTGAAGCAGTTTCAGCTTGAAGCATGTTGGTGCTCTCAAAACGCTGTGTAACTTCTGTAAGGTGTGTTACTCTCCAGCACTGAATACACTACTTAGAGCTCCTTTCACCACAGACACGCAAACACATCTTTCTGTGAAAGTTCTACCTCAGGTCACTTGGAAATGTAAGGTTTTCATGGAGAACATGAGGTCAATCATGGTTTTGCACTCTGCAACCAATAGAAATGTCCTTTTGTACATAGCCTTCTGAAATTCACATCAAAATACCCTTCTTTTCTGGTTTCTTGAATGTTCTCAACACATTAGGAGAAAGATCATGTTTGAGCAAGAGTGATGTAGTGTGCGTTTTCCTGGATTTCAAGTGATTTGGGAAACATACTCCTTGTTTTTCCACATTGTGTAAGAAACAACATTAGGCTTTCAAGAGATTGAAACAATGCATCCCAAAACATATTCCTGCAGTGAAAACACATGTTTCTACAAAGACTTTGAAGGAGCAAGCCAAAGCCTAGTGGCAGAGTGTTCTTTCAGAGAGAAACACATGCATTTCATCCTTCTGGAGTGAGTCTTCAGCCTGGAATTCATTTGCATTTTGTACTGTGCAGAATGTAGCTACCTGCTCGGGGGTTGTCTCATAGAAGCGCCTTTCCTGTAGGAGCTTGTTGCAACATTCATTGTTTGGCTAAGTTCTTTAGGGTTGGTTTTGGAAGGTCTTTCAACTTTGGCCAAATCCCGCTTCGTACGAAATTTTTTCACAGCGCTGTCTCCAAGTGTCCACAAAGAGCTGCTGCTTGAAACTGTCCACATGCACATCTCCCATACTGGTGTGCTCGTTTCACTACCTGGATTTTGGTTTCCACTTCTTTCTTGGAAATGACAAGCCTTCTTTCTGCATGCTACACACACCTTGTAGCAGTTTCAGCTTGAAGCATGTTGGTGCTCTCAAAACGCTGTGTAACTTCTGTAGGGTGTGTTACTCTCCAGCACTGAATACACTACTTAGAGCTCCTTTCACCACAGACACGCAAACACATCTTTCTGTGAAAGTTCTACCTCAGGTCACTTGGAAATGTAAGGTTTTCAGGGAGAACATGAGGTCAATCATGGTTTTGCACTCTGCAACCAATAGAAATGTCCTTTTGTACATAGCCTTCTGAAATTCACATCAAAATACCCTTCTTTTCTGGTTTCTTGAATGTTCTCAACACATTAGGAGAAAGATCGTGATTGAGCAAGAGTGATGTAGTGTGCGTTTTCCTGGATTTCAAGTGATTTGGGAAACATACTCCTTGTTTTTCCACATTGTGTAAGAAACAACATTAGGCTTGCAAGAGATTGAAACAATGCATCCCAAAACATATTCCTGCAGTGAAAACACATGTTTCTACAAAGACTTTGAAGGAGCAAGCCAAAGCCTAGTGGCAGAGTGTTCTTTCAGAGAGAAACACATGCATTTCATCCTTCATGAGTGAGTTTTCAGCCTGGAATTCATTTGCATTTTGTACTGTGCAGAATGTAGCTACCTGCTCGGGGGTTGTCTCCTAGAAGCACCTTTCCTGTAGGAGCTTGTTGCAACATTCATTGTTTGGCTAAGTTCTTTAGGGTTGGTTTTGGAAGGTCTTTCAACTTTGGCCAAATCCCGCTTCGTACGAAATTTTTTCACAGCGCTGTCTCCAAGTGTCCACAAAGAGCTGCTGCTTGAAACTGTCCACATGCACATCTCCCATACTGGTGTGCTCGTTTCACTACCTGGATTTTGGTTTCCACTTCTTTCTTTGAAATGACAAGCCTTCTTTCTGCATGCTACACACACCTTGTAGCAGTTTCAGCTTGAAGCATGTTGGTACTCTCAAATCGCTGTGTAACTTCTGTAGGGTGTGTTACTCTCCAGCACTGAATACACTACTTAGAGCTCCTTTCACCACAGACACGCAAACACATCTTTCTGTGAAAGTTCTACCTCAGGTCACTTGGAAATGTAAGGTTTTCAGGGAGAACATGAGGTCAATCATGGTTTTGCACTCTGCAACCAATAGAAATGTCCTTTTGTACATAGCCTTCTGAAATTCACATCAAAATACCCTTCTTTTCTGGTTTCTTGAATGTTCTCAACACATTAGGAGAAAGATCGTGTTTGAGCAAGAGTGATGTAGTGTGCGTTTTCCTGGATTTCAAGTGATTTGGGAAACATACTCCTTGTTTTTCCACATTGTGTAAGAAACAACATTAGGCTTGCAAGAGATTGAAACAATGCATCCCAAAACATATTCCTGCAGTGAAAACACATGTTTCTACAAAGACTTTGAAGGAGAAAGCAAAAGCCTAGTGGCAGAGTGTTCTTTCAGAGAGAAACACATGCATTTCATCCTTCTGGAGTGAGTCTTCAGCCTGGAATTCATTTGCATTTTGTACTGTGCAGAATGTAGCTACCTGCTCGGGGGTTGTCTCATAGAAGCGTCTTTCCTGTAGGAGCTTGTTGCAACATTCATTGTTTGGCTAAGTTCTTTAGGGTTGGTTTTGGAAAGTCTTTCAACTTTGGCCAAATCCCGCTTCGTACGAAATTTTTTCACAGCGCTGTCTCCAAGTGTCCACAAAGAGCTGCTGCTTGAAACTGTCCACATGCACATCTCCCATACTGGTGTGCTCGTTTCACTACCTGGATTTTGGTTTCCACTTCTTTCTTGGAAATGACAAGCCTTCTTTCTGCATGCTACACACACCTTGTAGCAGTTTCAGCTTGAAGCATGTTGGTGCTCTCAAAACGCTGTGTAACTTCTGTAGGGTGTGTTACTCTCCAGCACTGAATACACTACTTAGAGCTCTTTAAACCACAGACACACAAACACATCTTTTTGTGAAAGGCCTGCTTCTGGTCCCTTGGAAATGTAAGGTTTTCAGGGAGAACATGAGGTCAATCATGGTTTTGCACTCTGCAATCAATAGAAATGTCCTTTTGTACATAGCCATCTGAAATTCACATCAAAATACCCTTCTTTTCTGGTTTCTTGAATGTTCTCAACACATTAGGAGAAAGATCGTGTTTGAGCAAGAGTGATGTAGTGTGCGTTTTCCTGGATTTCAAGTGATTTGGGAAACATACTCCTTGTTTTTCCACATTGTGTAAGAAAGAACATTAGGCTTGCAAGAGATTGAAACAATACATCCCAAAACATATTCCTGCAGTGAAAACACATGTTTCTACAAAGACTTTGAAGGGGCAAGCAAAAGCCTAGTGGCAGAGTGTTCTTTCAGAGAGAAACACATGCATTTCATCCTTCTGGAGTGAGTTTTCAGCCTGGAATTCATTTGCATTTTGTACTGTGCAGAATGTAGCTACCAGCTCGGGGGTTGTCTTATAGAAGCACCTTTCCTGTAGGAGCTTGTTGTAACATTCATTGTTTGGCTAAGTTCTTTAGGGTTGGTTTTGGAAGGTCTTTCATCTTTGGCCAAATCCCGCTTCGTACGAAATTTTTTCACAGCGCTGTCTCCAAGTGTCCACAAAGAGCTGCTGCTTGAAACTGTCCACATGCACATCTCCCATACTGGTGTGCTCGTTTCACTACCTGGATTTTGGTTTCCACTTCTTTCTTTGAAATGACAAGCCTTCTTTCTGCATGCTACACACACCTTGTAGCAGTTTCAGCTTGAAGCATGTTGGTGCTCTCAAAACGCTGTGTAACTTCTGTAAGGTGTGTTACTCTCCAGCACTGAATACACTACTTAGAGCTCCTTTCACCACAGACACGCAAACACATCTTTCTGTGAAAGTTCTACCTCAGGTCACTTGGAAATGTAAGGTTTTCATGGAGAACATGAGGTCAATCATGGTTTTGCACTCTGCAACCAATAGAAATGTCCTTTTGTACATAGCCTTCTGAAATTCACATCAAAATACCCTTCTTTTCTGGTTTCTTGAATGTTCTCAACACATTAGGAGAAAGATCGTGTTTGAGCAAGAGTGATGTAGTGTGCGTTTTCCTGGATTTCAAGTGATTTGGGAAACATACTCCTTGTTTTTCCACATTGTGTAAGAAACAACATTAGGCTTTCAAGAGATTGAAACAATGCATCCCAAAACATATTCCTGCAGTGAAAACACATGTTTCTACAAAGACTTTGAAGGAGCAAGCCAAAGCCTAGTGGCAGAGTGTTCTTTCAGAGAGAAACACATGCATTTCATCCTTCTGGAGTGAGTCTTCAGCCTGGAATTCATTTGCATTTTGTACTGTGCAGAATGTAGCTACCTGCTCGGGGGTTGTCTCATAGAAGCGCCTTTCCTGTAGGAGCTTGTTGCAACATTCATTGTTTGGCTAAGTTCTTTAGGGTTGGTTTTGGAAGGTCTTTCAACTTTGGCCAAATCCCGCTTCGTACGAAATTTTTTCACAGCGCTGTCTCCAAGTGTCCACAAAGAGCTGCTGCTTGAAACTGTCCACATGCACATCTCCCATACTGGTGTGCTCGTTTCACTACCTGGATTTTGGTTTCCACTTCTTTCTTGGAAATGACAAGCCTTCTTTCTGCATGCTACACACACCTTGTAGCAGTTTCAGCTTGAAGCATGTTGGTGCTCTCAAAACGCTGTGTAACTTCTGTAGGGTGTGTTACTCTCCAGCACTGAATACACTACTTAGAGCTCCTTTCACCACAGACACGCAAACACATCTTTCTGTGAAAGTTCTACCTCAGGTCACTTGGAAATGTAAGGTTTTCATGGAGAACATGAGGTCAATCATGGTTTTGCACTCTGCAACCAATAGAAATGTCCTTTTGTACATAGCCTTCTGAAATTCACATCAAAATACCCTTCTTTTCTGGTTTCTTGAATGTTCTCAACACATTAGGAGAAAGATCGTGTTTGAGCAAGAGTGATGTAGTGTGCGTTTTCCTGGATTTCAAGTGATTTGGGAAACATACTCCTTGTTTTTCCACATTGTGTAAGAAACAACATTAGGCTTTCAAGAGATTGAAACAATGCATCCCAAAACATATTCCTGCAGTGAAAACACATGTTTCTACAAAGACTTTGAAGGAGCAAGCCAAAGCCTAGTGGCAGAGTGTTCTTTCAGAGAGAAACACATGCATTTCATCCTTCTGGAGTGAGTCTTCAGCCTGGAATTCATTTGCATTTTGTACTGTGCAGAATGTAGCTACCTGCTCGGGGGTTGTCTCATAGAAGCGCCTTTCCTGTAGGAGCTTGTTGCAACATTCATTGTTTGGCTAAGTTCTTTAGGGTTGGTTTTGGAAGGTCTTTCAACTTTGGCCAAATCCCGCTTCGTACGAAATTTTTTCACAGCGCTGTCTCCAAGTGTCCACAAAGAGCTGCTGCTTGAAACTGTCCACATGCACATCTCCCATACTGGTGTGCTCGTTTCACTACCTGGATTTTGGTTTCCACTTCTTTCTTGGAAATGACAAGCCTTCATTCTGCATGCTACACACACCTTGTAGCAGTTTCAGCTTGAAGCATGTTGGTGCTCTCAAAACGCTGTGTAACTTCTGTAGGGTGTGTTACTCTCCAGCACTGAATACACTACTTAGAGCTCCTTTCACCACAGACACGCAAACACATCTTTCTGTGAAAGTTCTACCTCAGGTCACTTGGAAATGTAAGGTTTTCAGGGAGAACATGAGGTCAATCATGGTTTTGCACTCTGCAACCAATAGAAATGTCCTTTTGTACATAGCCTTCTGAAATTCACATCAAAATACCCTTCTTTTCTGGTTTCTTGAATGTTCTCAACACATTAGGAGAAAGATCGTGTTTGAGCAAGAGTGATGTAGTGTGCGTTTTCCTGGATTTCAAGTGATTTGGGAAACATACTCCTTGTTTTTCCACATTGTGTAAGAAACAACATTAGGCTTGCAAGAGATTGAAACAATGCATCCCAAAACATATTCCTGCAGTGAAAACACATGTTTCTACAAAGACTTTGAAGGAGCAAGCCAAAGCCTAGTGGCAGAGTGTTCTTTCAGAGAGAAACACATGCATTTCATCCTTCTGGAGTGAGTTTTCAGCCTGGAATTCATTTGCATTTTGTACTGTGCAGAATGTAGCTACCTGCTCGGGGGTTGTCTCCTAGAAGCACCTTTCCTGTAGGAGCTTGTTGCAACATTCATTGTTTGGCTAAGTTCTTTAGGGTTGGTTTTGGAAGGTCTTTCAACTTTGGCCAAATCCCGCTTCGTACGAAATTTTTTCACAGCGCTGTCTCCAAGTGTCCACAAAGAGCTGCTGCTTGAAACTGTCCACATGCACATCTCCCATACTGGTGTGCTCGTTTCACTACCTGGATTTTGGTTTCCACTTCTTTCTTTGAAATGACAAGCCTTCTTTCTGCATGCTACACACACCTTGTAGCAGTTTCAGCTTGAAGCATGTTGGTGCTCTCAAAACGCTGTGTAACTTCTGTAGGGTGTGTTACTCTCCAGCACTGAATACACTACTTAGAGCTCCTTTCACCACAGACACGCAAACACATCTTTCTGTGAAAGTTCTACCTCAGGTCACTTGGAAATGTAAGGTTTTCATGGAGAACATGAGGTCAATCATGGTTTTGCACTCTGCAACCAATAGAAATGTCCTTTTGTACATAGCCTTCTGAAATTCACATCAAAATACCCTTCTTTTCTGGTTTCTTGAATGTTCTCAACACATTAGGAGAAAGATCGTGTTTGAGCAAGAGTGATGTAGTGTGCGTTTTCCTGGATTTCAAGTGATTTGGGAAACATACTCCTTGTTTTTCCACATTGTGTAAGAAACAACATTAGGCTTTCAAGAGATTGAAACAATGCATCCCAAAACATATTCCTGCAGTGAAAACACATGTTTCTACAAAGACTTTGAAGGAGCAAGCAAAAGCCTAGTGGCAGAGTGTTCTTTCAGAGAGAAACACATGCATTTCATCCTTCTGGAGTGAGTCTTCAGCCTGGAATTCATTTGCATTTTGTACTGTGCAGAATGTAGCTACCTGCTCGGGGGTTGTCTCATAGAAGCGCCTTTCCTGTAGGAGCTTGTTGCAACATTCATTGTTTGGCTAAGTTCTTTAGGGTTGGTTTTGGAAGGTCTTTCAACTTTGGCCAAATCCCGCTTCGTACGAAATTTTTTCACAGCGCTGTCTCCAAGTGTCCACAAAGAGCTGCTGCTTGAAACTGTCCACATGCACATCTCCCATACTGGTGTGCTCGTTTCACTACCTGGATTTTGGTTTCCACTTCTTTCTTGGAAATGACTAGCCTTCATTCTGCATGCTACACACACCTTGTAGCAGTTTCAGCTTGAAGCATGTTGGTGCTCTGAAAACGCTGTGTAACTTCTGTAGGGTGTGTTACTCTCCAGCACTGAATACACTACTTAGAGCTCCTTTCACCACAGACACGCAAACACATCTTTCTGTGAAAGTTCTACCTCAGGTCACTTGGAAATGTAAGGTTTTCAGGGAGAACATGAGGTCAATCATGGTTTTGCACTCTGCAACCAATAGAAATGTCCTTTTGTACATAGCCTTCTGAAATTCACATCAAAATACCCTTCTTTTGTGGTTTCTTGAATGTTCTCAACACATTAGGAGAAAGATCGTGTTTGAGCAAGAGTGATGTAGTGTGCGTTTTCCTGGATTTCAAGTGATTTGGGAAACATACTCCTTGTTTTTCCACATTGTGTAAGAAACAACATTAGGCTTGCAAGAGATTGAAACAATGCATCCCAAAACATATTCCTGCAGTGAAAACACATGTTTCTACAAACACTTTGAAGGAGCAAGCCAAAGCCTAGTGGCAGAGTGTTCTTTCAGAGAGAAACACATGCATTTCATCCTTCTGGAGTGAGTTTTCAGCCTGGAATTCATTTGCATTTTGTACTGTGCAGAATGTAGCTACCTGCTCGGGGGTTGTCTCCTAGAAGCACCTTTCCTGTAGGAGCTTGTTGCAACATTCATTGTTTGGCTAAGTTCTTTAGGGTTGGTTTTGGAAGGTCTTTCAACTTTGGCCAAATCCCGCTTCGTACGAAATTTTTTCACAGCGCTGTCTCCAAGTGTCCACAAAGAGCTGCTGCTTGAAACTGTCCACATGCACATCTCCCATACTGGTGTGCTCGTTTCACTACCTGGATTTTGGTTTCCACTTCTTTCTTGGAAATGACAAGCCTTCTTTCTGCATGCTACACACAACTTGTAGCAGTTTCAGCTTGAAGCATGTTGGTGCTCTCAAAACGCTGTGTAACTTCTGTAGGGTGTGTTACTCTCCAGCACTGAATACACTACTTAGAGCTCCTTTCACCACAGACACGCAAACACATCTTTCTGTGAAAGTTCTACCTCAGGTCACTTGGAAATGTAAGGTTTTCAGGGAGAACATGAGGTCAATCATGGTTTTGCACTCTGCAACCAATAGAAATGTCCTTTTGTACATAGCCTTCTGAAATTCACATCAAAATACCCTTCTTTTCTGGTTTCTTGAATGTTCTCAACACATTAGGAGAAAGATCGTGTTTGAGCAAGAGTGATGTAGTGTGCGTTTTCCTGGATTACAAGTGATTTGGGAAACATACTCCTTGTTTTTCCACATTGTGTAAGAAACAACATTAGGCTTTCAAGAGATTGAAACAATGCATCCCAAAACATATTCCTGCAGTGAAAACACATGTTTCTACAAAGACTTTGAAGGAGCAAGCCAAAGCCTAGTGGCAGAGTGTTCTTTCAGAGAGAAACACATGCATTTCATCCTTCTGGAGTGAGTCTTCAGCCTGGAATTGATTTGCATTTTGTACTGTGCAGAATGTAGCTACCTGCTCGGGGGTTGTCTCATAGAAGCGCCTTTCCTGTAGGAGCTTGTTGCAACATTCATTGTTTGGCTAAGTTCTTTAGGGTTGGTTTTGGAAGGTCTTTCAACTTTGGCCAAATCCCGCTTCGTACGAAATTTTTTCACAGCGCTGTCTCCAAGTGTCCACAAAGAGCTGCTGCTTGAAACTGTCCACATGCACATCTCCCATACTGGTGTGCTCGTTTCACTACCTGGATTTTGGTTTCCACTTCTTTCTTGGAAATGACAAGCCTTCTTTCTGCATGCTACACACACCTTGTAGCAGTTTCAGCTTGAAGCATGTTGGTGCTCTCAAAACGCTGTGTAACTTCTGTAAGGTGTGTTACTCTCCAGCACTGAATACACTACTTAGAGCTCCTTTCACCACAGACACGCAAACACATCTTTCTGTGAAAGTTCTACCTCAGGTCACTTGGAAATGTAAGGTTTTCATGGAGAACATGAGGTCAATCATGGTTTTGCACTCTGCAACCAATAGAAATGTCCTTTTGTACATAGCCTTCTGAAATTCACATCAAAATACCCTTCTTTTCTGGTTTCTTGAATGTTCTCAACACATTAGGAGAAAGATCGTGTTTGAGCAAGAGTGATGTAGTGTGCGTTTTCCTGGATTTCAAGTGATTTGGGAAACATACTCCTTGTTTTTCCACATTGTGTAAGAAACAGCATTAGGCTTGCAAGAGACTGAAACAATGCATCCCAAAACATATTCCTGCAGTGAAAACACATGTTTCTACAAAGACTTTGAAGGAGCAAGCCAAAGCCTAGTGGCAGAGTGTTCTTTCAGAGAGAAACACATGCATTTCATCCTTCTGGAGTGAGTTTTCAGCCTGGAATTCATTTGCATTTTGTACTGTGCAGAATGTAGCTACCTCCTCGGGGGTTGTCTCATAGAAGCACCTTTCCTGTAGGAGCTTGTTGCAACATTCATTGTTTGGCTAAGTTCTTTAGGGTTGGTTTTGGAAGGTCTTTCAACTTTGGCCAAATCCCGCTTCGTACGAAATTTTTTCACAGCGCTGTCTCCAAGTGTCCACAAAGAGCTGCTGCTTGAAACTGTCCACATGCACATCTCCCATACTGGTGTGCTCGTTTCACTACCTGGATTTTGGTTTCCACTTCTTTCTTGGAAATGACAAGCCTTCTTTCTGCATGCTACACACAACTTGTAGCAGTTTCAGCTTGAAGCATGTTGGTGCTCTCAAAACGCTGTGTAACTTCTGTAGGGTGTGTTACTCTCCAGCACTGAATACACTACTTAGAGCTCCTTTCACCACAGACACGCAAACACATCTTTCTGTGAAAGTTCTACCTCAGGTCACTTGGAAATGTAAGGTTTTCAGGGAGAACATGAGGTCAATCATGGTTTTGCACTCTGCAACCAATAGAAATGTCCTTTTGTACATAGCCTTCTGAAATTCACATCAAAATACCCTTCTTTTCTGGTTTCTTGAATGTTCTCAACACATTAGGAGAAAGATCGTGTTTGAGCAAGAGTGATGTAGTGTGCGTTTTCCTGGATTACAAGTGATTTGGGAAACATACTCCTTGTTTTTCCACATTGTGTAAGAAACAACATTAGGCTTTCAAGAGATTGAAACAATGCATCCCAAAACATATTCCTGCAGTGAAAACACATGTTTCTACAAAGACTTTGAAGGAGCAAGCCAAAGCCTAGTGGCAGAGTGTTCTTTCAGAGAGAAACACATGCATTTCATCCTTCTGGAGTGAGTCTTCAGCCTGGAATTCATTTGCATTTTGTACTGTGCAGAATGTAGCTACCTGCTCGGGGGTTGTCTCATAGAAGCGCCTTTCCTGTAGGAGCTTGCTGCAACATTCATTGTTTGGCTAAGTTCTTTAGGGTTGGTTTTGGAAGGTCTTTCAACTTTGGCCAAATCCCGCTTCGTACGAAATTTTTTCACAGCGCTGTCTCCAAGTGTCCACAAAGAGCTGCTGCTTGAAACTGTCCACATGCACATCTCCCATACTGGTGTGCTCGTTTCACTACCTGGATTTTGGTTTCCACTTCTTTCTTGGAAATGACAAGCCTTCTTTCTGCATGCTACACACACCTTGTAGCAGTTTCAGCTTGAAGCATGTTGGTGCTCTCAAAACGCTGTGTAACTTCTGTAAGGTGTGTTACTCTCCAGCACTGAATACACTACTTAGAGCTCCTTTCACCACAGACACGCAAACACATCTTTCTGTGAAAGTTCTACCTCAGGTCACTTGGAAATGTAAGGTTTTCATGGAGAACATGAGGTCAATCATGGTTTTGCACTCTGCAACCAATAGAAATGTCCTTTTGTACATAGCCTTCTGAAATTCACATCAAAATACCCTTCTTTTCTGGTTTCTTGAATGTTCTCAACACATTAGGAGAAAGATCGTGTTTGAGCAAGAGTGATGTAGTGTGCGTTTTCCTGGATTTCAAGTGATTTGGGAAACATACTCCTTGTTTTTCCACATTGTGTAAGAAACAACATTAGGCTTGCAAGAGATTGAAACAATGCATCCCAAAACATATTCCTGCAGTGAAAACACATGTTTCTACAAAGACTTTGAAGGAGCAAGCCAAAGCCTAGTGGCAGAGTGTTCTTTCAGAGAGAAACACATGCATTTCATCCTTCTGGAGTGAGTCTTCAGCCTGGAATTCATTTGCATTTTGTACTGTGCAGAATGTAGCTACCTGCTCGGGGGTTGTCTCATAGAAGCGCCTTTCCTGTAGGAGCTTGTTGCAACATTCATTGTTTGGCTAAGTTCTTTAGGGTTGGTTTTGGAAGGTCTTTCAACTTTGGCCAAATCCCGCTTCGTACGAAATTTTTTCACAGCGCTGTCTCCAAGTGTCCACAAAGAGCTGCTGCTTGAAACTGTCCACATGCACATCTCCCATACTGGTGTGCTCGTTTCACTACCTGGATTTTGGTTTCCACTTCTTTCTTGGAAATGACAAGCCTTCTTTCTGCATGCTACACACACCTTGTAGCAGTTTCAGCTTGAAGCATGTTGGTGCTCTCAAAACGCTGTGTAACTTCTGTAAGGTGTGTTACTCTCCAGCACTGAATACACTACTTAGAGCTCCTTTCACCACAGACACGCAAACACATCTTTCTGTGAAAGTTCTACCTCAGGTCACTTGGAAATGTAAGGTTTTCATGGAGAACATGAGGTCAATCATGGTTTTGCACTCTGCAAGCAATAGAAATGTCCTTTTGTACATAGCCTTCTGAAATTCACATCAAAATACCCTTCTTTTCTGGTTTCTTGAATGTTCTCAACACATTAGGAGAAAGATCGTGTTTGAGCAAGAGTGATGTAGTGTGCGTTTTCCTGGATTTCAAGTGATTTGGGAAACATACTCCTTGTTTTTCCACATTGTGTAAGAAACAACATTAGGCTTGCAAGACATTGAAACAATGCATCCCAAAACATATTCCTGCAGTGAAAACACATGTTTCTACAAAGACTTTGAAGGAGCAAGCCAAAGCCTAGTGGCAGAGTGTTCTTTCAGAGAGAAACACATGCATTTCATCCTTCTGGAGTGAGTCTTCAGCCTGGAATTGATTTGCATTTTGTACTGTGCAGAATGTAGCTACCTGCTCGGGGGTTGTCTCATAGAAGCGCCTTTCCTGTAGGAGCTTGTTGCAACATTCATTGTTTGGCTAAGTTCTTTAGGGTTGGTTTTGGAAGGTCTTTCAACTTTGGCCAAATCCCGCTTCGTACGAAATTTTTTCACAGCGCTGTCTCCAAGTGTCCACAAAGAGCTGCTGCTTGAAACTGTCCACATGCACATCTCCCATACTGGTGTGCTCGTTTCACTACCTGGATTTTGGTTTCCACTTCTTTCTTGGAAATGACAAGCCTTCTTTCTGCATGCTACACACACCTTGTAGCAGTTTCAGCTTGAAGCATGTTGGTGCTCTCAAAACGCTGTGTAACTTCTGTAGGGTGTGTTACTCTCCAGCACTGAATACACTACTTAGAGCTCCTTTCACCACAGACACGCAAACACATCTTTCTGTGAAAGTTCTACCTCAGGTCACTTGGAAATGTAAGGTTTTCAGGGAGAACATGAGGTCAATCATGGTTTTGCACTCTGCAACCAATAGAAATGTCCTTTTGTACATAGCCTTCTGAAATTCACATCAAAATACCCTTCTTTTCTGGTTTCTTTTATGTTCTCAACACATTAGGAGAAAGATCGTGTTTGAGCAAGAGTGATGTAGTGTGCGTTTTCCTGGATTTCAAGTGATTTGGGAAACATACTCCTTGTTTTTCCACATTGTGTAAGAAACAACATTAGGCTTGCAAGAGATTGAAACAATGCATGCCAAAACATATTCCTGCAGTGAAAACACATGTTTCTACAAAGACTTTGAAGGAGCAAGCAAAAGCCTAGTGGCAGAGTGTTCTTTCAGAGAGAAACACATGCATTTCATCCTTCTGGAGTGAGTCTTCAGCTTTGAATTCATTTGCATTTTGTACTGTGCAGAATGTAGCTACCTGCTCGGGGGTTGTCTCATAGAAGCGCCTTTCCTGTAGGAGCTTGTTGCAACATTCATTGTTTGGCTAAGTTCTTTAGGGTTGGGTTTGGAAGGTCTTTCAACTTTGGCCAAATCCCGCTTCGTACGAAATTTTTTCACAGCGCTGTCTCCAAGTGTCCACAAAGAGCTGCTGCTTGAAACTGTCCACATGCACATCTCCCATACTGGTGTGCTCGTTTCACTACCTGGATTTTGGTTTCCACTCCTTTCTTGGAAATGACAAGCCTTCTTTCTGCATGCTACACACACCTTGTAGCAGTTTCAGCTTGAAGCATGTTGGTGCTCTCAAAACGCTGTGTAACTTCTGTAGGGTGTGTTACTCTCCAGCACTGAATACACTACTTAGAGCTCCTTTCACCACAGACACGCAAACACATCTTTCTGTGAAAGTTCTACCTCAGGTCACTTGGAAATGTAAGGTTTTCATGGAGAACATGAGGTCAATCATGGTTTTGCACTCTGCAACCAATAGAAATGTCCTTTTGTACATAGCCTTCTGAAATTCACATCAAAATACCCTTCTTTTCTGGTTTCTTGAATGTTCTCAACACATTAGGAGAAAGATCGTGTTTGAGCAAGAGTGATGTAGTGTGCGTTTTCCTGGATTTCAAGTGATTTGGGAAACATACTCCTTGTTTTTCCACATTGTGTAAGAAACAACATTAGGCTTTCAAGAGATTGAAACAATGCATCCCAAAACATATTCCTGCAGTGAAAACACATGTTTCTACAAAGACTTTGAAGGAGCAAGCCAAAGCCTAGTGGCAGAGTGTTCTTTCAGAGAGAAACACATGCATTTCATCCTTCTGGAGTGAGTCTTCAGCCTGGAATTCATTTGCATTTTGTACTGTGCAGAATGTAGCTACCTGCTCGGGGGTTCTCTCATAGAAGCGCCTTTCCTGTAGGAGCTTGTTGCAACATTCATTGTTTGGCTAAGTTCTTTAGGGTTGGTTTTGGAAGGTCTTTCAACTTTGGCCAAATCCCGCTTCGTACGAAATTTTTTCACAGCGCTGTCTCCAAGTGTCCACAAAGAGCTGCTGCTTGAAACTGTCCACATGCACATCTCCCATACTGGTGTGCTCGTTTCACTACCTGGATTTTGGTTTCCACTTCTTTCTTTGAAATGACAAGCCTTCTTTCTGCATGCTACACACACCTTGTAGCAGTTTCAGCTTGAAGCATGTTGGTGCTCTCAAAACGCTGTGTAACTTCTGTAAGGTGTGTTACTCTCCAGCACTGAATACACTACTTAGAGCTCCTTTCAGCACAGACACGCAAACACATCTTTCTGTGAAAGTTCTACCTCAGGTCACTTGGAAATGTAAGGTTTTCATGGAGAACATGACGTCAATCATGGTTTTGCACTCTGCAACCAATAGAAATGTCCTTTTGTACATAGCCTTCTGAAATTCACATCAAAATACCCTTCTTTTCTGGTTTCTTTTATGTTCTCAACACATTAGGAGAAAGATCGTGTTTGAGCAAGAGTGATGTAGTGTGCGTTTTCCTGGATTTCAAGTGATTTGGGAAACATACTCCTTGTTTTTCCACATTGTGTAAGAAACAACATTAGGCTTGCAAGAGATTGAAACAATGCATCCCAAAACATATTCCTGCAGTGAAAACACATGTTTCTACAAAGACTTTGAAGGAGCAAGCCAAAGCCTAGTGGCAGAGTGTTCTTTCAGAGAGAAACACATGCATTTCATCCTTCTGGAGTGAGTCTTCAGCCTGGAATTCATTTGCATTTTGTACTGTGCAGAATGTAGCTACCTGCTCGGGGGTTGTCTCATAGAAGCGCCTTTCCTGTAGGAGCTTGTTGCAACATTCATTGTTTGGCTAAGTTCTTTAGGGTTGGTTTTGGAAGGTCTTTCAACTTTGGCCAAATCCCGCTTCGTACGAAATTTTTTCACAGCGCTGTCTCCAAGTGTCCACAAAGAGCTGCTGCTTGAAACTGTCCACATGCACATCTCCCATACTGGTGTGCTCGTTTCACTACCTGGATTTTGGTTTCCACTTCTTTCTTGGAAATGACAAGCCTTCTTTCTGCATGCTACACACACCTTGTAGCAGTTTCACCTTGAAGCATGTTGGTGCTCTCAAAACGCTGTGTAACTTCTGTAAGGTGTGTTACTCTCCAGCACTGAATACACTACTTAGAGCTCCTTTCAGCACAGACACGCAAACACATCTTTCTGTGAAAGTTCTACCTCAGGTCACTTGGAAATGTAAGGTTTTCATGGAGAACATGAGGTCAATCATGGTTTTGCACTCTGCAACCAATAGAAATGTCCTTTTGTACATAGCCTTCTGAAATTCACATCAAAATACCCTTCTTTTCTGGTTTCTTTTATGTTCTCAACACATTAGGAGAAAGATCGTGTTTGAGCAAGAGTGATGTAGTGTGCGTTTTCCTGGATTTCAAGTGATTTGGGAAACATACTCCTTGTTTTTCCACATTGTGTAAGAAACAACATTAGGCTTGCAAGAGATTGAAACAATGCATCCCAAAACATATTCCTGCAGTGAAAACACATGTTTCTACAAAGACTTTGAAGGAGCAAGCCAAAGCCTAGTGGCAGAGTGTTCTTTCAGAGAGAAACACATGCATTTCATCCTTCTGGAGTGAGTCTTCAGCCTGGAATTCATTTGCATTTTGTACTGTGCAGAATGTAGCTACCTGCTCGGGGGTTGTCTCATAGAAGCGCCTTTCCTGTAGGAGCTTGTTGCAACATTCATTGTTTGGCTAAGTTCTTTAGGGTTGGTTTTGGAAGGTCTTTCAACTTTGGCCAAATCCCGCTTCGTACGAAATTTTTTCACAGCGCTGTCTCCAAGTGTCCACAAAGAGCTGCTGCTTGAAACTGTCCACATGCACATCTCCCATACTGGTGTGCTCGTTTCACTACCTGGATTTTGGTTTCCACTCCTTTCTTGGAAATGACAAGCCTTCTTTCTGCATGCTACACACACCTTGTAGCAGTTTCAGCTTGAAGCATGTTGGTGCTCTCAAAACGCTGTGTAACTTCTGTAAGGTGTGTTACTCTCCAGCACTGAATACACTACTTAGAGCTCCTTTCAGCACAGACACGCAAACACATCTTTCTGTGAAAGTTCTACCTCAGGTCACTTGGAAATGTAAGGTTTTCATGGAGAACATGAGGTCAATCATGGTTTTGCACTCTGCAACCAATAGAAATGTCCTTTTGTACATAGCCTTCTGAAATTCACATCAAAATACCCTTCTTTTCTGGTTTCTTTTATGTTCTCAACACATTAGGAGAAAGATCGTGTTTGAGCAAGAGTGATGTAGTGTGCGTTTTCCTGGATTTCAAGTGATTTGGGAAACATACTCCTTGTTTTTCCACATTGTGTAAGAAACAACATTAGGCTTGCAAGAGATTGAAACAATGCATCCCAAAACATATTCCTGCAGTGAAAACACATGTTTCTACAAAGACTTTGAAGGAGCAAGCCAAAGCCTAGTGGCAGAGTGTTCTTTCAGAGAGAAACACATGCATTTCATCCTTCTGGAGTGAGTCTTCAGCCTGGAATTCATTTGCATTTTGTACTGTGCAGAATGTAGCTACCTGCTCGGGGGTTGTCTCATAGAAGCGCCTTTCCTGTAGGAGCTTGTTGCAACATTCATTGTTTGGCTAAGTTCTTTAGGGTTGGTTTTGGAAGGTCTTTCAACTTTGGCCAAATCCCGCTTCGTACGAAATTTTTTCACAGCGCTGTCTCCAAGTGTCCACAAAGAGCTGCTGCTTGAAACTGTCCACATGCACATCTCCCATACTGGTGTGCTCGTTTCACTACCTGGATTTTGGTTTCCACTTCTTTCTTGGAAATGACAAGCCTTTCTGCATGCTACACACACCTTGTAGCAGTTTCAGCTTGAAGCATGTTGGTGCTCTCAAAACGCTGTGTAACTTCTGTAGGGTGTGTTACTCTCCAGCACTGAATACACTACTTAGAGCTCCTTTCACCAGAGACACGCAAACACATCTTTCTGTGAAAGTTCTACCTCAGGTCACTTGGAAATGTAAGGTTTTCATGGAGAACATGAGGTCAATCATGGTTTTGCACTCTGCAACCAATAGAAATGTCCTTTTGTACATAGCCTTCTGAAATTCACATC
Organism: Miniopterus natalensis; assembly: GCF_054644295.1. NCBI lineage: Eukaryota > Metazoa > Chordata > Mammalia > Chiroptera > Miniopteridae > Miniopterus > Miniopterus natalensis. Next base: position 46,216,202 of record NC_142096.1, read on the forward strand.
AAAATACCCTTCTTTTCTGGTTTCTTGAATGTTCTCAACACATTAGGAGAAAGATCGTGTTTGAGCAAGAGTGATGTAGTGTGCGTTTTCCTGGATTTCAAGTGATTTGGGAAACATACTCCTTGTTTTTCCACATTGTGTAAGAAACAACATTAGTCTTTCAAGAGATTGAAACAATGCATCCCAAAACATATTCCTGCAGTGAAAACACATGTTTCTACAAAGACTTTGAAGGAGCAAGCAAAAGCCTAGTGGCAGAGTGTTCTTTCAGAGAGAAACACATGCATTTCATCCTTCTGGAGTGAGTCTTCAGATTTGAATTCATTTGCATTTTGTACTGTGCAGAATGTAGCTACCTGCTCGGGGGTTGTCTCATAGAAGCGCCTTTCCTGTAGGAGCTTGTTGCAACATTCATTGTTTGGCTAAGTTCTTTAGGGTTGGTTTTGGAAGGTCTTTCAACTTTGGCCAAATCCCGCTTCGTACGAAATTTTTTCACAGCGCTGTCTCCAAGTGTCCACAAAGAGCTGCTGCTTGAAACTGTCCACATGCACATCTCCCATACTGGTGTGCTCGTTTCACTACCTGGATTTTGGTTTCCACTTCTTTCTTGGAAATGACAAGCCTTCTTTCTGCATGCTACACACACCTTGTAGCAGTTTCAGCTTGAAGCATGTTGGTGCTCTCAAAACGCTGTGTAACTTCTGTAAGGTGTGTTACTCTCCAGCACTGAATACACTACTTAGAGCTCCTTTCAGCACAGACACGCAAACACATCTTTCTGTGAAAGTTCTACCTCAGGTCACTTGGAAATGTAAGGTTTTCATGGAGAACATGAGGTCAATCATGGTTTTGCACTCTGCAACCAATAGAAATGTCCTTTTGTACATAGCCTTCTGAAATTCACATCAAAATACCCTTCTTTTCTGGTTTCTTTTATGTTCTCAACACATTAGGAGAAAGATCGTGTTTGAGCAAGAGTGATGTAGTGTGCGTTTTCCTGGATTTCAAGTGATTTGGGAAACATACTCCTTGTTTTTCCACATTGTGTAAGAAACAACATTAGGCTTGCAAGAGATTGAAACAATGCATCCCAAAACATATTCCTGCAGTGAAAACACATGTTTCTACAAAGACTTTGAAGGAGCAAGCCAAAGCCTAGTGGCAGAGTGTTCTTTCAGAGAGAAACACATGCATTTCATCCTTCTGGAGTGAGTCTTCAGCCTGGAATTCATTTGCATTTTGTACTGTGCAGAATGTAGCTACCTGCTCGGGGGTTGTCTCATAGAAGCGCCTTTCCTGTAGGAGCTTGTTGCAACATTCATTGTTTGGCTAAGTTCTTTAGGGTTGGTTTTGGAAGGTCTTTCAACTTTGGCCAAATCCCGCTTCGTACGAAATTTTTTCACAGCGCTGTCTCCAAGTGTCCACAAAGAGCTGCTGCTTGAAACTGTCCACATGCACATCTCCCATACTGGTGTGCTCGTTTCACTACCTGGATTTTGGTTTCCACTTCTTTCTTGGAAATGACAAGCCTTCTTTCTGCATGCTACACACACCTTGTAGCAGTTTCACCTTGAAGCATGTTGGTGCTCTCAAAACGCTGTGTAACTTCTGTAAGGTGTGTTACTCTCCAGCACTGAATACACTACTTAGAGCTCCTTTCAGCACAGACACGCAAACACATCTTTCTGTGAAAGTTCTACCTCAGGTCACTTGGAAATGTAAGGTTTTCATGGAGAACATGAGGTCAATCATGGTTTTGCACTCTGCAACCAATAGAAATGTCCTTTTGTACATAGCCTTCTGAAATTCACATCAAAATACCCTTCTTTTCTGGTTTCTTTTATGTTCTCAACACATTAGGAGAAAGATCGTGTTTGAGCAAGAGTGATGTAGTGTGCGTTTTCCTGGATTTCAAGTGATTTGGGAAACATACTCCTTGTTTTTCCACATTGTGTAAGAAACAACATTAGGCTTGCAAGAGATTGAAACAATGCATCCCAAAACATATTCCTGCAGTGAAAACACATGTTTCTACAAAGACTTTGAAGGAGCAAGCCAAAGCCTAGTGGCAGAGTGTTCTTTCAGAGAGAAACACATGCATTTCATCCTTCTGGAGTGAGTCTTCAGCCTGGAATTCATTTGCATTTTGTACTGTGCAGAATGTAGCTACCTGCTCGGGGGTTGTCTCATAGAAGCGCCTTTCCTGTAGGAGCTTGTTGCAACATTCATTGTTTGGCTAAGTTCTTTAGGGTTGGTTTTGGAAGGTCTTTCAACTTTGGCCAAATCCCGCTTCGTACGAAATTTTTTCACAGCGCTGTCTCCAAGTGTCCACAAAGAGCTGCTGCTTGAAACTGTCCACATGCACATCTCCCATACTGGTGTGCTCGTTTCACTACCTGGATTTTGGTTTCCACTCCTTTCTTGGAAATGACAAGCCTTCTTTCTGCATGCTACACACACCTTGTAGCAGTTTCAGCTTGAAGCATGTTGGTGCTCTCAAAACGCTGTGTAACTTCTGTAAGGTGTGTTACTCTCCAGCACTGAATACACTACTTAGAGCTCCTTTCAGCACAGACACGCAAACACATCTTTCTGTGAAAGTTCTACCTCAGGTCACTTGGAAATGTAAGGTTTTCATGGAGAACATGAGGTCAATCATGGTTTTGCACTCTGCAACCAATAGAAATGTCCTTTTGTACATAGCCTTCTGAAATTCACATCAAAATACCCTTCTTTTCTGGTTTCTTTTATGTTCTCAACACATTAGGAGAAAGATCGTGTTTGAGCAAGAGTGATGTAGTGTGCGTTTTCCTGGATTTCAAGTGATTTGGGAAACATACTCCTTGTTTTTCCACATTGTGTAAGAAACAACATTAGGCTTGCAAGAGATTGAAACAATGCATCCCAAAACATATTCCTGCAGTGAAAACACATGTTTCTACAAAGACTTTGAAGGAGCAAGCCAAAGCCTAGTGGCAGAGTGTTCTTTCAGAGAGAAACACATGCATTTCATCCTTCTGGAGTGAGTCTTCAGCCTGGAATTCATTTGCATTTTGTACTGTGCAGAATGTAGCTACCTGCTCGGGGGTTGTCTCATAGAAGCGCCTTTCCTGTAGGAGCTTGTTGCAACATTCATTGTTTGGCTAAGTTCTTTAGGGTTGGTTTTGGAAGGTCTTTCAACTTTGGCCAAATCCCGCTTCGTACGAAATTTTTTCACAGCGCTGTCTCCAAGTGTCCACAAAGAGCTGCTGCTTGAAACTGTCCACATGCACATCTCCCATACTGGTGTGCTCGTTTCACTACCTGGATTTTGGTTTCCACTTCTTTCTTGGAAATGACAAGCCTTTCTGCATGCTACACACACCTTGTAGCAGTTTCAGCTTGAAGCATGTTGGTGCTCTCAAAACGCTGTGTAACTTCTGTAGGGTGTGTTACTCTCCAGCACTGAATACACTACTTAGAGCTCCTTTCACCAGAGACACGCAAACACATCTTTCTGTGAAAGTTCTACCTCAGGTCACTTGGAAATGTAAGGTTTTCATGGAGAACATGAGGTCAATCATGGTTTTGCACTCTGCAACCAATAGAAATGTCCTTTTGTACATAGCCTTCTGAAATTCACATCAAAATACCCTTCTTTTCTGGTTTCTTGAATGTTCTCAACACATTAGGAGAAAGATCGTGTTTGAGCAAGAGTGATGTAGTGTGCGTTTTCCTGGATTTCAAGTGATTTGGGAAACATACTCCTTGTTTTTCCACATTGTGTAAGAAACAACATTAGTCTTTCAAGAGATTGAAACAATGCATCCCAAAACATATTCCTGCAGTGAAAACACATGTTTCTACAAAGACTTTGAAGGAGCAAGCAAAAGCCTAGTGGCAGAGTGTTCTTTCAGAGAGAAACACATGCATTTCATCCTTCTGGAGTGAGTCTTCAGATTTGAATTCATTTGCATTTTGTACTGTGCAGAATGTAGCTACCTGCTCGGGGGTTGTCTCATAGAAGCGCCTTTCCTGTAGGAGCTTGTTGCAACATTCATTGTTTGGCTAAGTTCTTTAGGGTTGGTTTTGGAAGGTCTTTCAACTTTGGCCAAATCCCGCTTCGTACGAAATTTTTTCACAGCGCTGTCTCCAAGTGTCCACAAAGAGCTGCTGCTTGAAACTGTCCACATGCACATCTCCCATACTGGTGTGCTCGTTTCACTACCTGGATTTTGGTTTCCACTTCTTTCTTGGAAATGACAAGCCTTCTTTCTGCATGCTACACACACCTTGTAGCAGTTTCAGCTTGAAGCATGTTGGTGCTCTCAAAACGCTGTGTAACTTCTGTAAGGTGTGTTACTCTCCAGCACTGAATACACTACTTAGAGCTCCTTTCAGCACAGACACGCAAACACATCTTTCTGTGAAAGTTCTACCTCAGGTCACTTGGAAATGTAAGGTTTTCATGGAGAACATGAGGTCAATCATGGTTTTGCACTCTGCAACCAATAGAAATGTCCTTTTGTACATAGCCTTCTGAAATTCACATCAAAATACCCTTCTTTTCTGGTTTCTTTTATGTTCTCAACACATTAGGAGAAAGATCGTGTTTGAGCAAGAGTGATGTAGTGTGCGTTTTCCTGGATTTCAAGTGATTTGGGAAACATACTCCTTGTTTTTCCACATTGTGTAAGAAACAACATTAGGCTTGCAAGAGATTGAAACAATGCATCCCAAAACATATTCCTGCAGTGAAAACACATGTTTCTACAAAGACTTTGAAGGAGCAAGCCAAAGCCTAGTGGCAGAGTGTTCTTTCAGAGAGAAACACATGCATTTCATCCTTCTGGAGTGAGTCTTCAGCCTGGAATTCATTTGCATTTTGTACTGTGCAGAATGTAGCTACCTGCTCGGGGGTTGTCTCATAGAAGCGCCTTTCCTGTAGGAGCTTGCTGCAACATTCATTGTTTGGCTAAGTTCTTTAGGGTTGGTTTTGGAAGGTCTTTCAACTTTGGCCAAATCCCGCTTCGTACGAAATTTTTTCACAGCGCTGTCTCCAACTGTCCACAAAGAGCTGCTGCTTGAAACTGTCCACATGCACATCTCCCATACTGGTGTGCTCGTTTCACTACCTGGATTTTGGTTTCCACTTCTTTCTTTGAAATGACAAGCCTTCTTTCTGCATGCTACGCACACCTTGTAGCAGTTTCAGCTTGAAGCATGTTGGTGCTCTCAAAACGCTGTGTAACTTCTGTAAGGTGTGTTACTCTCCAGCACTGAATACACTACTTAGAGCTCCTTTCACCACAGACACGCAAACACATCTTTCTGTGAAAGTTCTACCTCAGGTCACTTGGAAATGTAAGGTTTTCATGGAGAACATGAGGTCAATCATGGTTTTGCACTCTGCAACCAATAGAAATGTCCTTTTGTACATAGCCTTCTGAAATTCACATCAAAATACCCTTCTTTTCTGGTTTCTTGAATGTTCTCAACACATTAGGAGAAAGATCGTGTTTGAGCAAGAGTGATGTAGTGTGCGTTTTCCTGGATTTCAAGTGATTTGGGAAACATACTCCTTGTTTTTCCACATTGTGTAAGAAACAACATTAGGCTTGCAAGAGATTGAAACAATGCATCCCAAAACATATTCCTGCAGTGAAAACACATGTTTCTACAAAGACTTTGAAGGAGCAAGCCAAAGCCTAGTGGCAGAGTGTTCTTTCAGAGAGAAAAACATGCATTTCATCCTTCTGGAGTGAGTCTTCAGCCTGGAATTCATTTGCATTTTGTACTGTGCAGAATGTAGCTACCTGCTCGGGGGTTGTCTCATAGAAGCGCCTTTCCTGTAGGAGCTTGTTGCAACATTCATTGTTTGGCTAAGTTCTTTAGGGTTGGTTTTGGAAGGTCTTTCAACTTTGGCCAAATCCCGCTTCGTACGAAATTTTTTCACAGCGCTGTCTCCAAGTGTCCACAAAGAGCTGCTGCTTGAAACTGTCCACATGCACATCTCCCATACTGGTGTGCTCGTTTCACTACCTGGATTTTGGTTTCCACTTCTTTCTTGGAAATGACAAGCCTTCTTTCTGCATGCTACACACACCTTGTAGCAGTTTCAGCTTGAAGCATGTTGGTGCTCTCAAAACGCTGTGTAACTTCTGTAGGGTGTGTTACTCTCCAGCACTGAATACACTACTTAGAGCTCCTTTCACCACAGACACGCAAACACATCTTTCTGTGAAAGTTCTACCTCAGGTCACTTGGAAATGTAAGGTTTTCATGGAGAACATGAGGTCAATCATGGTTTTGCACTCTGCAACCAATAGAAATGTCCTTTTGTACATAGCCTTCTGAAATTCACATCAAAATACCCTTCTTTTCTGGTTTCTTGAATGTTCTCAACACATTAGGAGAAAGATCGTGTTTGAGCAAGAGTGATGTAGTGTGCGTTTTCCTGGATTTCAAGTGATTTGGGAAACATACTCCTTGTTTTTCCACATTGTGTAAGAAACAACATTAGTCTTTCAAGAGATTGAAACAATGCATCCCAAAACATATTCCTGCAGTGAAAACACATGTTTCTACAAAGACTTTGAAGGAGCAAGCAAAAGCCTAGTGGCAGAGTGTTCTTTCAGAGAGAAACACATGCATTTCATCCTTCTGGAGTGAGTCTTCAGCTTTGAATTCATTTGCATTTTGTACTGTGCAGAATGTAGCTACCTGCTCGGGGGTTGTCTCATAGAAGCGCCTTTCCTGTAGGAGCTTGTTGCAACATTCATTGTTTGGCTAAGTTCTTTAGGGTTGGTTTTGGAAGGTCTTTCAACTTTGGCCAAATCCCGCTTCGTACGAAATTTTTTCACAGCGCTGTCTCCAAGTGTCCACAAAGAGCTGCTGCTTGAAACTGTCCACATGCACATCTCCCATACTGGTGTGCTCGTTTCACTACCTGGATTTTGGTTTCCACTTCTTTCTTGGAAATGACAAGCCTTCTTTCTGCATGCTACGCACACCTTGTAGCAGTTTCAGCTTGAAGCATGTTGGTGCTCTCAAAACGCTGTGTAACTTCTGTAAGGTGTGTTACTCTCCAGCACTGAATACACTACTTAGAGCTCCTTTCAGCACAGACACGCAAACACATCTTTCTGTGAAAGTTCTACCTCAGGTCACTTGGAAATGTAAGGTTTTCATGGAGAACATGAGGTCAATCATGGTTTTGCACTCTGCAACCAATAGAAATGTCCTTTTGTACATAGCCTTCTGAAATTCACATCAAAATACCCTTCTTTTCTGGTTTCTTTTATGTTCTCAACACATTAGGAGAAAGATCGTGTTTGAGCAAGAGTGATGTAGTGTGCGTTTTCCTGGATTTCAAGTGATTTGGGAAACATACTCCTTGTTTTTCCACATTGTGTAAGAAACAACATTAGGCTTGCAAGAGATTGAAACAATGCATCCCAAAACATATTCCTGCAGTGAAAACACATGTTTCTACAAAGACTTTGAAGGAGCAAGCCAAAGCCTAGTGGCAGAGTGTTCTTTCAGAGAGAAACACATGCATTTCATCCTTCTGGAGTGAGTCTTCAGCCTGGAATTCATTTGCATTTTGTACTGTGCAGAATGTAGCTACCTGCTCGGGGGTTGTCTCATAGAAGCGCCTTTCCTGTAGGAGCTTGCTGCAACATTCATTGTTTGGCTAAGTTCTTTAGGGTTGGTTTTGGAAGGTCTTTCAACTTTGGCCAAATCCCGCTTCGTACGAAATTTTTTCACAGCGCTGTCTCCAACTGTCCACAAAGAGCTGCTGCTTGAAACTGTCCACATGCACATCTCCCATACTGGTGTGCTCGTTTCACTACCTGGATTTTGGTTTCCACTTCTTTCTTTGAAATGACAAGCCTTCTTTCTGCATGCTACGCACACCTTGTAGCAGTTTCAGCTTGAAGCATGTTGGTGCTCTCAAAACGCTGTGTAACTTCTGTAGGGTGTGTTACTCTCCAGCACTGAATACACTACTTAGAGCTCCTTTCACCACAGACACGCAAACACATCTTTCTGTGAAAGTTCTACCTCAGGTCACTTGGAAATGTAAGGTTTTCAGGGAGAACATGAGGTCAATCATGGTTTTGCACTCTGCAACCAATAGAAATGTCCTTTTGTACATAGCCTTCTGAAATTCACATCAAAATACCCTTCTTTTCTGGTTTCTTGAATGTTCTCAACACATTAGGAGAAAGATCGTGTTTGAGCAAGAGTGATGTAGTGTGCGTTTTCCTGGATTTCAAGTGATTTGGGAAACATACTCCTTGTTTTTCCACATTGTGTAAGAAACAACATTAGGCTTGCAAGAGATTGAAACAATGCATCCCAAAACATATTCCTGCAGTGAAAACACATGTTTCTACAAAGACTTTGAAGGAGCAAGCCAAAGCCTAGTGGCAGAGTGTTCTTTCAGAGAGAAAAACATGCATTTCATCCTTCTGGAGTGAGTCTTCAGCCTGGAATTCATTTGCATTTTGTACTGTGCAGAATGTAGCTACCTGCTCGGGGGTTGTCTCATAGAAGCGCCTTTCCTGTAGGAGCTTGTTGCAACATTCATTGTTTGGCTAAGTTCTTTAGGGTTGGTTTTGGAAGGTCTTTCAACTTTGGCCAAATCCCGCTTCGTACGAAATTTTTTCACAGCGCTGTCTCCAAGTGTCCACAAAGAGCTGCTGCTTGAAACTGTCCACATGCACATCTCCCATACTGGTGTGCTCGTTTCACTACCTGGATTTTGGTTTCCACTTCTTTCTTGGAAATGACAAGCCTTCTTTCTGCATGCTACACACACCTTGTAGCAGTTTCAGCTTGAAGCATGTTGGTGCTCTCAAAACGCTGTGTAACTTCTGTAGGGTGTGTTACTCTCCAGCACTGAATACACTACTTAGAGCTCCTTTCACCACAGACACGCAAACACATCTTTCTGTGAAAGTTCTACCTCAGGTCACTTGGAAATGTAAGGTTTTCAGGGAGAACATGAGGTCAATCATGGTTTTGCACTCTGCAACCAATAGAAATGTCCTTTTGTACATAGCCTTCTGAAATTCACATCAAAATACCCTTCTTTTCTGGTTTCTTTTATGTTCTCAACACATTAGGAGAAAGATCGTGTTTGAGCAAGAGTGATGTAGTGTGCGTTTTCCTGGATTTCAAGTGATTTGGGAAACATACTCCTTGTTTTTCCACATTGTGTAAGAAACAACATTAGGCTTGCAAGAGATTGAAACAATGCATCCCAAAACATATTCCTGCAGTGAAAACACATGTTTCTACAAAGACTTTGAAGGAGCAAGCCAAAGCCTAGTGGCAGAGTGTTCTTTCAGAGAGAAACACATGCATTTCATCCTTCTGGAGTGAGTCTTCAGCCTGGAATTCATTTGCATTTTGTACTGTGCAGAATGTAGCTACCTGCTCGGGGGTTGTCTCATAGAAGCGCCTTTCCTGTAGGAGCTTGTTGCAACATTCATTGTTTGGCTAAGTTCTTTAGGGTTGGGTTTGGAAGGTCTTTCAACTTTGGCCAAATCCCGCTTCGTACGAAATTTTTTCACAGCGCTGTCTCCAAGTGTCCACAAAGAGCTGCTGCTTGAAACTGTCCACATGCACATCTCCCATACTGGTGTGCTCGTTTCACTACCTGGATTTTGGTTTCCACTTCTTTCTTGGAAATGACAAGCCTTCTTTCTGCATGCTACACACACCTTGTAGCAGTTTCAGCTTGAAGCATGTTGGTGCTCTCAAAACGCTGTGTAACTTCTGTAAGGTGTGTTACTCTCCAGCACTGAATACACTACTTAGAGCTCCTTTCACCACAGACACGCAAACACATCTTTCTGTGAAAGTTCTACCTCAGGTCACTTGGAAATGTAAGGTTTTCATGGAGAACATGAGGTCAATCATGGTTTTGCACTCTGCAACCAATAGAAATGTCCTTTTGTACATAGCCTTCTGAAATTCACATCAAAATACCCTTCTTTTCTGGTTTCTTTTATGTTCTCAACACATTAGGAGAAAGATCGTGTTTGAGCAAGAGTGATGTAGTGTGCGTTTTCCTGGATTTCAAGTGATTTGGGAAACATACTCCTTGTTTTTCCACATTGTGTAAGAAACAACATTAGGCTTGCAAGAGATTGAAACAATGCATGCCAAAACATATTCCTGCAGTGAAAACACATGTTTCTACAAAGACTTTGAAGGAGCAAGCAAAAGCCTAGTGGCAGAGTGTTCTTTCAGAGAGAAACACATGCATTTCATCCTTCTGGAGTGAGTCTTCAGCTTTGAATTCATTTGCATTTTGTACTGTGCAGAATGTAGCTACCTGCTCGGGGGTTGTCTCATAGAAGCGCCTTTCCTGTAGGAGCTTGTTGCAACATTCATTGTTTGGCTAAGTTCTTTAGGGTTGGGTTTGGAAGGTCTTTCAACTTTGGCCAAATCCCGCTTCGTACGAAATTTTTTCACAGCGCTGTCTCCAAGTGTCCACAAAGAGCTGCTGCTTGAAACTGTCCACATGCACATCTCCCATACTGGTGTGCTCGTTTCACTACCTGGATTTTGGTTTCCACTCCTTTCTTGGAAATGACAAGCCTTCTTTCTGCATGCTACACACACCTTGTAGCAGTTTCAGCTTGAAGCATGTTGGTGCTCTCAAAACGCTGTGTAACTTCTGTAGGGTGTGTTACTCTCCAGCACTGAATACACTACTTAGAGCTCCTTTCACCACAGACACGCAAACACATCTTTCTGTGAAAGTTCTACCACAGGTCACTTGGAAATGTAAGGTTTTCATGGAGAACATGAGGTCAATCATGGTTTTGCACTCTGCAACCAATAGAAATGTCCTTTTGTACATAGCCTTCTGAAATTCACATCAAAATACCCTTCTTTTCTGGTTTCTTGAATGTTCTCAACACATTAGGAGAAAGATCGTGTTTGAGCAAGAGTGATGTAGTGTGCGTTTTCCTGGATTTCAAGTGATTTGGGAAACATACTCCTTGTTTTTCCACATTGTGTAAGAAACAACATTAGGCTTGCAAGAGATTGAAACAATGCATCCCAAAACATATTCCTGCAGTGAAAACACATGTTTCTACAAAGACTTTGAAGGAGCAAGCCAAAGCCTAGTGGCAGAGTGTTCTTTCAGAGAGAAACACATGCATTTCATCCTTCTGGAGTGAGTCTTCAGCCTGGAATTCATTTGCATTTTGTACTGTGCAGAATGTAGCTACCTGCTCGGGGGTTGTCTCATAGAAGCGCCTTTCCTGTAGGAGCTTGTTGCAACATTCATTGTTTGGCTAAGTTCTTTAGGGTTGGTTTTGGAAGGTCTTTCAACTTTGGCCAAATCCCGCTTCGTACGAAATTTTTTCACAGCGCTGTCTCCAAGTGTCCACAAAGAGCTGCTGCTTGAAACTGTCCACATGCACATCTCCCATACTGGTGTGCTCGTTTCACTACCTGGATTTTGGTTTCCACTTCTTTCTTGGAAATGACAAGCCTTCTTTCTGCATGCTACACACACCTTGTAGCAGTTTCAGCTTGAAGCATGTTGGTGCTCTCAAAACGCTGTGTAACTTCTGTAAGGTGTGTTACTCTCCAGCACTGAATACACTACTTAGAGCTCCTTTCACCACAGACACGCAAACACATCTTTCTGTGAAAGTTCTACCTCAGGTCACTTGGAAATGTAAGGTTTTCATGGAGAACATGAGGTCAATCATGGTTTTGCACTCTGCAACCAATAGAAATGTCCTTTTGTACATAGCCTTCTGAAATTCACATCAAAATACCCTTCTTTTCTGGTTTCTTTTATGTTCTCAACACATTAGGAGAAAGATCGTGTTTGAGCAAGAGTGATGTAGTGTGCGTTTTCCTGGATTTCAAGTGATTTGGGAAACATACTCCTTGTTTTTCCACATTGTGTAAGAAACAACATTAGGCTTGCAAGAGATTGAAACAATGCATCCCAAAACATATTCCTGCAGTGAAAACACATGTTTCTACAAAGACTTTGAAGGAGCAAGCCAAAGCCTAGTGGCAGAGTGTTCTTTCAGAGAGAAACACATGCATTTCATCCTTCTGGAGTGAGTCTTCAGCCTGGAATTCATTTGCATTTTGTACTGTGCAGAATGTAGCTACCTGCTCGGGGGTTGTCTCATAGAAGCGCCTTTCCTGTAGGAGCTTGTTGCAACATTCATTGTTTGGCTAAGTTCTTTAGGGTTGGTTTTGGAAGGTCTTTCAACTTTGGCCAAATCCCGCTTCGTACGAAATTTTTTCACAGCGCTGTCTCCAAGTGTCCACAAAGAGCTGCTGCTTGAAACTGTCCACATGCACATCTCCCATACTGGTGTGCTCGTTTCACTACCTGGATTTTGGTTTCCACTTCTTTCTTGGAAATGACAAGCCTTCTTTCTGCATGCTACACACACCTTGTAGCAGTTTCAGCTTGAAGCATGTTGGTGCTCTCAAAACGCTGTGTAACTTCTGTAGGGTGTGTTACTCTCCAGCACTGAATACACTACTTAGAGCTCCTTTCACCACAGACACGCAAACACATCTTTCTGTGAAAGTTCTACCTCAGGTCACTTGGAAATGTAAGGTTTTCAGGGAGAACATGAGGTCAATCATGGTTTTGCACTCTGCAACCAATAGAAATGTCCTTTTGTACATAGCCTTCTGAAATTCACATCAAAATACCCTTCTTTTCTGGTTTCTTTTATGTTCTCAACACATTAGGAGAAAGATCGTGTTTGAGCAAGAGTGATGTAGTGTGCGTTTTCCTGGATTTCAAGTGATTTGGGAAACATACTCCTTGTTTTTCCACATTGTGTAAGAAACAACATTAGGCTTGCAAGAGATTGAAACAATGCATGCCAAAACATATTCCTGCAGTGAAAACACATGTTTCTACAAAGACTTTGAAGGAGCAAGCAAAAGCCTAGTGGCAGAGTGTTCTTTCAGAGAGAAACACATGCATTTCATCCTTCTGGAGTGAGTCTTCAGCTTTGAATTCATTTGCATTTTGTACTGTGCAGAATGTAGCTACCTGCTCGGGGGTTGTCTCATAGAAGCGCCTTTCCTGTAGGAGCTTGTTGCAACATTCATTGTTTGGCTAAGTTCTTTAGGGTTGGGTTTGGAAGGTCTTTCAACTTTGGCCAAATCCCGCTTCGTACGAAATTTTTTCACAGCGCTGTCTCCAAGTGTCCACAAAGAGCTGCTGCTTGAAACTGTCCACATGCACATCTCCCATACTGGTGTGCTCGTTTCACTACCTGGATTTTGGTTTCCACTCCTTTCTTGGAAATGACAAGCCTTCTTTCTGCATGCTACACACACCTTGTAGCAGTTTCAGCTTGAAGCATGTTGGTGCTCTCAAAACGCTGTGTAACTTCTGTAGGGTGTGTTACTCTCCAGCACTGAATACACTACTTAGAGCTCCTTTCACCACAGACACGCAAACACATCTTTCTGTGAAAGTTCTACCACAGGTCACTTGGAAATGTAAGGTTTTCATGGAGAACATGAGGTCAATCATGGTTTTGCACTCTGCAACCAATAGAAATGTCCTTTTGTACATAGCCTTCTGAAATTCACATCAAAATACCCTTCTTTTCTGGTTTCTTGAATGTTCTCAACACATTAGGAGAAAGATCGTGTTTGAGCAAGAGTGATGTAGTGTGCGTTTTCCTGGATTTCAAGTGATTTGGGAAACATACTCCTTGTTTTTCCACATTGTGTAAGAAACAACATTAGGCTTTCAAGAGATTGAAACAATGCATCCCAAAACATATTCCTGCAGTGAAAACACATGTTTCTACAAAGACTTTGAAGGAGCAAGCCAAAGCCTAGTGGCAGAGTGTTCTTTCAGAGAGAAACACATGCATTTCATCCTTCTGGAGTGAGTCTTCAGCCTGGAATTCATTTGCATTTTGTACTGTGCAGAATGTAGCTACCTGCTCGGGGGTTGTCTCATAGAAGCGCCTTTCCTGTAGGAGCTTGTTGCAACATTCATTGTTTGGCTAAGTTCTTTAGGGTTGGTTTTGGAAGGTCTTTCAACTTTGGCCAAATCCCGCTTCGTACGAAATTTTTTCACAGCGCTGTCTCCAAGTGTCCACAAAGAGCTGCTGCTTGAAACTGTCCACATGCACATCTCCCATACTGGTGTGCTCGTTTCACTACCTGGATTTTGGTTTCCACTTCTTTCTTGGAAATGACAAGCCTTCTTTCTGCATGCTACACACACCTTGTAGCAGTTTCAGCTTGAAGCATGTTGGTGCTCTCAAAACGCTGTGTAACTTCTGTAGGGTGTGTTACTCTCCAGCACTGAATACACTACTTAGAGCTCCTTTCACCACAGACACGCAAACACATCTTTCTGTGAAAGTTCTACCTCAGGTCACTTGGAAATGTAAGGTTTTCAGGGAGAACATGAGGTCAATCATGGTTTTGCACTCTGCAACCAATAGAAATGTCCTTTTGTACATAGCCTTCTGAAATTCACATCAAAATACCCTTCTTTTCTGGTTTCTTTTATGTTCTCAACACATTAGGAGAAAGATCGTGTTTGAGCAAGAGTGATGTAGTGTGCGTTTTCCTGGATTTCAAGTGATTTGGGAAACATACTCCTTGTTTTTCCACATTGTGTAAGAAACAACATTAGGCTTGCAAGAGATTGAAACAATGCATGCCAAAACATATTCCTGCAGTGAAAACACATGTTTCTACAAAGACTTTGAAGGAGCAAGCAAAAGCCTAGTGGCAGAGTGTTCTTTCAGAGAGAAACACATGCATTTCATCCTTCTGGAGTGAGTCTTCAGCTTTGAATTCATTTGCATTTTGTACTGTGCAGAATGTAGCTACCTGCTTGGGGGTTGTCTCATAGAAGCGCCTTTCCTGTAGGAGCTTGTTGCAACATTCATTGTTTGGCTAAGTTCTTTAGGGTTGGGTTTGGAAGGTCTTTCAACTTTGGCCAAATCCCGCTTCGTACGAAATTTTTTCACAGCGCTGTCTCCAAGTGTCCACAAAGAGCTGCTGCTTGAAACTGTCCACATGCACATCTCCCATACTGGTGTGCTCGTTTCACTACCTGGATTTTGGTTTCCACTCCTTTCTTTGAAATGACAAGCCTTCTTTCTGCATGCTACACACACCTTGTAGCAGTTTCAGCTTGAAGCATGTTGGTGCTCTCAAAACGCTGTGTAACTTCTGTAGGGTGTGTTACTCTCCAGCACTGAATACACTACTTAGAGCTCCTTTCACCACAGACACGCAAACACATCTTTCTGTGAAAGTTCTACCACAGGTCACTTGGAAATGTAAGGTTTTCATGGAGAACATGAGGTCAATCATGGTTTTGCACTCTGCAACCAATAGAAATGTCCTTTTGTACATAGCCTTCTGAAATTCACATCAAAATACCCTTCTTTTCTGGTTTCTTGAATGTTCTCAACACATTAGGAGAAAGATCGTGTTTGAGCAAGAGTGATGTAGTGTGCGTTTTCCTGGATTTCAAGTGATTTGGGAAACATACTCCTTGTTTTTCCACATTGTGTAAGAAACAACATTAGGCTTTCAAGAGATTGAAACAATGCATCCCAAAACATATTCCTGCAGTGAAAACACATGTTTCTACAAAGACTTTGAAGGAGCAAGCCAAAGCCTAGTGGCAGAGTGTTCTTTCAGAGAGAAACACATGCATTTCATCCTTCTGGAGTGAGTCTTCAGCCTGGAATTCATTTGCATTTTGTACTGTGCAGAATGTAGCTACCTGCTCGGGGGTTGTCTCATAGAAGCGCCTTTCCTGTAGGAGCTTGTTGCAACATTCATTGTTTGGCTAAGTTCTTTAGGGTTGGTTTTGGAAGGTCTTTCAACTTTGGCCAAATCCCGCTTCGTACGAAATTTTTTCACAGCGCTGTCTCCAAGTGTCCACAAAGAGCTGCTGCTTGAAACTGTCCACATGCACATCTCCCATACTGGTGTGCTCGTTTCACTACCTGGATTTTGGTTTCCACTTCTTTCTTGGAAATGACAAGCCTTCTTTCTGCATGCTACACACACCTTGTAGCAGTTTCAGCTTGAAGCATGTTGGTGCTCTCAAAACGCTGTGTAACTTCTGTAAGGTGTGTTACTCTCCAGCACTGAATACACTACTTAGAGCTCCTTTCAGCACAGACACGCAAACACATCTTTCTGTGAAAGTTCTACCTCAGGTCACTTGGAAATGTAAGGTTTTCATGGAGAACATGAGGTCAATCATGGTTTTGCACTCTGCAACCAATAGAAATGTCCTTTTGTACATAGCCTTCTGAAATTCACATCAAAATACCCTTCTTTTCTGGTTTCTTGAATGTTCTCAACACATTAGGAGAAAGATCGTGTTTGAGCAAGAGTGATGTAGTGTGCGTTTTCCTGGATTTCAAGTGATTTGGGAAACATACTCCTTGTTTTTCCACATTGTGTAAGAAACAACATTAGGCTTGCAAGAGATTGAAACAATGCATCCCAAAACATATTCCTGCAGTGAAAACACATGTTTCTACAAAGACTTTGAAGGAGCAAGCCAAAGCCTAGTGGCAGAGTGTTCTTTCAGAGAGAAAAACATGCATTTCATCCTTCTGGAGTGAGTCTTCAGCCTGGAATTCATTTGCATTTTGTACTGTGCAGAATGTAGCTACCTGCTCGGGGGTTGTCTCATAGAAGCGCCTTTCCTGTAGGAGCTTGTTGCAACATTCATTGTTTGGCTAAGTTCTTTAGGGTTGGTTTTGGAAGGTCTTTCAACTTTGGCCAAATCCCGCTTCGTACGAAATTTTTTCACAGCGCTGTCTCCAAGTGTCCACAAAGAGCTGCTGCTTGAAACTGTCCACATGCACATCTCCCATACTGGTGTGCTCGTTTCACTACCTGGATTTTGGTTTCCACTTCTTTCTTGGAAATGACAAGCCTTCTTTCTGCATGCTACACACACCTTGTAGCAGTTTCAGCTTGAAGCATGTTGGTGCTCTCAAAACGCTGTGTAACTTCTGTAGGGTGTGTTACTCTCCAGCACTGAATACACTACTTAGAGCTCCTTTCACCACAGACACGCAAACACATCTTTCTGTGAAAGTTCTACCTCAGGTCACTTGGAAATGTAAGGTTTTCAGGGAGAACATGAGGTCAATCATGGTTTTGCACTCTGCAACCAATAGAAATGTCCTTTTGTACATAGCCTTCTGAAATTCACATCAAAATACCCTTCTTTTCTGGTTTCTTTTATGTTCTCAACACATTAGGAGAAAGATCGTGTTTGAGCAAGAGTGATGTAGTGTGCGTTTTCCTGGATTTCAAGTGATTTGGGAAACATACTCCTTGTTTTTCCACATTGTGTAAGAAACAACATTAGGCTTGCAAGAGATTGAAACAACGCATCCCAAAACATATTCCTGCAGTGAAAACACATGTTTCTACAAAGACTTTGAAGGAGCAAGCCAAAGCCTAGTGGCAGAGTGTTCTTTCAGAGAGAAACACATGCATTTCATCCTTCTGGAGTGAGTCTTCAGCTTTGAATTCATTTGCATTTTGTACTGTGCAGAATGTAGCTACCTGCTCGGGGGTTGTCTCATAGAAGCGCCTTTCCTGTAGGAGCTTGTTGCAACATTCATTGTTTGGCTAAGTTCTTTAGGGTTGGGTTTGGAAGGTCTTTCAACTTTGGCCAAATCCCGCTTCGTACGAAATTTTTTCACAGCGCTGTCTCCAAGTGTCCTCAAAGAGCTGCTGCTTGAAACTGTCCACATGCACATCTCCCATACTGGTGTGCTCGTTTCACTACCTGGATTTTGGTTTCCACTTCTTTCTTGGAAATGACAAGCCTTCTTTCTGCATGCTACACACACCTTGTAGCAGTTTCAGCTTGAAGCATGTTGGTGCTCTCAAAACGCTGTGTAACTTCTGTAGGGTGTGTTACTCTCCAGCACTGAATACACTACTTAGAGCTCCTTTCACCACAGACACGCAAACACATCTTTCTGTGAAAGTTCTACCTCAGGTCACTTGGAAATGTAAGGTTTTCAGGGAGAACATGAGGTCAATCATGGTTTTGCACTCTGCAACCAATAGAAATGTCCTTTTGTACATAGCCTTCTGAAATTCACATCAAAATACCCTTCTTTTCTGGTTTCTTGAATGTTCTCAACACATTAGGAGAAAGATCGTGTTTGAGCAAGAGTGATGTAGTGTGCGTTTTCCTGGATTTCAAGTGATTTGGGAAACATACTCCTTGTTTTTCCACATTGTGTAAGAAACAACATTAGGCTTGCAAGAGATTGAAACAATGCATCCCAAAACATATTCCTGCAGTGAAAACACATGTTTCTACAAAGACTTTGAAGGAGCAAGCCAAAGCCTAGTGGCAGAGTGTTCTTTCAGAGAGAAACACATGCATTTCATCCTTCTGGAGTGAGTTTTCAGCCTGGAATTCATTTGCATTTTGTACTGTGCAGAATGTAGCTACCTGCTCGGGGGTTGTCTCCTAGAAGCACCTTTCCTGTAGGAGCTTGTTGCAACATTCATTGTTTGGCTAAGTTCTTTAGGGTTGGTTTTGGAAGGTCTTTCAACTTTGGCCAAATCCCGCTTCGTACGAAATTTTTCACAGCGCTGTCTCCAACTGTCCACAAAGAGCTGCTGCTTGAAACTGTCCACATGCACATCTCCCATACTGGTGTGCTCGTTTCACTACCTGGATTTTGGTTTCCACTTCTTTCTTTGAAATGACAAGCCTTCTTTCTGCATGCTACACACACCTTGTAGCAGTTTCAGCTTGAAGCATGTTGGTGCTCTCAAATCGCTGTGTAACTTCTGTAGGGTGTGTTACTCTCCAGCACTGAATACACTACTTAGAGCTCCTTTCACCACAGACACGCAAACACATCTTTCTGTGAAAGTTCTACCTCAGGTCACTTGGAAATGTAAGGTTTTCAGGGAGAACATGAGGTCAATCATGGTTTTGCACTCTGCAACCAATAGAAATGTCCTTTTGTACATAGCCTTCTGAAATTCACATCAAAATACCCTTCTTTTCTGGTTTCTTGAATGTTCTCAACACATTAGGAGAAAGATCGTGTTTGAGCAAGAGTGATGTAGTGTGCGTTTTCCTGGATTTCAAGTGATTTGGGAAACATACTCCTTGTTTTTCCACATTGTGTAAGAAACAACATTAGGCTTGCAAGAGATTGAAACAATGCATCCCAAAACATATTCCTGCAGTGAAAACACATGTTTCTACAAAGACTTTGAAGGAGCAAGCCAAAGCCTAGTGGCAGAGTGTTCTTTCAGAGAGAAACACATGCATTTCATCCTTCTGGAGTGAGTCTTCAGCCTGGAATTCATTTGCATTTTGTACTGTGCAGAATGTAGCTACCTGCTCGGGGGTTGTCTCATAGAAGCGCCTTTCCTGTAGGAGCTTGTTGCAACATTCATTGTTTGGCTAAGTTCTTTAGGGTTGGTTTTGGAAGGTCTTTCAACTTTGGCCAAATCCCGCTTCGTACGAAATTTTTTCACAGCGCTGTCTCCAACTGTCCACAAAGAGCTGCTGCTTGAAACTGTCCACATGCACATCTCCCATACTGGTGTGCTCGTTTCACTACCTGGATTTTGGTTTCCACTTCTTTCTTGGAAATGACAAGCCTTCTTTCTGCATGCTACACACACCTTGTAGCAGTTTCAGCTTGAAGCATGTTGGTGCTCTCAAAACGCTGTGTAACTTCTGTAGGGTGTGTTACTCTCCAGCACTGAATACACTACTTAGAGCTCCTTTCACCACAGACACGCAAACACATCTTTCTGTGAAAGTTCTACCTCAGGTCACTTGGAAATGTAAGGTTTTCATGGAGAACATGAGGTCAATCATGGTTTTGCACTCTGCAACCAATAGAAATGTCCTTTTGTACATAGCCTTCTGAAATTCACATCAAAATACCCTTCTTTTCTGGTTTCTTGAATGTTCTCAACACATTAGGAGAAAGATCGTGTTTGAGCAAGAGTGATGTAGTGTGCGTTTTCCTGGATTTCAAGTGATTTGGGAAACATACTCCTTGTTTTTCCACATTGTGTAAGAAACAACATTAGGCTTTCAAGAGATTGAAACAATGCATCCCAAAACATATTCCTGCAGTGAAAACACATGTTTCTACAAAGACTTTGAAGGAGCAAGCAAAAGCCTAGTGGCAGAGTGTTCTTTCAGAGAGAAACACATGCATTTCATCCTTCTGGAGTGAGTCTTCAGCTTTGAATTCATTTGCATTTTGTACTGTGCAGAATGTAGCTACCTGCTCGGGGGTTGTCTCATAGAAGCGCCTTTCCTGTAGGAGCTTGTTGCAACATTCATTGTTTGGCTAAGTTCTTTAGGGTTGGTTTTGGAAGGTCTTTCAACTTTGGCCTAATCCCGCTTCGTACGAAATTTTTTCACAGCGCTGTCTCCAAGTGTCCACAAAGAGCTGCTGCTTGAAACTGTCCACATGCACATCTCCCATGCTGGTGTGCTCGTTTCACTACCTGGATTTTGGTTTCCACTTCTTTCTTGGAAATGACAAGCCTTCTTTCTGCATGCTACACACACCTTGTAGCAGTTTCAGCTTGAAGCATGTTGGTGCTCTCAAAACGCTGTGTAACTTCTGTAAGGTGTGTTACTCTCCAGCACTGAATACACTACTTAGAGCTCCTTTCAGCACAGACACGCAAACACATCTTTCTGTGAAAGTTCTACCTCAGGTCACTTGGAAATGTAAGGTTTTCATGGAGAACATGAGGTCAATCATGGTTTTGCACTCTGCAACCAATAGAAATGTCCTTTTGTACATAGCCTTCTGAAATTCACATCAAAATACCCTTCTTTTCTGGTTTCTTTTATGTTCTCAACACATTAGGAGAAAGATCGTGTTTGAGCAAGAGTGATGTAGTGTGCGTTTTCCTGGATTTCAAGTGATTTGGGAAACATACTCCTTGTTTTTCCACATTGTGTAAGAAACAACATTAGGCTTGCAAGAGATTGAAACAATGCATCCCAAAACATATTCCTGCAGTGAAAACACATGTTTCTACAAAGACTTTGAAGGAGCAAGCCAAAGCCTAGTGGCAGAGTGTTCTTTCAGAGAGAAACACATGCATTTCATCCTTCTGGAGTGAGTCTTCAGCCTGGAATTCATTTGCATTTTGTACTGTGCAGAATGTAGCTACCTGCTCGGGGGTTGTCTCATAGAAGCGCCTTTCCTGTAGGAGCTTGTTGCAACATTCATTGTTTGGCTAAGTTCTTTAGGGTTGGTTTTGGAAGGTCTTTCAACTTTGGCCAAATCCCGCTTCGTACGAAATTTTTTCACAGCGCTGTCTCCAAGTGTCCACAAAGAGCTGCTGCTTGAAACTGTCCACATGCACATCTCCCATACTGGTGTGCTCGTTTCACTACCTGGATTTTGGTTTCCACTTCTTTCTTGGAAATGACAAGCCTTTCTGCATGCTACACACACCTTGTAGCAGTTTCAGCTTGAAGCATGTTGGTGCTCTCAAAACGCTGTGTAACTTCTGTAAGGTGTGTTACTCTCCAGCACTGAATACACTACTTAGAGCTCCTTTCAGCACAGACACGCAAACACATCTTTCTGTGAAAGTTCTACCTCAGGTCACTTGGAAATGTAAGGTTTTCATGGAGAACATGAGGTCAATCATGGTTTTGCACTCTGCAACCAATAGAAATGTCCTTTTGTACATAGCCTTCTGAAATTCACATCAAAATACCCTTCTTTTCTGGTTTCTTGAATGTTCTCAACACATTAGGAGAAAGATCGTGTTTGAGCAAGAGTGATGTAGTGTGCGTTTTCCTGGATTTCAAGTGATTTGGGAAACATACTCCTTGTTTTTCCACATTGTGTAAGAAACAACATTAGGCTTGCAAGAGATTGAAACAATGCATCCCAAAACATATTCCTGCAGTGAAAACACATATTTTTGTACAAAGACTTTGAAGGAGCAAGCAAAAGCCTAGTGGCAGAGTGTTCTTTCAGAGAGAAACACATGCATTTCATCCTTCTGGAGTGAGTCTTCAGCCTGGAATTCATTTGCATTTTGTACTGTGCAGAATGTAGCTACCTGCTCGGTGGTTGTCTCATAGAAGCGCCTTTCCTGTAGGAGCTTGTTGCAACATTCATTGTTTGGCTAAGTTCTTTAGGGTTGGTTTTGGAAAGTCTTTCAACTTTGGCCAAATCCCGCTTCGTACGAAATTTTTTCATAGCGCTGTCTCCAAGTGTCCTCAAAGAGCTGCTGCTTGAAACTGTCCACATGCACATCTCCCATACTGGTGTGCTCGTTTCACTACCTGGATTTTGGTTTCCACTTCTTTCTTGGAAATGACAAGCCTTCTTTCTGCATGCTACACACACCTTGTAGCAGTTTCAGCTTGAAGCATGTTGGTGCTCTCAAAACGCTGTGTAACTTCTGTAGGGTGTGTTACTCTCCAGCACTGAATACACTACTTAGAGCTCCTTTCACCACAGACACGCAAACACATCTTTCTGTGAAAGTTCTACCTCAGGTCACTTGGAAATGTAAGGTTTTCAGGGAGAACATGAGGTCAATCATGGTTTTGCACTCTGCAACCAATAGAAATGTCCTTTTGTACATAGCCTTCTGAAATTCACATCAAAATACCCTTCTTTTCTGGTTTCTTGAATGTTCTCAACACATTAGGAGAAAGATCGTGTTTGAGCAAGAGTGATGTAGTGTGCGTTTTCCTGGATTTCAAGTGATTTGGGAAACATACTCCTTGTTTTTCCACATTGTGTAAGAAACAACATTAGGCTTGCAAGAGATTGAAACAATGCATCCCAAAACATATTCCTGCAGTGAAAACACATATTTTTGTACAAAGACTTTGAAGGAGCAAGCAAAAGCCTAGTGGCAGAGTGTTCTTTCAGAGAGAAACACATGCATTTCATCCTTCTGGAGTGAGTCTTCAGCCTGGAATTCATTTGCATTTTGTACTGTGCAGAATGTAGCTACCTGCTCGGTGGTTGTCTCATAGAAGCGCCTTTCCTGTAGGAGCTTGTTGCAACATTCATTGTTTGGCTAAGTTCTTTAGGGTTGGTTTTGGAAAGTCTTTCAACTTTGGCCAAATCCCGCTTCGTACGAAATTTTTTCACAGCGCTGTCTCCAAGTGTCCTCAAAGAGCTGCTGCTTGAAACTGTCCACATGCACATCTCCCATACTGGTGTGCTCGTTTCACTACCTGGATTTTGGTTTCCACTTCTTTCTTGGAAATGACAAGCCTTCTTTCTGCATGCTACACACACCTTGTAGCAGTTTCAGCTTGAAGCATGTTGGTGCTCTCAAAACGCTGTGTAACTTCTGTAGGGTGTGTTACTCTCCAGCACTGAATACACTACTTAGAGCTCCTTTCACCACAGACACGCAAACACATCTTTCTGTGAAAGTTCTACCTCAGGTCACTTGGAAATGTAAGGTTTTCAGGGAGAACATGAGGTCAATCATGGTTTTGCACTCTGCAACCAATAGAAATGTCCTTTTGTACATAGCCTTCTGAAATTCACATCAAAATACCCTTCTTTTCTGGTTTCTTGAATGTTCTCAACACATTAGGAGAAAGATCGTGTTTGAGCAAGAGTGATGTAGTGTGCGTTTTCCTGGATTTCAAGTGATTTGGGAAACATACTCCTTGTTTTTCCACATTGTGTAAGAAACAACATTAGGCTTGCAAGAGATTGAAACAATGCATCCCAAAACATATTCCTGCAGTGAAAACACATGTTTCTACAAAGACTTTGAAGGAGCAAGCCAAAGCCTAGTGGCAGAGTGTTCTTTCAGAGAGAAACACATGCATTTCATCCTTCTGGAGTGAGTTTTCAGCCTGGAATTCATTTGCATTTTGTACTGTGCAGAATGTAGCTACCTGCTCGGGGGTTGTCTCCTAGAAGCACCTTTCCTGTAGGAGCTTGTTGCAACATTCATTGTTTGGCTAAGTTCTTTAGGGTTGGTTTTGGAAGGTCTTTCAACTTTGGCCAAATCCCGCTTCGTACGAAATTTTTCACAGCGCTGTCTCCAAGTGTCCACAAAGAGCTGCTGCTTGAAACTGTCCACATGCACATCTCCCATACTGGTGTGCTCGTTTCACTACCTGGATTTTGGTTTCCACTTCTTTCTTTGAAATGACAAGCCTTCTTTCTGCATGCTACACACACCTTGTAGCAGTTTCAGCTTGAAGCATGTTGGTGCTCTCAAATCGCTGTGTAACTTCTGTAGGGTGTGTTACTCTCCAGCACTGAATACACTACTTAGAGCTCCTTTCACCACAGACACGCAAACACATCTTTCTGTGAAAGTTCTACCTCAGGTCACTTGGAAATGTAAGGTTTTCAGGGAGAACATGAGGTCAATCATGGTTTTGCACTCTGCAACCAATAGAAATGTCCTTTTGTACATAGCCTTCTGAAATTCACATCAAAATACCCTTCTTTTCTGGTTTCTTGAATGTTCTCAACACATTAGGAGAAAGATCGTGTTTGAGCAAGAGTGATGTAGTGTGCGTTTTCCTGGATTTCAAGTGATTTGGGAAACATACTCCTTGTTTTTCCACATTGTGTAAGAAACAACATTAGGCTTGCAAGAGATTGAAACAATGCATCCCAAAACATATTCCTGCAGTGAAAACACATGTTTCTACAAAGACTTTGAAGGAGCAAGCCAAAGCCTAGTGGCAGAGTGTTCTTTCAGAGAGAAACACATGCATTTCATCCTTCTGGAGTGAGTCTTCAGCCTGGAATTCATTTGCATTTTGTACTGTGCAGAATGTAGCTACCTGCTCGGGGGTTGTCTCATAGAAGCGCCTTTCCTGTAGGAGCTTGTTGCAACATTCATTGTTTGGCTAAGTTCTTTAGGGTTGGTTTTGGAAGGTCTTTCAACTTTGGCCAAATCCCGCTTCGTACGAAATTTTTTCACAGCGCTGTCTCCAACTGTCCACAAAGAGCTGCTGCTTGAAACTGTCCACATGCACATCTCCCATACTGGTGTGCTCGTTTCACTACCTGGATTTTGGTTTCCACTTCTTTCTTGGAAATGACAAGCCTTCTTTCTGCATGCTACACACACCTTGTAGCAGTTTCAGCTTGAAGCATGTTGGTGCTCTCAAAACGCTGTGTAACTTCTGTAGGGTGTGTTACTCTCCAGCACTGAATACACTACTTAGAGCTCCTTTCACCACAGACACGCAAACACATCTTTCTGTGAAAGTTCTACCTCAGGTCACTTGGAAATGTAAGGTTTTCATGGAGAACATGAGGTCAATCATGGTTTTGCACTCTGCAACCAATAGAAATGTCCTTTTGTACATAGCCTTCTGAAATTCACATCAAAATACCCTTCTTTTCTGGTTTCTTGAATGTTCTCAACACATTAGGAGAAAGATCGTGTTTGAGCAAGAGTGATGTAGTGTGCGTTTTCCTGGATTTCAAGTGATTTGGGAAACATACTCCTTGTTTTTCCACATTGTGTAAGAAACAACATTAGGCTTTCAAGAGATTGAAACAATGCATCCCAAAACATATTCCTGCAGTGAAAACACATGTTTCTACAAAGACTTTGAAGGAGCAAGCAAAAGCCTAGTGGCAGAGTGTTCTTTCAGAGAGAAACACATGCATTTCATCCTTCTGGAGTGAGTCTTCAGCTTTGAATTCATTTGCATTTTGTACTGTGCAGAATGTAGCTACCTGCTCGGGGGTTGTCTCATAGAAGCGCCTTTCCTGTAGGAGCTTGTTGCAACATTCATTGTTTGGCTAAGTTCTTTAGGGTTGGTTTTGGAAGGTCTTTCAACTTTGGCCTAATCCCGCTTCGTACGAAATTTTTTCACAGCGCTGTCTCCAAGTGTCCACAAAGAGCTGCTGCTTGAAACTGTCCACATGCACATCTCCCATGCTGGTGTGCTCGTTTCACTACCTGGATTTTGGTTTCCACTTCTTTCTTGGAAATGACAAGCCTTCTTTCTGCATGCTACACACACCTTGTAGCAGTTTCAGCTTGAAGCATGTTGGTGCTCTCAAAACGCTGTGTAACTTCTGTAAGGTGTGTTACTCTCCAGCACTGAATACACTACTTAGAGCTCCTTTCAGCACAGACACGCAAACACATCTTTCTGTGAAAGTTCTACCTCAGGTCACTTGGAAATGTAAGGTTTTCATGGAGAACATGAGGTCAATCATGGTTTTGCACTCTGCAACCAATAGAAATGTCCTTTTGTACATAGCCTTCTGAAATTCACATCAAAATACCCTTCTTTTCTGGTTTCTTTTATGTTCTCAACACATTAGGAGAAAGATCGTGTTTGAGCAAGAGTGATGTAGTGTGCGTTTTCCTGGATTTCAAGTGATTTGGGAAACATACTCCTTGTTTTTCCACATTGTGTAAGAAACAACATTAGGCTTGCAAGAGATTGAAACAATGCATCCCAAAACATATTCCTGCAGTGAAAACACATGTTTCTACAAAGACTTTGAAGGAGCAAGCCAAAGCCTAGTGGCAGAGTGTTCTTTCAGAGAGAAACACATGCATTTCATCCTTCTGGAGTGAGTCTTCAGCCTGGAATTCATTTGCATTTTGTACTGTGCAGAATGTAGCTACCTGCTCGGGGGTTGTCTCATAGAAGCGCCTTTCCTGTAGGAGCTTGTTGCAACATTCATTGTTTGGCTAAGTTCTTTAGGGTTGGTTTTGGAAGGTCTTTCAACTTTGGCCAAATCCCGCTTCGTACGAAATTTTTTCACAGCGCTGTCTCCAAGTGTCCACAAAGAGCTGCTGCTTGAAACTGTCCACATGCACATCTCCCATACTGGTGTGCTCGTTTCACTACCTGGATTTTGGTTTCCACTTCTTTCTTGGAAATGACAAGCCTTCTTTCTGCATGCTACACACACCTTGTAGCAGTTTCAGCTTGAAGCATGTTGGTGCTCTCAAAACGCTGTGTAACTTCTGTAGGGTGTGTTACTCTCCAGCACTGAATACACTACTTAGAGCTCCTTTCACCACAGACACGCAAACACATCTTTCTGTGAAAGTTCTACCTCAGGTCACTTGGAAATGTAAGGTTTTCAGGGAGAACATGAGGTCAATCATGGTTTTGCACTCTGCAACCAATAGAAATGTCCTTTTGTACATAGCCTTCTGAAATTCACATCAAAATACCCTTCTTTTCTGGTTTCTTGAATGTTCTCAACACATTAGGAGAAAGATCGTGTTTGAGCAAGAGTGATGTAGTGTGCGTTTTCCTGGATTTCAAGTGATTTGGGAAACATACTCCTTGTTTTTCCACATTGTGTAAGAAACAACATTAGGCTTGCAAGAGATTGAAACAATGCATCCCAAAACATATTCCTGCAGTGAAAACACATGTTTCTACAAAGACTTTGAAGGAGCAAGCCAAAGCCTAGTGGCAGAGTGTTCTTTCAGAGAGAAACACATGCATTTCATCCTTCTGGAGTGAGTTTTCAGCCTGGAATTCATTTGCATTTTGTACTGTGCAGAATGTAGCTACCTGCTCGGGGGTTGTCTCCTAGAAGCACCTTTCCTGTAGGAGCTTGTTGCAACATTCATTGTTTGGCTAAGTTCTTTAGGGTTGGTTTTGGAAGGTCTTTCAACTTTGGCCAAATCCCGCTTCGTACGAAATTTTTCACAGCGCTGTCTCCAAGTGTCCACAAAGAGCTGCTGCTTGAAACTGTCCACATGCACATCTCCCATACTGGTGTGCTCGTTTCACTACCTGGATTTTGGTTTCCACTTCTTTCTTTGAAATGACAAGCCTTCTTTCTGCATGCTACACACACCTTGTAGCAGTTTCAGCTTGAAGCATGTTGGTGCTCTCAAATCGCTGTGTAACTTCTGTAGGGTGTGTTACTCTCCAGCACTGAATACACTACTTAGAGCTCCTTTCACCACAGACACGCAAACACATCTTTCTGTGAAAGTTCTACCTCAGGTCACTTGGAAATGTAAGGTTTTCAGGGAGAACATGAGGTCAATCATGGTTTTGCACTCTGCAACCAATAGAAATGTCCTTTTGTACATAGCCTTCTGAAATTCACATCAAAATACCCTTCTTTTCTGGTTTCTTGAATGTTCTCAACACATTAGGAGAAAGATCGTGTTTGAGCAAGAGTGATGTAGTGTGCGTTTTCCTGGATTTCAAGTGATTTGGGAAACATACTCCTTGTTTTTCCACATTGTGTAAGAAACAACATTAGGCTTGCAAGAGATTGAAACAATGCATCCCAAAACATATTCCTGCAGTGAAAACACATGTTTCTACAAAGACTTTGAAGGAGCAAGCCAAAGCCTAGTGGCAGAGTGTTCTTTCAGAGAGAAACACATGCATTTCATCCTTCTGGAGTGAGTCTTCAGCCTGGAATTCATTTGCATTTTGTACTGTGCAGAATGTAGCTACCTGCTCGGGGGTTGTCTCATAGAAGCGCCTTTCCTGTAGGAGCTTGTTGCAACATTCATTGTTTGGCTAAGTTCTTTAGGGTTGGTTTTGGAAGGTCTTTCAACTTTGGCCAAATCCCGCTTCGTACGAAATTTTTTCACAGCGCTGTCTCCAACTGTCCACAAAGAGCTGCTGCTTGAAACTGTCCACATGCACATCTCCCATACTGGTGTGCTCGTTTCACTACCTGGATTTTGGTTTCCACTTCTTTCTTGGAAATGACAAGCCTTCTTTCTGCATGCTACACACACCTTGTAGCAGTTTCAGCTTGAAGCATGTTGGTGCTCTCAAAACGCTGTGTAACTTCTGTAGGGTGTGTTACTCTCCAGCACTGAATACACTACTTAGAGCTCCTTTCACCACAGACACGCAAACACATCTTTCTGTGAAAGTTCTACCTCAGGTCACTTGGAAATGTAAGGTTTTCATGGAGAACATGAGGTCAATCATGGTTTTGCACTCTGCAACCAATAGAAATGTCCTTTTGTACATAGCCTTCTGAAATTCACATCAAAATACCCTTCTTTTCTGGTTTCTTGAATGTTCTCAACACATTAGGAGAAAGATCGTGTTTGAGCAAGAGTGATGTAGTGTGCGTTTTCCTGGATTTCAAGTGATTTGGGAAACATACTCCTTGTTTTTCCACATTGTGTAAGAAACAACATTAGGCTTTCAAGAGATTGAAACAATGCATCCCAAAACATATTCCTGCAGTGAAAACACATGTTTCTACAAAGACTTTGAAGGAGCAAGCAAAAGCCTAGTGGCAGAGTGTTCTTTCAGAGAGAAACACATGCATTTCATCCTTCTGGAGTGAGTCTTCAGCTTTGAATTCATTTGCATTTTGTACTGTGCAGAATGTAGCTACCTGCTCGGGGGTTGTCTCATAGAAGCGCCTTTCCTGTAGGAGCTTGTTGCAACATTCATTGTTTGGCTAAGTTCTTTAGGGTTGGTTTTGGAAGGTCTTTCAACTTTGGCCTAATCCCGCTTCGTACGAAATTTTTTCACAGCGCTGTCTCCAAGTGTCCACAAAGAGCTGCTGCTTGAAACTGTCCACATGCACATCTCCCATGCTGGTGTGCTCGTTTCACTACCTGGATTTTGGTTTCCACTTCTTTCTTGGAAATGACAAGCCTTCTTTCTGCATGCTACACACACCTTGTAGCAGTTTCAGCTTGAAGCATGTTGGTGCTCTCAAAACGCTGTGTAACTTCTGTAAGGTGTGTTACTCTCCAGCACTGAATACACTACTTAGAGCTCCTTTCAGCACAGACACGCAAACACATCTTTCTGTGAAAGTTCTACCTCAGGTCACTTGGAAATGTAAGGTTTTCATGGAGAACATGAGGTCAATCATGGTTTTGCACTCTGCAACCAATAGAAATGTCGTTTTGTACATAGCCTTCTGAAATTCACATCAAAATACCCTTCTTTTCTGGTTTCTTTTATGTTCTCAACACATTAGGAGAAAGATCGTGTTTGAGCAAGAGTGATGTAGTGTGCGTTTTCCTGGATTTCAAGTGATTTGGGAAACATACTCCTTGTTTTTCCACATTGTGTAAGAAACAACATTAGGCTTGCAAGAGATTGAAACAATGCATCCCAAAACATATTCCTGCAGTGAAAACACATGTTTCTACAAAGACTTTGAAGGAGCAAGCCAAAGCCTAGTGGCAGAGTGTTCTTTCAGAGAGAAACACATGCATTTCATCCTTCTGGAGTGAGTCTTCAGCCTGGAATTCATTTGCATTTTGTACTGTGCAGAATGTAGCTACCTGCTCGGGGGTTGTCTCATAGAAGCGCCTTTCCTGTAGGAGCTTGTTGCAACATTCATTGTTTGGCTAAGTTCTTTAGGGTTGGTTTTGGAAGGTCTTTCAACTTTGGCCAAATCCCGCTTCGTACGAAATTTTTTCACAGCGCTGTCTCCAAGTGTCCACAAAGAGCTGCTGCTTGAAACTGTCCACATGCACATCTCCCATACTGGTGTGCTCGTTTCACTACCTGGATTTTGGTTTCCACTTCTTTCTTGGAAATGACAAGCCTTCTTTCTGCATGCTACACACACCTTGTAGCAGTTTCAGCTTGAAGCATGTTGGTGCTCTCAAAACGCTGTGTAACTTCTGTAGGGTGTGTTACTCTCCAGCACTGAATACACTACTTAGAGCTCCTTTCACCACAGACACGCAAACACATCTTTCTGTGAAAGTTCTACCTCAGGTCACTTGGAAATGTAAGGTTTTCATGGAGAACATGAGGTCAATCATGGTTTTGCACTCTGCAACCAATAGAAATGTCCTTTTGTACATAGCCTTCTGAAATTCACATCAAAATACCCTTCTTTTCTGGTTTCTTGAATGTTCTCAACACATTAGGAGAAAGATCGTGTTTGAGCAAGAGTGATGTAGTGTGCGTTTTCCTGGATTTCAAGTGATTTGGGAAACATACTCCTTGTTTTTCCACATTGTGTAAGAAACAACATTAGGCTTTCAAGAGATTGAAACAATGCATCCCAAAACATATTCCTGCAGTGAAAACACATGTTTCTACAAAGACTTTGAAGGAGCAAGCAAAAGCCTAGTGGCAGAGTGTTCTTTCAGAGAGAAACACATGCATTTCATCCTTCTGGAGTGAGTCTTCAGCTTTGAATTCATTTGCATTTTGTACTGTGCAGAATGTAGCTACCTGCTCGGGGGTTGTCTCATAGAAGCGCCTTTCCTGTAGGAGCTTGTTGCAACATTCATTGTTTGGCTAAGTTCTTTAGGGTTGGTTTTGGAAGGTCTTTCAACTTTGGCCTAATCCCGCTTCGTACGAAATTTTTTCACAGCGCTGTCTCCAAGTGTCCACAAAGAGCTGCTGCTTGAAACTGTCCACATGCACATCTCCCATGCTGGTGTGCTCGTTTCACTACCTGGATTTTGGTTTCCACTTCTTTCTTGGAAATGACAAGCCTTCTTTCTGCATGCTACACACACCTTGTAGCAGTTTCAGCTTGAAGCATGTTGGTGCTCTCAAAACGCTGTGTAACTTCTGTAAGGTGTGTTACTCTCCAGCACTGAATACACTACTTAGAGCTCCTTTCAGCACAGACACGCAAACA
Source organism: Miniopterus natalensis (assembly GCF_054644295.1). Taxonomy (NCBI): domain Eukaryota; kingdom Metazoa; phylum Chordata; class Mammalia; order Chiroptera; family Miniopteridae; genus Miniopterus; species Miniopterus natalensis. The sequence goes on from NC_142096.1 coordinate 46,247,806, forward strand.
CATCTTTCTGTGAAAGTTCTACCTCAGGTCACTTGGAAATGTAAGGTTTTCATGGAGAACATGAGGTCAATCATGGTTTTGCACTCTGCAACCAATAGAAATGTCCTTTTGTACATAGCCTTCTGAAATTCACATCAAAATACCCTTCTTTTCTGGTTTCTTTTATGTTCTCAACACATTAGGAGAAAGATCGTGTTTGAGCAAGAGTGATGTAGTGTGCGTTTTCCTGGATTTCAAGTGATTTGGGAAACATACTCCTTGTTTTTCCACATTGTGTAAGAAACAACATTAGGCTTGCAAGAGATTGAAACAATGCATCCCAAAACATATTCCTGCAGTGAAAACACATGTTTCTACAAAGACTTTGAAGGAGCAAGCCAAAGCCTAGTGGCAGAGTGTTCTTTCAGAGAGAAACACATGCATTTCATCCTTCTGGAGTGAGTCTTCAGCCTGTAATTCATTTGCATTTTGTACTGTGCAGAATGTAGCTACCTGCTCGGGGGTTGTCTCATAGAAGCGCCTTTCCTGTAGAAGCTTGTTGCAACATTCATTGTTTGGCTAAGTTCTTTAGGGTTGGTTTTGGAAGGTCTTTCAACTTTGGCCAAATCCCGCTTCGTACGAAATTTTTTCACAGCGCTGTCTCCAAGTGTCCACAAAGAGCTGCTGCTTGAAACTGTCCACATGCACATCTCCCATACTGGTGTGCTCGTTTCACTACCTGGATTTTGGTTTCCACTTCTTTCTTGGAAATGACAAGCCTTCTTTCTGCATGCTACACACACCTTGTAGCAGTTTCAGCTTGAAGCATGTTGGTGCTCTCAAAACGCTGTGTAACTTCTGTAGGGTGTGTTACTCTCCAGCACTGAATACACTACTTAGAGCTCCTTTCACCACAGACACGCAAACACATCTTTCTGTGAAAGTTCTACCTCAGGTCACTTGGAAATGTAAGGTTTTCATGGAGAACATGAGGTCAATCATGGTTTTGCACTCTGCAACCAATAGAAATGTCCTTTTGTACATAGCCTTCTGAAATTCACATCAAAATACCCTTCTTTTCTGGTTTCTTGAATGTTCTCAACACATTAGGAGAAAGATCGTGTTTGAGCAAGAGTGATGTAGTGTGCGTTTTCCTGGATTTCAAGTGATTTGGGAAACATACTCCTTGTTTTTCCACATTGTGTAAGAAACAACATTAGGCTTTCAAGAGATTGAAACAATGCATCCCAAAACATATTCCTGCAGTGAAAACACATGTTTCTACAAAGACTTTGAAGGAGCAAGCAAAAGCCTAGTGGCAGAGTGTTCTTTCAGAGAGAAACACATGCATTTCATCCTTCTGGAGTGAGTCTTCAGCTTTGAATTCATTTGCATTTTGTACTGTGCAGAATGTAGGTACCTGCTCGGGGGTTGTCTCATAGAAGCGCCTTTCCTGTAGGAGCTTGTTGCAACATTCATTGTTTGGCTAAGTTCTTTAGGGTTGGTTTTGGAAGGTCTTTCAACTTTGGCCTAATCCCGCTTCGTACGAAATTTTTTCACAGCGCTGTCTCCAAGTGTCCACAAAGAGCTGCTGCTTGAAACTGTCCACATGCACATCTCCCATACTGGTGTGCTCGTTTCACTACCTGGATTTTGGTTTCCACTTCTTTCTTGGAAATGACAAGCCTTCTTTCTGCATGCTACACACACCTTGTAGCAGTTTCAGCTTGAAGCATGTTGGTGCTCTCAAAACGCTGTGTAACTTCTGTAAGGTGTGTTACTCTCCAGCACTGAATACACTACTTAGAGCTCCTTACAGCACAGACACGCAAACACATCTTTCCGTGAAAGTTCTACCTCAGGTCACTTGGAAATGTAAGGTTTTCATGGAGAACATGAGGTCAATCATGGTTTTGCACTCTGCAACCAATAGAAATGTCCTTTTGTACATAGCCTTCTGAAATTCACATCAAAATACCCTTCTTTTCTGGTTTCTTTTATGTTCTCAACACATTAGGAGAAAGATCGTGTTTGAGCAAGAGTGATGTAGTGTGCGTTTTCCTGGATTTCAAGTGATTTGGGAAACATACTCCTTGTTTTTCCACATTGTGTAAGAAACAACATTAGGCTTGCAAGAGATTGAAACAATGCATCCCAAAACATATTCCTGCAGTGAAAACACATGTTTCTACAAAGACTTTGAAGGAGCAAGCCAAAGCCTAGTGGCAGAGTGTTCTTTCAGAGAGAAACACATGCATTTCATCCTTCTGGAGTGAGTCTTCAGCCTGGAATTCATTTGCATTTTGTACTGTGCAGAATGTAGCTACCTGCTCGGGGGTTGTCTCATAGAAGCGCCTTTCCTGTAGGAGCTTGTTGCAACATTCATTGTTTGGCTAAGTTCTTTAGGGTTGGTTTTGGAAGGTCTTTCAACTTTGGCCAAATCCCGCTTCGTACGAAATTTTTTCACAGCGCTGTCTCCAAGTGTCCACAAAGAGCTGCTGCTTGAAACTGTCCACATGCACATCTCCCATACTGGTGTGCTCGTTTCACTACCTGGATTTTGGTTTCCACTTCTTTCTTGGAAATGACAAGCCTTCTTTCTGCATGCTACACACACCTTGTAGCAGTTTCAGCTTGAAGCATGTTGGTGCTCTCAAAACGCTGTGTAACTTCTGTAAGGTGTGTTACTCTCCAGCACTGAATACACTACTTAGAGCTCCTTTCACCACAGACACGCAAACACATCTTTCTGTGAAAGTTCTACCTCAGGTCACTTGGAAATGTAAGGTTTTCATGGAGAACATGAGGTCAATCATGGTTTTGCACTCTGCAACCAATAGAAATGTCCTTTTGTACATAGCCTTCTGAAATTCACATCAAAATACCCTTCTTTTCTGGTTTCTTGAATGTTCTCAACACATTAGGAGAAAGATCGTGTTTGAGCAAGAGTGATGTAGTGTGCGTTTTCCTGGATTTCAAGTGATTTGGGAAACATACTCCTTGTTTTTCCACATTGTGTAAGAAACAACATTAGGCTTGCAAGAGATTGAAACAATGCATCCCAAAACATATTCCTGCAGTGAAAACACATGTTTCTACAAAGACTTTGAAGGAGCAAGCCAAAGCCTAGTGGCAGAGTGTTCTTTCAGAGAGAAACACATGCATTTCATCCTTCTGGAGTGAGTCTTCAGCCTGGAATTCATTTGCATTTTGTACTGTGCAGAATGTAGCTACCTGCTCGGTGGTTGTCTCATAGAAGCGCCTTTCCTGTAGGAGCTTGTTGCAACATTCATTGTTTGGCTAAGTTCTTTAGGGTTGGTTTTGGAAGGTCTTTCAACTTTGGCCAAATCCCGCTTCGTACGAAATTTTTTCACAGCGCTGTCTCCAAGTGTCCTCAAAGAGCTGCTGCTTGAAACTGTCCACATGCACATCTCCCATACTGGTGTGCTCGTTTCACTACCTGGATTTTGGTTTCCACTTCTTTCTTGGAAATGACAAGCCTTCTTTCTGCATGCTACACACACCTTGTAGCAGTTTCAGCTTGAAGCATGTTGGTGCTCTCAAAACGCTGTGTAACTTCTGTAAGGTGTGTTACTCTCCAGCACTGAATACACTACTTAGAGCTCCTTTCAGCACAGACACGCAAACACATCTTTCTGTGAAAGTTCTACCTCAGGTCACTTGGAAATGTAAGGTTTTCATGGAGAACATGAGGTCAATCATGGTTTTGCACTCTGCAACCAATAGAAATGTCCTTTTGTACATAGCCTTCTGAAATTCACATCAAAATACCCTTCTTTTCTGGTTTCTTTTATGTTCTCAACACATTAGGAGAAAGATCGTGTTTGAGCAAGAGTGATGTAGTGTGCGTTTTCCTGGATTTCAAGTGATTTGGGAAACATACTCCTTGTTTTTCCACATTGTGTAAGAAACAACATTAGGCTTGCAAGAGATTGAAACAATGCATCCCAAAACATATTCCTGCAGTGAAAACACATGTTTCTACAAAGACTTTGAAGGAGCAAGCCAAAGCCTAGTGGCAGAGTGTTCTTTCAGAGAGAAACACATGCATTTCATCCTTCTGGAGTGAGTCTTCAGCCTGGAATTCATTTGCATTTTGTACTGTGCAGAATGTAGCTACCTGCTCGGGGGTTGTCTCATAGAAGCGCCTTTCCTGTAGGAGCTTGTTGCAACATTCATTGTTTGGCTAAGTTCTTTAGGGTTGGTTTTGGAAGGTCTTTCAACTTTGGCCAAATCCCGCTTCGTACGAAATTTTTTCACAGCGCTGTCTCCAAGTGTCCACAAAGAGCTGCTGCTTGAAACTGTCCACATGCACATCTCCCATACTGGTGTGCTCGTTTCACTACCTGGATTTTGGTTTCCACTTCTTTCTTTGAAATGACAAGCCTTCTTTCTGCATGCTACGCACACCTTGTAGCAGTTTCAGCTTGAAGCATGTTGGTGCTCTCAAAACGCTGTGTAACTTCTGTAAGGTGTGTTACTCTTCAGCACTGAATACACTACTTAGAGCTCCTTTCACCACAGACACGCAAACACATCTTTCTGTGAAAGTTCTACCTCAGGTCACTTGGAAATGTAAGGTTTTCATGGAGAACATGAGGTCAATCATGGTTTTGCACTCTGCAACCAATAGAAATGTCCTTTTGTACATAGCCTTCTGAAATTCACATCAAAATACCCTTCTTTTCTGGTTTCTTGAATGTTCTCAACACATTAGGAGAAAGATCGTGTTTGAGCAAGAGTGATGTAGTGTGCGTTTTCCTGGATTTCAAGTGATTTGGGAAACATACTCCTTGTTTTTCCACATTGTGTAAGAAACAACATTAGGCTTGCAAGAGATTGAAACAATGCATCCCAAAACATATTCCTGCAGTGAAAACACATGTTTCTACAAAGACTTTGAAGGAGCAAGCCAAAGCCTAGTGGCAGAGTGTTCTTTCAGAGAGAAACACATGCATTTCATCCTTCTGGAGTGAGTCTTCAGCCTGGAATTCATTTGCATTTTGTACTGTGCAGAATGTAGCTACCTGCTCGGTGGTTGTCTCATAGAAGCGCCTTTCCTGTAGGAGCTTGTTGCAACATTCATTGTTTGGCTAAGTTCTTTAGGGTTGGTTTTGGAAAGTCTTTCAACTTTGGCCAAATCCCGCTTCGTACGAAATTTTTTCACAGCGCTGTCTCCAAGTGTCCTCAAAGAGCTGCTGCTTGAAACTGTCCACATGCACATCTCCCATACTGGTGTGCTCGTTTCACTACCTGGATTTTGGTTTCCACTTCTTTCTTGGAAATGACAAGCCTTCTTTCTGCATGCTACACACACCTTGTAGCAGTTTCAGCTTGAAGCATGTTGGTGCTCTCAAAACGCTGTGTAACTTCTGTAGGGTGTGTTACTCTCCAGCACTGAATACACTACTTAGAGCTCCTTTCACCACAGACACGCAAACACATCTTTCTGTGAAAGTTCTACCTCAGGTCACTTGGAAATGTAAGGTTTTCAGGGAGAACATGAGGTCAATCATGGTTTTGCACTCTGCAACCAATAGAAATGTCCTTTTGTACATAGCCTTCTGAAATTCACATCAAAATACCCTTCTTTTCTGGTTTCTTTTATGTTCTCAACACATTAGGAGAAAGATCGTGTTTGAGCAAGAGTGATGTAGTGTGCGTTTTCCTGGATTTCAAGTGATTTGGGAAACATACTCCTTGTTTTTCCACATTGTGTAAGAAACAACATTAGGCTTGCAAGAGATTGAAACAATGCATCCCAAAACATATTCCTGCAGTGAAAACACATGTTTCTACAAAGACTTTGAAGGAGCAAGCCAAAGCCTAGTGGCAGAGTGTTCTTTCAGAGAGAAACACATGCATTTCATCCTTCTGGAGTGAGTCTTCAGCCTGGAATTCATTTGCATTTTGTACTGTGCAGAATGTAGCTACCTGCTCGGGGGTTGTCTCATAGAAGCGCCTTTCCTGTAGGAGCTTGTTGCAACATTCATTGTTTGGCTAAGTTCTTTAGGGTTGGTTTTGGAAGGTCTTTCAGCTTTGGCCAAATCCCGCTTCGTACGAAATTTTTTCACAGCGCTGTCTCCAAGTGTCCACAAAGAGCTGCTGCTTGAAACTGTCCACATGCACATCTCCCATACTGGTGTGCTCGTTTCACTACCTGGATTTTGGTTTCCACTTCTTTCTTGGAAATGCAAGCCTTCTTTCTGCATGCTACACACACCTTGTAGCAGTTTCAGCTTGAAGCATGTTGGTGCTCTCAAAACGCTGTGTAACTTCTGTAAGGTGTGTTACTCTCCAGCACTGAATACACTACTTAGAGCTCCTTTCACCACAGACACGCAAACACATCTTTCTGTGAAAGTTCTACCTCAGGTCCCTTGGAAATGTAAGGTTTTCATGGAGAACATGAGGTCAATCATGGTTTTGCACTCTGCAACCAATAGAAATGTCCTTTTGTACATAGCCTTCTGAAATTCACATCAAAATACCCTTCTTTTCTGGTTTCTTTTATGTTCTCAACACATTAGGAGAAAGATCGTGTTTGAGCAAGAGTGATGTAGTGTGCGTTTTCCTGGATTTCAAGTGATTTGGGAAACATACTCCTTGTTTTTCCACATTGTGTAAGAAACAACATTAGGCTTGCAAGAGATTGAAACAATGCATCCCAAAACATATTCCTGCAGTGAAAACACATGTTTCTACAAAGACTTTGAAGGAGCAAGCAAAAGCCTAGTGGCAGAGTGTTCTTTCAGAGAGAAACACATGCATTTCATCCTTCTGGAGTGAGTCTTCAGCCTGGAATTCATTTGCATTTTGTACTGTGCAGAATGTAGCTACCTGCTCGGGGGTTGTCTCATAGAAGCGCCTTTCCTGTAGGAGCTTGTTGCAACATTCATTGTTTGGCTAAGTTCTTTAGGGTTGGTTTTGGAAGGTCTTTCAACTTTGGCCAAATCCCGCTTCGTACGAAATTTTTTCACAGCGCTGTCTCCAAGTGTCCACAAAGAGCTGCTGCTTGAAACTGTCCACATGCACATCTCCCATACTGGTGTGCTCGTTTCACTACCTGGATTTTGGTTTCCACTTCTTTCTTTGAAATGACAAGCCTTCTTTCTGCATGCTACGCACACCTTGTAGCAGTTTCAGCTTGAAGCATGTTGGTGCTCTCAAAACGCTGTGTAACTTCTGTAAGGTGTGTTACTCTCCAGCACTGAATACACTACTTAGAGCTCCTTTCAGCACAGACACGCAAACACATCTTTCTGTGAAAGTTCTACCTCAGGTCACTTGGAAATGTAAGGTTTTCATGGAGAACATGAGGTCAATCATGGTTTTGCACTCTGCAACCAATAGAAATGTCCTTTTGTACATAGCCTTCTGAAATTCACATCAAAATACCCTTCTTTTCTGGTTTCTTTTATGTTCTCAACACATTAGGAGAAAGATCGTGTTTGAGCAAGAGTGATGTAGTGTGCGTTTTCCTGGATTTCAAGTGATTTGGGAAACATACTCCTTGTTTTTCCACATTGTGTAAGAAACAACATTAGGCTTGCAAGAGATTGAAACAATGCATCCCAAAACATATTCCTGCAGTGAAAACACATGTTTCTACAAAGACTTTGAAGGAGCAAGCCAAAGCCTAGTGGCAGAGTGTTCTTTCAGAGAGAAACACATGCATTTCATCCTTCTGGAGTGAGTCTTCAGCCTGGAATTCATTTGCATTTTGTACTGTGCAGAATGTAGCTACCTGCTCGGTGGTTGTCTCATAGAAGCGCCTTTCCTGTAGGAGCTTGTTGCAACATTCATTGTTTGGCTAAGTTCTTTAGGGTTGGTTTTGGAAAGTCTTTCAACTTTGGCCAAATCCCGCTTCGTACGAAATTTTTTCACAGCGCTGTCTCCAAGTGTCCTCAAAGAGCTGCTGCTTGAAACTGTCCACATGCACATCTCCCATACTGGTGTGCTCGTTTCACTACCTGGATTTTGGTTTCCACTTCTTTCTTGGAAATGACAAGCCTTCTTTCTGCATGCTACACACACCTTGTAGCAGTTTCAGCTTGAAGCATGTTGGTGCTCTCAAAACGCTGTGTAACTTCTGTAGGGTGTGTTACTCTCCAGCACTGAATACACTACTTAGAGCTCCTTTCACCACAGACACGCAAACACATCTTTCTGTGAAAGTTCTACCTCAGGTCACTTGGAAATGTAAGGTTTTCAGGGAGAACATGAGGTCAATCATGGTTTTGCACTCTGCAACCAATAGAAATGTCCTTTTGTACATAGCCTTCTGAAATTCACATCAAAATACCCTTCTTTTCTGGTTTCTTGAATGTTCTCAACACATTAGGAGAAAGATCGTGTTTGAGCAAGAGTGATGTAGTGTGCGTTTTCCTGGATTTCAAGTGATTTGGGAAACATACTCCTTGTTTTTCCACATTGTGTAAGAAACAACATTAGGCTTGCAAGAGATTGAAACAATGCATCCCAAAACATATTCCTGCAGTGAAAACACATGTTTCTACAAAGACTTTGAAGGAGCAAGCCAAAGCCTAGTGGCAGAGTGTTCTTTCAGAGAGAAACACATGCATTTCATCCTTCTGGAGTGAGTTTTCAGCCTGGAATTCATTTGCATTTTGTACTGTGCAGAATGTAGCTACCTGCTCGGGGGTTGTCTCCTAGAAGCACCTTTCCTGTAGGAGCTTGTTGCAACATTCATTGTTTGGCTAAGTTCTTTAGGGTTGGTTTTGGAAGGTCTTTCAACTTTGGCCAAATCCCGCTTCGTACGAAATTTTTTCACAGCGCTGTCTCCAAGTGTCCACAAAGAGCTGCTGCTTGAAACTGTCCACATGCACATCTCCCATACTGGTGTGCTCGTTTCACTACCTGGATTTTGGTTTCCACTTCTTTCTTTGAAATGACAAGCCTTCTTTCTGCATGCTACACACACCTTGTAGCAGTTTCAGCTTGAAGCATGTTGGTGCTCTCAAATCGCTGTGTAACTTCTGTAGGGTGTGTTACTCTCCAGCACTGAATACACTACTTAGAGCTCCTTTCACCACAGACACGCAAACACATCTTTCTGTGAAAGTTCTACCTCAGGTCACTTGGAAATGTAAGGTTTTCAGGGAGAACATGAGGTCAATCATGGTTTTGCACTCTGCAACCAATAGAAATGTCCTTTTGTACATAGCCTTCTGAAATTCACATCAAAATACCCTTCTTTTCTGGTTTCTTGAATGTTCTCAACACATTAGGAGAAAGATCGTGTTTGAGCAAGAGTGATGTAGTGTGCGTTTTCCTGGATTTCAAGTGATTTGGGAAACATACTCCTTGTTTTTCCACATTGTGTAAGAAACAACATTAGGCTTGCAAGAGATTGAAACAATGCATCCCAAAACATATTCCTGCAGTGAAAACACATGTTTCTACAAAGACTTTGAAGGAGCAAGCCAAAGCCTAGTGGCAGAGTGTTCTTTCAGAGAGAAACACATGCATTTCATCCTTCTGGAGTGAGTTTTCAGCCTGGAATTCATTTGCATTTTGTACTGTGCAGAATGTAGCTACCTGCTCGGGGGTTGTCTCCTAGAAGCACCTTTCCTGTAGGAGCTTGTTGCAACATTCATTGTTTGGCTAAGTTCTTTAGGGTTGGTTTTGGAAGGTCTTTCAACTTTGGCCAAATCCCGCTTCGTACGAAATTTTTTCACAGCGCTGTCTCCAAGTGTCCACAAAGAGCTGCTGCTTGAAACTGTCCACATGCACATCTCCCATACTGGTGTGCTCGTTTCACTACCTGGATTTTGGTTTCCACTTCTTTCTTTGAAATGACAAGCCTTCTTTCTGCATGCTACACACACCTTGTAGCAGTTTCAGCTTGAAGCATGTTGGTGCTCTCAAATCGCTGTGTAACTTCTGTAGGGTGTGTTACTCTCCAGCACTGAATACACTACTTAGAGCTCCTTTCACCACAGACACGCAAACACATCTTTCTGTGAAAGTTCTACCTCAGGTCACTTGGAAATGTAAGGTTTTCAGGGAGAACATGAGGTCAATCATGGTTTTGCACTCTGCAACCAATAGAAATGTCCTTTTGTACATAGCCTTCTGAAATTCACATCAAAATACCCTTCTTTTCTGGTTTCTTGAATGTTCTCAACACATTAGGAGAAAGATCGTGTTTGAGCAAGAGTGATGTAGTGTGCGTTTTCCTGGATTTCAAGTGATTTGGGAAACATACTCCTTGTTTTTCCACATTGTGTAAGAAACAACATTAGGCTTGCAAGAGATTGAAACAATGCATCCCAAAACATATTCCTGCAGTGAAAACACATGTTTCTACAAAGACTTTGAAGGAGCAAGCCAAAGCCTAGTGGCAGAGTGTTCTTTCAGAGAGAAACACATGCATTTCATCCTTCTGGAGTGAGTTTTCAGCCTGGAATTCATTTGCATTTTGTACTGTGCAGAATGTAGCTACCTGCTCGGGGGTTGTCTCCTAGAAGCACCTTTCCTGTAGGAGCTTGTTGCAACATTCATTGTTTGGCTAAGTTCTTTAGGGTTGGTTTTGGAAGGTCTTTCAACTTTGGCCAAATCCCGCTTCGTACGAAATTTTTTCACAGCGCTGTCTCCAAGTGTCCACAAAGAGCTGCTGCTTGAAACTGTCCACATGCACATCTCCCATACTGGTGTGCTCGTTTCACTACCTGGATTTTGGTTTCCACTTCTTTCTTTGAAATGACAAGCCTTCTTTCTGCATGCTACACACACCTTGTAGCAGTTTCAGCTTGAAGCATGTTGGTGCTCTCAAATCGCTGTGTAACTTCTGTAGGGTGTGTTACTCTCCAGCACTGAATACACTACTTAGAGCTCCTTTCACCACAGACACGCAAACACATCTTTCTGTGAAAGTTCTACCTCAGGTCACTTGGAAATGTAAGGTTTTCAGGGAGAACATGAGGTCAATCATGGTTTTGCACTCTGCAACCAATAGAAATGTCCTTTTGTACATAGCCTTCTGAAATTCACATCAAAATACCCTTCTTTTCTGGTTTCTTGAATGTTCTCAACACATTAGGAGAAAGATCGTGTTTGAGCAAGAGTGATGTAGTGTGCGTTTTCCTGGATTTCAAGTGATTTGGGAAACATACTCCTTGTTTTTCCACATTGTGTAAGAAACAACATTAGGCTTGCAAGAGATTGAAACAATGCATCCCAAAACATATTCCTGCAGTGAAAACACATGTTTCTACAAAGACTTTGAAGGAGCAAGCCAAAGCCTAGTGGCAGAGTGTTCTTTCAGAGAGAAACACATGCATTTCATCCTTCTGGAGTGAGTTTTCAGCCTGGAATTCATTTGCATTTTGTACTGTGCAGAATGTAGCTACCTGCTCGGGGGTTGTCTCCTAGAAGCACCTTTCCTGTAGGAGCTTGTTGCAACATTCATTGTTTGGCTAAGTTCTTTAGGGTTGGTTTTGGAAGGTCTTTCAACTTTGGCCAAATCCCGCTTCGTACGAAATTTTTTCACAGCGCTGTCTCCAAGTGTCCACAAAGAGCTGCTGCTTGAAACTGTCCACATGCACATCTCCCATACTGGTGTGCTCGTTTCACTACCTGGATTTTGGTTTCCACTTCTTTCTTTGAAATGACAAGCCTTCTTTCTGCATGCTACACACACCTTGTAGCAGTTTCAGCTTGAAGCATGTTGGTGCTCTCAAATCGCTGTGTAACTTCTGTAGGGTGTGTTACTCTCCAGCACTGAATACACTACTTAGAGCTCCTTTCACCACAGACACGCAAACACATCTTTCTGTGAAAGTTCTACCTCAGGTCACTTGGAAATGTAAGGTTTTCAGGGAGAACATGAGGTCAATCATGGTTTTGCACTCTGCAACCAATAGAAATGTCCTTTTGTACATAGCCTTCTGAAATTCACATCAAAATACCCTTCTTTTCTGGTTTCTTGAATGTTCTCAACACATTAGGAGAAAGATCGTGTTTGAGCAAGAGTGATGTAGTGTGCGTTTTCCTGGATTTCAAGTGATTTGGGAAACATACTCCTTGTTTTTCCACATTGTGTAAGAAACAACATTAGGCTTGCAAGAGATTGAAACAATGCATCCCAAAACATATTCCTGCAGTGAAAACACATGTTTCTACAAAGACTTTGAAGGAGCAAGCCAAAGCCTAGTGGCAGAGTGTTCTTTCAGAGAGAAACACATGCATTTCATCCTTCTGGAGTGAGTCTTCAGCCTGGAATTCATTTGCATTTTGTACTGTGCAGAATGTAGCTACCTGCTCGGGGGTTGTCTCATAGAAGCGCCTTTCCTGTAGGAGCTTGTTGCAACATTCATTGTTTGGCTAAGTTCTTTAGGGTTGGTTTTGGAAGGTCTTTCAACTTTGGCCAAATCCCGCTTCGTACGAAATTTTTTCACAGCGCTGTCTCCAACTGTCCACAAAGAGCTGCTGCTTGAAACTGTCCACATGCACATCTCCCATACTGGTGTGCTCGTTTCACTACCTGGATTTTGGTTTCCACTTCTTTCTTGGAAATGACAAGCCTTCTTTCTGCATGCTACACACACCTTGTAGCAGTTTCAGCTTGAAGCATGTTGGTGCTCTCAAAACGCTGTGTAACTTCTGTAGGGTGTGTTACTCTCCAGCACTGAATACACTACTTAGAGCTCCTTTCACCACAGACACGCAAACACATCTTTCTGTGAAAGTTCTACCTCAGGTCACTTGGAAATGTAAGGTTTTCATGGAGAACATGAGGTCAATCATGGTTTTGCACTCTGCAACCAATAGAAATGTCCTTTTGTACATAGCCTTCTGAAATTCACATCAAAATACCCTTCTTTTCTGGTTTCTTGAATGTTCTCAACACATTAGGAGAAAGATCGTGTTTGAGCAAGAGTGATGTAGTGTGCGTTTTCCTGGATTTCAAGTGATTTGGGAAACATACTCCTTGTTTTTCCACATTGTGTAAGAAACAACATTAGGCTTTCAAGAGATTGAAACAATGCATCCCAAAACATATTCCTGCAGTGAAAACACATGTTTCTACAAAGACTTTGAAGGAGCAAGCAAAAGCCTAGTGGCAGAGTGTTCTTTCAGAGAGAAACACATGCATTTCATCCTTCTGGAGTGAGTCTTCAGCTTTGAATTCATTTGCATTTTGTACTGTGCAGAATGTAGCTACCTGCTCGGGGGTTGTCTCATAGAAGCGCCTTTCCTGTAGGAGCTTGTTGCAACATTCATTGTTTGGCTAAGTTCTTTAGGGTTGGTTTTGGAAGGTCTTTCAACTTTGGCCTAATCCCGCTTCGTACGAAATTTTTTCACAGCGCTGTCTCCAAGTGTCCACAAAGAGCTGCTGCTTGAAACTGTCCACATGCACATCTCCCATGCTGGTGTGCTCGTTTCACTACCTGGATTTTGGTTTCCACTTCTTTCTTGGAAATGACAAGCCTTCTTTCTGCATGCTACACACACCTTGTAGCAGTTTCAGCTTGAAGCATGTTGGTGCTCTCAAAACGCTGTGTAACTTCTGTAAGGTGTGTTACTCTCCAGCACTGAATACACTACTTAGAGCTCCTTTCAGCACAGACACGCAAACACATCTTTCTGTGAAAGTTCTACCTCAGGTCACTTGGAAATGTAAGGTTTTCATGGAGAACATGAGGTCAATCATGGTTTTGCACTCTGCAACCAATAGAAATGTCCTTTTGTACATAGCCTTCTGAAATTCACATCAAAATACCCTTCTTTTCTGGTTTCTTTTATGTTCTCAACACATTAGGAGAAAGATCGTGTTTGAGCAAGAGTGATGTAGTGTGCGTTTTCCTGGATTTCAAGTGATTTGGGAAACATACTCCTTGTTTTTCCACATTGTGTAAGAAACAACATTAGGCTTGCAAGAGATTGAAACAATGCATCCCAAAACATATTCCTGCAGTGAAAACACATGTTTCTACAAAGACTTTGAAGGAGCAAGCCAAAGCCTAGTGGCAGAGTGTTCTTTCAGAGAGAAACACATGCATTTCATCCTTCTGGAGTGAGTCTTCAGCCTGGAATTCATTTGCATTTTGTACTGTGCAGAATGTAGCTACCTGCTCGGGGGTTGTCTCATAGAAGCGCCTTTCCTGTAGGAGCTTGTTGCAACATTCATTGTTTGGCTAAGTTCTTTAGGGTTGGTTTTGGAAGGTCTTTCAACTTTGGCCAAATCCCGCTTCGTACGAAATTTTTTCACAGCGCTGTCTCCAAGTGTCCACAAAGAGCTGCTGCTTGAAACTGTCCACATGCACATCTCCCATACTGGTGTGCTCGTTTCACTACCTGGATTTTGGTTTCCACTTCTTTCTTGGAAATGACAAGCCTTCTTTCTGCATGCTACACACACCTTGTAGCAGTTTCAGCTTGAAGCATGTTGGTGCTCTCAAAACGCTGTGTAACTTCTGTAGGGTGTGTTACTCTCCAGCACTGAATACACTACTTAGAGCTCCTTTCACCACAGACACGCAAACACATCTTTCTGTGAAAGTTCTACCTCAGGTCACTTGGAAATGTAAGGTTTTCATGGAGAACATGAGGTCAATCATGGTTTTGCACTCTGCAACCAATAGAAATGTCCTTTTGTACATAGCCTTCTGAAATTCACATCAAAATACCCTTCTTTTCTGGTTTCTTGAATGTTCTCAACACATTAGGAGAAAGATCGTGTTTGAGCAAGAGTGATGTAGTGTGCGTTTTCCTGGATTTCAAGTGATTTGGGAAACATACTCCTTGTTTTTCCACATTGTGTAAGAAACAACATTAGGCTTTCAAGAGATTGAAACAATGCATCCCAAAACATATTCCTGCAGTGAAAACACATGTTTCTACAAAGACTTTGAAGGAGCAAGCAAAAGCCTAGTGGCAGAGTGTTCTTTCAGAGAGAAACACATGCATTTCATCCTTCTGGAGTGAGTCTTCAGCTTTGAATTCATTTGCATTTTGTACTGTGCAGAATGTAGCTACCTGCTCGGGGGTTGTCTCATAGAAGCGCCTTTCCTGTAGGAGCTTGTTGCAACATTCATTGTTTGGCTAAGTTCTTTAGGGTTGGTTTTGGAAGGTCTTTCAACTTTGGCCTAATCCCGCTTCGTACGAAATTTTTTCACAGCGCTGTCTCCAAGTGTCCACAAAGAGCTGCTGCTTGAAACTGTCCACATGCACATCTCCCATGCTGGTGTGCTCGTTTCACTACCTGGATTTTGGTTTCCACTTCTTTCTTGGAAATGACAAGCCTTCTTTCTGCATGCTACACACACCTTGTAGCAGTTTCAGCTTGAAGCATGTTGGTGCTCTCAAAACGCTGTGTAACTTCTGTAAGGTGTGTTACTCTCCAGCACTGAATACACTACTTAGAGCTCCTTTCAGCACAGACACGCAAACACATCTTTCTGTGAAAGTTCTACCTCAGGTCACTTGGAAATGTAAGGTTTTCATGGAGAACATGAGGTCAATCATGGTTTTGCACTCTGCAACCAATAGAAATGTCCTTTTGTACATAGCCTTCTGAAATTCACATCAAAATACCCTTCTTTTCTGGTTTCTTTTATGTTCTCAACACATTAGGAGAAAGATCGTGTTTGAGCAAGAGTGATGTAGTGTGCGTTTTCCTGGATTTCAAGTGATTTGGGAAACATACTCCTTGTTTTTCCACATTGTGTAAGAAACAACATTAGGCTTGCAAGAGATTGAAACAATGCATCCCAAAACATATTCCTGCAGTGAAAACACATGTTTCTACAAAGACTTTGAAGGAGCAAGCCAAAGCCTAGTGGCAGAGTGTTCTTTCAGAGAGAAACACATGCATTTCATCCTTCTGGAGTGAGTCTTCAGCCTGTAATTCATTTGCATTTTGTACTGTGCAGAATGTAGCTACCTGCTCGGGGGTTGTCTCATAGAAGCGCCTTTCCTGTAGAAGCTTGTTGCAACATTCATTGTTTGGCTAAGTTCTTTAGGGTTGGTTTTGGAAGGTCTTTCAACTTTGGCCAAATCCCGCTTCGTACGAAATTTTTTCACAGCGCTGTCTCCAAGTGTCCACAAAGAGCTGCTGCTTGAAACTGTCCACATGCACATCTCCCATACTGGTGTGCTCGTTTCACTACCTGGATTTTGGTTTCCACTTCTTTCTTGGAAATGACAAGCCTTTCTGCATGCTACACACACCTTGTAGCAGTTTCAGCTTGAAGCATGTTGGTGCTCTCAAAACGCTGTGTAACTTCTGTAGGGTGTGTTACTCTCCAGCACTGAATACACTACTTAGAGCTCCTTTCACCACAGACACGCAAACACATCTTTCTGTGAAAGTTCTACCTCAGGTCACTTGGAAATGTAAGGTTTTCATGGAGAACATGAGGTCAATCATGGTTTTGCACTCTGCAACCAATAGAAATGTCCTTTTGTACATAGCCTTCTGAAATTCACATCAAAATACCCTTCTTTTCTGGTTTCTTGAATGTTCTCAACACATTAGGAGAAAGATCGTGTTTGAGCAAGAGTGATGTAGTGTGCGTTTTCCTGGATTTCAAGTGATTTGGGAAACATACTCCTTGTTTTTCCACATTGTGTAAGAAACAACATTAGGCTTTCAAGAGATTGAAACAATGCATCCCAAAACATATTCCTGCAGTGAAAACACATGTTTCTACAAAGACTTTGAAGGAGCAAGCAAAAGCCTAGTGGCAGAGTGTTCTTTCAGAGAGAAACACATGCATTTCATCCTTCTGGAGTGAGTCTTCAGCTTTGAATTCATTTGCATTTTGTACTGTGCAGAATGTAGCTACCTGCTCGGGGGTTGTCTCATAGAAGCGCCTTTCCTGTAGGAGCTTGTTGCAACATTCATTGTTTGGCTAAGTTCTTTAGGGTTGGTTTTGGAAGGTCTTTCAACTTTGGCCAAATCCCGCTTCGTACGAAATTTTTTCACAGCGCTGTCTCCAACTGTCCACAAAGAGCTGCTGCTTGAAACTGTCCACATGCACATCTCCCATACTGGTGTGCTCGTTTCACTACCTGGATTTTGGTTTCCACTTCTTTCTTGGAAATGACAAGCCTTCTTTCTGCATGCTACACACACCTTGTAGCAGTTTCAGCTTGAAGCATGTTGGTGCTCTCAAAACGCTGTGTAACTTCTGTAGGGTGTGTTACTCTCCAGCACTGAATACACTACTTAGAGCTCCTTTCACCACAGACACGCAAACACATCTTTCTGTGAAAGTTCTACCTCAGGTCACTTGGAAATGTAAGGTTTTCATGGAGAACATGAGGTCAATCATGGTTTTGCACTCTGCAACCAATAGAAATGTCCTTTTGTACATAGCCTTCTGAAATTCACATCAAAATACCCTTCTTTTCTGGTTTCTTGAATGTTCTCAACACATTAGGAGAAAGATCGTGTTTGAGCAAGAGTGATGTAGTGTGCGTTTTCCTGGATTTCAAGTGATTTGGGAAACATACTCCTTGTTTTTCCACATTGTGTAAGAAACAACATTAGGCTTGCAAGAGATTGAAACAATGCATCCCAAAACATATTCCTGCAGTGAAAACACATGTTTCTACAAAGACTTTGAAGGAGCAAGCCAAAGCCTAGTGGCAGAGTGTTCTTTCAGAGAGAAACACATGCATTTCATCCTTCTGGAGTGAGTCTTCAGCCTGGAATTCATTTGCATTTTGTACTGTGCAGAATGTAGCTACCTGCTCGGGGGTTGTCTCATAGAAGCGCCTTTCCTGTAGGAGCTTGTTGCAACATTCATTGTTTGGCTAAGTTCTTTAGGGTTGGTTTTGGAAGGTCTTTCAACTTTGGCCAAATCCCGCTTCGTACGAAATTTTTTCACAGCGCTGTCTCCAAGTGTCCACAAAGAGCTGCTGCTTGAAACTGTCCACATGCACATCTCCCATACTGGTGTGCTCGTTTCACTACCTGGATTTTGGTTTCCACTTCTTTCTTGGAAATGACAAGCCTTTCTGCATGCTACACACACCTTGTAGCAGTTTCAGCTTGAAGCATGTTGGTGCTCTCAAAACGCTGTGTAACTTCTGTAGGGTGTGTTACTCTCCAGCACTGAATACACTACTTAGAGCTCCTTTCACCACAGACACGCAAACACATCTTTCTGTGAAAGTTCTACCTCAGGTCACTTGGAAATGTAAGGTTTTCAGGGAGAACATGAGGTCAATCATGGTTTTGCACTCTGCAACCAATAGAAATGTCCTTTTGTACATAGCCTTCTGAAATTCACATCAAAATACCCTTCTTTTCTGGTTTCTTGAATGTTCTCAACACATTAGGAGAAAGATCGTGTTTGAGCAAGAGTGATGTAGTGTGCGTTTTCCTGGATTTCAAGTGATTTGGGAAACATACTCCTTGTTTTTCCACATTGTGTAAGAAACAACATTAGGCTTTCAAGAGATTGAAACAATGCATCCCAAAACATATTCCTGCAGTGAAAACATATGTTTCTACAAAGA
Source organism: Miniopterus natalensis (assembly GCF_054644295.1). Taxonomy (NCBI): domain Eukaryota; kingdom Metazoa; phylum Chordata; class Mammalia; order Chiroptera; family Miniopteridae; genus Miniopterus; species Miniopterus natalensis. The sequence goes on from NC_142096.1 coordinate 46,266,301, forward strand.
CTTTGAAGGAGCAAGCAAAAGCCTAGTGGCAGAGTGTTCTTTCAGAGAGAAACACATGCATTTCATCCTTCTGGAGTGAGTCTTCAGCTTTGAATTCATTTGCATTTTGTACTGTGCAGAATGTAGCTACCTGCTCGGGGGTTGTCTCATAGAAGCGCCTTTCCTGTAGGAGCTTGTTGCAACATTCATTGTTTGGCTAAGTTCTTTAGGGTTGGTTTTGGAAGGTCTTTCAACTTTGGCCAAATCCCGCTTCGTACGAAATTTTTTCACAGCGCTGTCTCCAACTGTCCACAAAGAGCTGCTGCTTGAAACTGTCCACATGCACATCTCCCATACTGGTGTGCTCGTTTCACTACCTGGATTTTGGTTTCCACTTCTTTCTTGGAAATGACAAGCCTTCTTTCTGCATGCTACACACACCTTGTAGCAGTTTCAGCTTGAAGCATGTTGGTGCTCTCAAAACGCTGTGTAACTTCTGTAGGGTGTGTTACTCTCCAGCACTGAATACACTACTTAGAGCTCCTTTCACCACAGACACGCAAACACATCTTTCTGTGAAAGTTCTACCTCAGGTCACTTGGAAATGTAAGGTTTTCATGGAGAACATGAGGTCAATCATGGTTTTGCACTCTGCAACCAATAGAAATGTCCTTTTGTACATAGCCTTCTGAAATTCACATCAAAATACCCTTCTTTTCTGGTTTCTTGAATGTTCTCAACACATTAGGAGAAAGATCGTGTTTGAGCAAGAGTGATGTAGTGTGCGTTTTCCTGGATTTCAAGTGATTTGGGAAACATACTCCTTGTTTTTCCACATTGTGTAAGAAACAACATTAGGCTTGCAAGAGATTGAAACAATGCATCCCAAAACATATTCCTGCAGTGAAAACACATGTTTCTACAAAGACTTTGAAGGAGCAAGCCAAAGCCTAGTGGCAGAGTGTTCTTTCAGAGAGAAACACATGCATTTCATCCTTCTGGAGTGAGTCTTCAGCCTGGAATTCATTTGCATTTTGTACTGTGCAGAATGTAGCTACCTGCTCGGGGGTTGTCTCATAGAAGCGCCTTTCCTGTAGGAGCTTGTTGCAACATTCATTGTTTGGCTAAGTTCTTTAGGGTTGGTTTTGGAAGGTCTTTCAACTTTGGCCAAATCCCGCTTCGTACGAAATTTTTTCACAGCGCTGTCTCCAAGTGTCCACAAAGAGCTGCTGCTTGAAACTGTCCACATGCACATCTCCCATACTGGTGTGCTCGTTTCACTACCTGGATTTTGGTTTCCACTTCTTTCTTGGAAATGACAAGCCTTTCTGCATGCTACACACACCTTGTAGCAGTTTCAGCTTGAAGCATGTTGGTGCTCTCAAAACGCTGTGTAACTTCTGTAGGGTGTGTTACTCTCCAGCACTGAATACACTACTTAGAGCTCCTTTCACCACAGACACGCAAACACATCTTTCTGTGAAAGTTCTACCTCAGGTCACTTGGAAATGTAAGGTTTTCATGGAGAACATGAGGTCAATCATGGTTTTGCACTCTGCAACCAATAGAAATGTCCTTTTGTACATAGCCTTCTGAAATTCACATCAAAATACCCTTCTTTTCTGGTTTCTTGAATGTTCTCAACACATTAGGAGAAAGATCGTGTTTGAGCAAGAGTGATGTAGTGTGCGTTTTCCTGGATTTCAAGTGATTTGGGAAACATACTCCTTGTTTTCCACATTGTGTAAGAAACAACATTAGGCTTGCAAGAGATTGAAACAATGCATCCCAAAACATATTCCTGCAGTGAAAACACATGTTTCTACAAAGACTTTGAAGGAGCAAGCCAAAGCCTAGTGGCAGAGTGTTCTTTCAGAGAGAAACACATGCATTTCATCCTTCTGGAGTGAGTTTTCAGCCTGGAATTCATTTGCATTTTGTACTGTGCAGAATGTAGCTACCTGCTCGGGGGTTGTCTTATAGAAGCACCTTTCCTGTAGGAGCTTGTTGTAACATTCATTGTTTGGCTAAGTTCTTTAGGGTTGGTTTTGGAAGGTCTTTCAACTTTGGCCAAATCCCGCTTCGTACGAAATTTTTTCACAGCGCTGTCTCCAAGTGTCCACAAAGAGCTGCTGCTTGAAACTGTCCACATGCACATCTCCCATACTGGTGTGCTCGTTTCACTACCTGGATTTTGGTTTCCACTTCTTTCTTTGAAATGACAAGCCTTCTTTCTGCATGCTACACACACCTTGTAGCAGTTTCAGCTTGAAGCATGTTGGTGCTCTCAAAACGCTGTGTAACTTCTGTAAGGTGTGTTACTCTCCAGCACTGAATACACTACTTAGAGCTCCTTTCACCACAGACACGCAAACACATCTTCCTGTGAAAGTTCTACCTCAGGTCACTTGGAAATGTAAGGTTTTCATGGAGAACATGAGGTCAATCATGGTTTTGCACTCTGCAACCAATAGAAATGTCCTTTTGTACATAGCCTTCTGAAATTCACATCAAAATACCCTTCTTTTCTGGTTTCTTGAATGTTCTCAACACATTAGGAGAAAGATCGTGTTTGAGCAAGAGTGATGTAGTGTGCGTTTTCCTGGATTTCAAGTGATTTGGGAAACATACTCCTTGTTTTTCCACATTGTGTAAGAAACAACATTAGGCTTGCAAGAGATTGAAACAATGCATCCCAAAACATATTCCTGCAGTGAAAACACATGTTTCTACAAAGACTTTGAAGGAGCAAGCCAAAGCCTAGTGGCAGAGTGTTCTTTCAGAGAGAAACACATGCATTTCATCCTTCTGGAGTGAGTCTTCAGCCTGGAATTCATTTGCATTTTGTACTGTGCAGAATGTAGCTACCTGCTCGGGGGTTGTCTCATAGAAGCGCCTTTCCTGTAGGAGCTTGTTGCAACATTCATTGTTTGGCTAAGTTCTTTAGGGTTGGTTTTGGAAAGTCTCTCAACTTTGGCCAAATCCCGCTTCGTACGAAATTTTTTCACAGCGCTGTCTCCAAGTGTCCACAAAGAGCTGCTGCTTGAAACTGTCCACATGCACATCTCCCATACTGGTGTGCTCGTTTCACTACCTGGATTTTGGTTTCCACTTCTTTCTTTGAAATGACAAGCCTTCTTTCTGCATGCTACACACACCTTGTAGCAGTTTCAGCTTGAAGCATGTTGGTGCTCTCAAAACGCTGTGTAGCTTCTGTAGGGTGTGTTACTCTCCAGCACTGAATACACTACTTAGAGCTCTTTAAACCGCAGACACACAAACACATCTTTTTGTGAAAGGCCTGCTTCTGGTCCCTTGGAAATGTAAGGTTTTCAGGGAGAACATGAGGTCAATCATGGTTTTGCACTCTGCAACCAATAGAAATGTCCTTTTGTACATAGCCATCTGAAATTCACATCAAAATACCCTTCTTTTCTGGTTTCTTGAATGTTCTCAACACATTAGGAGAAAGATCGTGTTTGAGCAAGAGTGATGTAGTGTGCGTTTTCCTGGATTTCAAGTGATTTGGGAAACATACTCCTTGTTTTTCCACATTGTGTAAGAAACAACATTAGGCTTGCAAGAGATTGAAACAATGCATCCCAAAACATATTCCTGCAGTGAAAACACATGTTTCTACAAAGACTTTGAAGGAGCAAGCAAAAGCCTAGTGGCAGAGTGTTCTTTCAGAGAGAAACACATGCATTTCATCCTTCTGGAGTGAGTTTTCAGCCTGGAATTCATTTGCATTTTGTACTGTGCAGAATGTAGCTACCTGCTCGGGGGTTGTCTTATAGAAGCACCTTTCCTGTAGGAGCTTGTTGTAACATTCATTGTTTGGCTAAGTTCTTTAGGGTTGGTTTTGGAAGGTCTTTCAACTTTGGCCAAATCCCGCTTCGTACGAAATTTTTTCACAGCGCTGTCTCCAAGTGTCCACAAAGAGCTGCTGCTTGAAACTGTCCACATGCACATCTCCCATACTGGTGTGCTCGTTTCACTACCTGGATTTTGGTTTCCACTTCTTTCTTTGAAATGACAAGCCTTCTTTCTGCATGCTACACACACCTTGTAGCAGTTTCAGCTTGAAGCATGTTGGTGCTCTCAAATCGCTGTGTAACTTCTGTAAGGTGTGTTACTCTCCAGCACTGAATACACTACTTAGAGCTCCTTTCACCACAGACACGCAAACACATCTTTCTGTGAAAGTTCTACCTCAGGTCACTTGGAAATGTAAGGTTTTCATGGAGAACATGAGGTCAATCATGGTTTTGCACTCTGCAACCAATAGAAATGTCCTTTTGTACATAGCCTTCTGAAATTCACATCAAAATACCCTTCTTTTCTGGTTTCTTGAATGTTCTCAACACATTAGGAGAAAGATCGTGTTTGAGCAAGAGTGATGTAGTGTGCGTTTTCCTGGATTTCAAGTGATTTGGGAAACATACTCCTTGTTTTTCCACATTGTGTAAGAAACAACATTAGGCTTGCAAGAGATTGAAACAATGCATCCCAAAACATATTCCTGCAGTGAAAACATATGTTTCTACAAAGACTTTGAAGGAGCAAGCAAAAGCCTAGTGGCAGAGTGTTCTTTCAGAGAGAAACACATGCATTTCATCCTTCTGGAGTGAGTCTTCAGCTTTGAATTCATTTGCATTTTGTACTGTGCAGAATGTAGCTACCTGCTCGGGGGTTGTCTCATAGAAGCGCCTTTCCTGTAGGAGCTTGTTGCAACATTCATTGTTTGGCTAAGTTCTTTAGGGTTGGTTTTGGAAAGTCTTTCAACTTTGGCCAAATCCCGCTTCGTACGAAATTTTTTCACAGCGCTGTCTCCAAGTGTCCTCAAAGAGCTGCTGCTTGAAACTGTCCACATGCACATCTCCCATACTGGTGTGCTCGTTTCACTTCTGGATTTTGGTTTCCACTTCTTTCTTGGAAATGACAAGCCTTCTTTCTGCATGCTACACACACCTTGTAGCAGTTTCAGCTTGAAGCATGTTGGTGCTCTCAAAACGCTGTGTAACTTCTGTAGGGTGTGTTACTCTCCAGCACTGAATACACTACTTAGAGCTCCTTTCACCACAGACACGCAAACACATCTTTCTGTGAAAGTTCTACCTCAGGTCACTTGGAAATGTAAGGTTTTCAGGGAGAACATGAGGTCAATCATGGTTTTGCACTCTACAACCAATAGAAATGTCCTTTTGTACATAGCCTTCTGAAATTCACATCAAAATACCCTTCTTTTCTGGGTTCTTGAATGTTCTCAACACATTAGGAGAAAGATCGTGTTTGAGCAAGAGTGATGTAGTGTGCGTTTTCCTGGATTTCAAGTGATTTGGGAAACATACTCCTTGTTTTTCCACATTGTGTAAGAAACAACATTAGGCTTGCAAGAGATTGAAACAATGCATCCCAAAACATATTCCTGCAGTGAAAACACATGTTTCTACAAAGACTTTGAAGGAGCAAGCCAAAGCCTAGTGGCAGAGTGTTCTTTCAGAGAGAAACACATGCATTTCATCCTTCTGGAGTGAGTCTTCAGCCTGGAATTCATTTGCATTTTGTACTGTGCAGAATGTAGCTACCTGCTCGGGGGTTGTCTCCTAGAAGCACCTTTCCTGTAGGAGCTTGTTGCAACATTCATTGTTTGGCTAAGTTCTTTAGGGTTGGTTTTGGAAGGTCTTTCAACTTTGGCCAAATCCCGCTTCGTACGAAATTTTTTCACAGCGCTGTCTCCAAGTGTCCACAAAGAGCTGCTGCTTGAAACTGTCCACATGCACATCTCCCATACTGGTGTGCTCGTTTCACTACCTGGATTTTGGTTTCCACTTCTTTCTTTGAAATGACAAGCCTTCTTTCTGCATGCTACACACACCTTGTAGCAGTTTCAGCTTGAAGCATGTTGGTGCTCTCAAATCGCTGTGTAACTTCTGTAGGGTGTGTTACTCTCCAGCACTGAATACACTACTTAGAGCTCCTTTCACCACAGACACGCAAACACATCTTTCTGTGAAAGTTCTACCTCAGGTCAATTGGAAATGTAAGGTTTTCAGGGAGAACATGAGGTCAATCATGGTTTTGCACTCTGCAACCAATAGAAATGTCCTTTTGTACATAGCCTTCTGAAATTCACATCAAAATACCCTTCTTTTCTGGTTTCTTGAATGTTCTCAACACATTAGGAGAAAGATCGTGTTTGAGCAAGAGTGATGTAGTGTGCGTTTTCCTGGATTTCAAGTGATTTGGGAAACATACTCCTTGTTTTTCCACATTGTGTAAGAAACAACATTAGGCTTGCAAGAGATTGAAACAATGCATCCCAAAACATATTCCTGCAGTGAAAACACATGTTTCTACAAAGACTTTGAAGGAGCAAGCCAAAGCCTAGTGGCAGAGTGTTCTTTCAGAGAGAAACACATGCATTTCATCCTTCTGGAGTGAGTCTTCAGCCTGGAATTCATTTGCATTTTGTACTGTGCAGAATGTAGCTACCTGCTCGGGGGTTGTCTCATAGAAGCGCCTTTCCTGTAGGAGCTTGTTGCAACATTCATTGTTTGGCTAAGTTCTTTAGGGTTGGTTTTGGAAGGTCTTTCAACTTTGGCCAAATCCCGCTTCGTACGAAATTTTTTCACAGCGCTGTCTCCAACTGTCCACAAAGAGCTGCTGCTTGAAACTGTCCACATGCACATCTCCCATACTGGTGTGCTCGTTTCACTACCTGGATTTTGGTTTCCACTTCTTTCTTGGAAATGACAAGCCTTCTTTCTGCATGCTACACACACCTTGTAGCAGTTTCAGCTTGAAGCATGTTGGTGCTCTCAAAACGCTGTGTAACTTCTGTAGGGTGTGTTACTCTCCAGCACTGAATACACTACTTAGAGCTCCTTTCACCACAGACACGCAAACACATCTTTCTGTGAAAGTTCTACCTCAGGTCACTTGGAAATGTAAGGTTTTCATGGAGAACATGAGGTCAATCATGGTTTTGCACTCTGCAACCAATAGAAATGTCCTTTTGTACATAGCCTTCTGAAATTCACATCAAAATACCCTTCTTTTCTGGTTTCTTGAATGTTCTCAACACATTAGGAGAAAGATCGTGTTTGAGCAAGAGTGATGTAGTGTGCGTTTTCCTGGATTTCAAGTGATTTGGGAAACATACTCCTTGTTTTCCACATTGTGTAAGAAACAACATTAGGCTTGCAAGAGATTGAAACAATGCATCCCAAAACATATTCCTGCAGTGAAAACACATGTTTCTACAAAGACTTTGAAGGAGCAAGCCAAAGCCTAGTGGCAGAGTGTTCTTTCAGAGAGAAACACATGCATTTCATCCTTCTGGAGTGAGTCTTCAGCCTGGAATTCATTTGCATTTTGTACTGTGCAGAATGTAGCTACCTGCTCGGGGGTTGTCTCATAGAAGCGCCTTTCCTGTAGGAGCTTGTTGCAACATTCATTGTTTGGCTAAGTTCTTTAGGGTTGGTTTTGGAAGGTCTTTCAACTTTGGCCAAATCCCGCCTCGTACGAAATTTTTTCACAGCGCTGTCTCCAACTGTCCACAAAGAGCTGCTGCTTGAAACTGTCCACATGCACATCTCCCATACTGGTGTGCTCGTTTCACTACCTGGATTTTGGTTTCCACTTCTTTCTTTGAAATGACAAGCCTTCTTTCTGCATGCTACGCACACCTTGTAGCAGTTTCAGCTTGAAGCATGTTGGTGCTCTCAAAACGCTGTGTAACTTCTGTAAGGTGTGTTACTCTCCAGCACTGAATACACTACTTAGAGCTCCTTTCACCACAGACACGCAAACACATCTTTCTGTGAAAGTTCTACCTCAGGTCACTTGGAAATGTAAGGTTTTCATGGAGAACATGAGGTCAATCATGGTTTTGCACTCTGCAACCAATAGAAATGTCCTTTTGTACATAGCCTTCTGAAATTCACATCAAAATACCCTTCTTTTCTGGTTTCTTGAATGTTCTCAACACATTAGGAGAAAGATCGTGTTTGAGCAAGAGTGATGTAGTGTGCGTTTTCCTGGATTTCAAGTGATTTGGGAAACATACTCCTTGTTTTTCCACATTGTGTAAGAAACAACATTAGGCTTGCAAGAGATTGAAACAATGCATCCCAAAACATATTCCTGCAGTGAAAACACATGTTTCTACAAAGACTTTGAAGGAGCAAGCCAAAGCCTAGTGGCAGAGTGTTCTTTCAGAGAGAAACACATGCATTTCATCCTTCTGGAGTGAGTCTTCAGCCTGGAATTCATTTGCATTTTGTACTGTGCAGAATGTAGCTACCTGCTCGGGGGTTGTCTCATAGAAGCGCCTTTCCTGTAGGAGCTTGTTGCAACATTCATTGTTTGGCTAATTTCTTTAGGGTTGGTTTTGGAAGGTCTTTCAACTTTGGCCAAATCCCGCCTCGTACGAAATTTTTTCACAGCGCTGTCTCCAACTGTCCACAAAGAGCTGCTGCTTGAAACTGTCCACATGCACATCTCCCATACTGGTGTGCTCGTTTCACTACCTGGATTTTGGTTTCCACTTCTTTCTTTGAAATGACAAGCCTTCTTTCTGCATGCTACACACACCTTGTAGCAGTTTCAGCTTGAAGCATGTTGGTGCTCTCAAATCGCTGTGTAACTTCTGTAGGGTGTGTTACTCTCCAGCACTGAATACACTACTTAGAGCTCCTTTCACCACAGACACGCAAACACATCTTTCTGTGAAAGTTCTACCTCAGGTCAATTGGAAATGTAAGGTTTTCAGGGAGAACATGAGGTCAATCATGGTTTTGCACTCTGCAACCAATAGAAATGTCCTTTTGTACATAGCCTTCTGAAATTCACATCAAAATACCCTTCTTTTCTGGTTTCTTGAATGTTCTCAACACATTAGGAGAAAGATCGTGTTTGAGCAAGAGTGATGTAGTGTGCGTTTTCCTGGATTTCAAGTGATTTGGGAAACATACTCCTTGTTTTCCACATTGTGTAAGAAACAACATTAGGCTTGCAAGAGATTGAAACAATGCATCCCAAAACATATTCCTGCAGTGAAAACACATGTTTCTACAAAGACTTTGAAGGAGCAAGCCAAAGCCTAGTGGCAGAGTGTTCTTTCAGAGAGAAACACATGCATTTCATCCTTCTGGAGTGAGTCTTCAGCCTGGAATTCATTTGCATTTTGTACTGTGCAGAATGTAGCTACCTGCTCGGGGGTTGTCTCATAGAAGCGCCTTTCCTGTAGGAGCTTGTTGCAACATTCATTGTTTGGCTAAGTTCTTTAGGGTTGGTTTTGGAAGGTCTTTCAACTTTGGCCAAATCCCGCCTCGTACGAAATTTTTTCACAGCGCTGTCTCCAACTGTCCACAAAGAGCTGCTGCTTGAAACTGTCCACATGCACATCTCCCATACTGGTGTGCTCGTTTCACTACCTGGATTTTGGTTTCCACTTCTTTCTTGGAAATGACAAGCCTTCTTTCTGCATGCTACACACACCTTGTAGCAGTTTCAGCTTGAAGCATGTTGGTGCTCTCAAAACGCTGTGTAACTTCTGTAGGGTGTGTTACTCTCCAGCACTGAATACACTACTTAGAGCTCCTTTCACCACAGACACGCAAACACATCTTTCTGTGAAAGTTCTACCTCAGGTCACTTGGAAATGTAAGGTTTTCATGGAGAACATGAGGTCAATCATGGTTTTGCACTCTGCAACCAATAGAAATGTCCTTTTGTACATAGCCTTCTGAAATTCACATCAAAATACCCTTCTTTTCTGGTTTCTTGAATGTTCTCAACACATTAGGAGAAAGATCGTGTTTGAGCAAGAGTGATGTAGTGTGCGTTTTCCTGGATTTCAAGTGATTTAGGAAACATACTCCTTGTTTTCCACATTGTGTAAGAAACAACATTAGGCTTGCAAGAGATTGAAACCATGCATCCCAAAACATATTCCTGCAGTGAAAACACATGTTTCTACAAAGACTTTGAAGGAGCAAGCCAAAGCCTAGTGGCAGAGTGTTCTTTCAGAGAGAAACACATGCATTTCATCCTTCTGGAGTGAGTCTTCAGCCTGGAATTCATTTGCATTTTGTACTGTGCAGAATGTAGCTACCTGCTCGGGGGTTGTCTCATAGAAGCGCCTTTCCTGTAGGAGCTTGTTGCAACATTCATTGTTTGGCTAAGTTCTTTAGGGTTGGTTTTGGAAGGTCTTTCAACTTTGGCCAAATCCCGCCTCGTACGAAATTTTTTCACAGCGCTGTCTCCAACTGTCCACAAAGAGCTGCTGCTTGAAACTGTCCACATGCACATCTCCCATACTGGTGTGCTCGTTTCACTACCTGGATTTTGGTTTCCACTTCTTTCTTTGAAATGACAAGCCTTCTTTCTGCATGCTACGCACACCTTGTAGCAGTTTCAGCTTGAAGCATGTTGGTGCTCTCAAAACGCTGTGTAACTTCTGTAAGGTGTGTTACTCTCCAGCACTGAATACACTACTTAGAGCTCCTTTCACCACAGACACGCAAACACATCTTTCTGTGAAAGTTCTACCTCAGGTCACTTGGAAATGTAAGGTTTTCATGGAGAACATGAGGTCAATCATGGTTTTGCACTCTGCAACCAATAGAAATGTCCTTTTGTACATAGCCTTCTGAAATTCACATCAAAATACCCTTCTTTTCTGGTTTCTTGAATGTTCTCAACACATTAGGAGAAAGATCGTGTTTGAGCAAGAGTGATGTAGTGTGCGTTTTCCTGGATTTCAAGTGATTTGGGAAACATACTCCTTGTTTTTCCACATTGTGTAAGAAACAACATTAGGCTTGCAAGAGATTGAAACAATGCATCCCAAAACATATTCCTGCAGTGAAAACACATGTTTCTACAAAGACTTTGAAGGAGCAAGCCAAAGCCTAGTGGCAGAGTGTTCTTTCAGAGAGAAACACATGCATTTCATCCTTCTGGAGTGAGTCTTCAGCCTGGAATTCATTTGCATTTTGTACTGTGCAGAATGTAGCTACCTGCTCGGGGGTTGTCTCATAGAAGCGCCTTTCCTGTAGGAGCTTGTTGCAACATTCATTGTTTGGCTAAGTTCTTTAGGGTTGGTTTTGGAAGGTCTTTCAACTTTGGCCAAATCCCGCTTCGTACGAAATTTTTTCACAGCGCTGTCTCCAACTGTCCACAAAGAGCTGCTGCTTGAAACTGTCCACATGCACATCTCCCATACTGGTGTGCTCGTTTCACTACCTGGATTTTGGTTTCCACTTCTTTCTTGGAAATGACAAGACTTCTTTCTGCATGCTACACACACCTTGTAGCAGTTTCAGCTTGAAGCATGTTGGTGCTCTCAAAACGCTGTGTAACTTCTGTAGGGTGTGTTACTCTCCAGCACTGAATACACTACTTAGAGCTCCTTTCACCACAGACACGCAAACACATCTTTCTGTGAAAGTTCTACCTCAGGTCACTTGGAAATGTAAGGTTTTCATGGAGAACATGAGGTCAATCATGGTTTTGCACTCTGCAACCAATAGAAATGTCCTTTTGTACATAGCCTTCTGAAATTCACATCAAAATACCCTTCTTTTCTGGTTTCTTGAATGTTCTCAACACATTAGGAGAAAGATCGTGTTTGAGCAAGAGTGATGTAGTGTGCGTTTTCCTGGATTTCAAGTGATTTGGGAAACATACTCCTTGTTTTCCACATTGTGTAAGAAACAACATTAGGCTTGCAAGAGATTGAAACAATGCATCCCAAAACATATTCCTGCAGTGAAAACACATGTTTCTACAAAGACTTTGAAGGAGCAAGCCAAAGCCTAGTGGCAGAGTGTTCTTTCAGAGAGAAACACATGCATTTCATCCTTCTGGAGTGAGTCTTCAGCCTGGAATTCATTTGCATTTTGTACTGTGCAGAATGTAGCTACCTGCTCGGGGGTTGTCTCATAGAAGCGCCTTTCCTGTAGGAGCTTGTTGCAACATTCATTGTTTGGCTAAGTTCTTTAGGGTTGGTTTTGGAAGGTCTTTCAACTTTGGCCAAATCCCGCCTCGTACGAAATTTTTTCACAGCGCTGTCTCCAACTGTCCACAAAGAGCTGCTGCTTGAAACTGTCCACATGCACATCTCCCATACTGGTGTGCTCGTTTCACTACCTGGATTTTGGTTTCCACTTCTTTCTTTGAAATGACAAGCCTTCTTTCTGCATGCTACGCACACCTTGTAGCAGTTTCAGCTTGAAGCATGTTGGTGCTCTCAAAACGCTGTGTAACTTCTGTAAGGTGTGTTACTCTCCAGCACTGAATACACTACTTAGAGCTCCTTTCACCACAGACACGCAAACACATCTTTCTGTGAAAGTTCTACCTCAGGTCACTTGGAAATGTAAGGTTTTCATGGAGAACATGAGGTCAATCATGGTTTTGCACTCTGCAACCAATAGAAATGTCCTTTTGTACATAGCCTTCTGAAATTCACATCAAAATACCCTTCTTTTCTGGTTTCTTGAATGTTCTCAACACATTAGGAGAAAGATCGTGTTTGAGCAAGAGTGATGTAGTGTGCGTTTTCCTGGATTTCAAGTGATTTGGGAAACATACTCCTTGTTTTTCCACATTGTGTAAGAAACAACATTAGGCTTGCAAGAGATTGAAACAATGCATCCCAAAACATATTCCTGCAGTGAAAACACATGTTTCTACAAAGACTTTGAAGGAGCAAGCCAAAGCCTAGTGGCAGAGTGTTCTTTCAGAGAGAAACACATGCATTTCATCCTTCTGGAGTGAGTCTTCAGCCTGGAATTCATTTGCATTTTGTACTGTGCAGAATGTAGCTACCTGCTCGGGGGTTGTCTCATAGAAGCGCCTTTCCTGTAGGAGCTTGTTGCAACATTCATTGTTTGGCTAAGTTCTTTAGGGTTGGTTTTGGAAGGTCTTTCAACTTTGGCCAAATCCCGCTTCGTACGAAATTTTTTCACAGCGCTGTCTCCAACTGTCCACAAAGAGCTGCTGCTTGAAACTGTCCACATGCACATTTCCCATACTGGTGTGCTCGTTTCACTACCTGGATTTTGGTTTCCACTTCTTTCTTGGAAATGACAAGACTTCTTTCTGCATGCTACACACACCTTGTAGCAGTTTCAGCTTGAAGCATGTTGGTGCTCTCAAAACGCTGTGTAACTTCTGTAGGGTGTGTTACTCTCCAGCACTGAATACACTACTTAGAGCTCCTTTCACCACAGACACGCAAACACATCTTTCTGTGAAAGTTCTACCTCAGGTCACTTGGAAATGTAAGGTTTTCATGGAGAACATGAGGTCAATCATGGTTTTGCACTCTGCAACCAATAGAAATGTCCTTTTGTACATAGCCTTCTGAAATTCACATCAAAATACCCTTCTTTTCTGGTTTCTTGAATGTTCTCAACACATTAGGAGAAAGATCGTGTTTGAGCAAGAGTGATGTAGTGTGCGTTTTCCTGGATTTCAAGTGATTTGGGAAACACACTCCTTGTTTTTCCACATTGTGTAAGAAACAACATTAGGCTTTCAAGAGATTGAAACAATGCATCCCAAAACATATTCCTGCAGTGAAAACATATGTTTCTACAAAGACTTTGAAGGAGCAAGCAAAAGCCTAGTGGCAGAGTGTTCTTTCAGAGAGAAACACATGCATTTCATCCTTCTGGAGTGAGTCTTCAGCCTGGAATTCATTTGCATTTTGTACTGTGCAGAATGTAGCTACCTGCTCGGGGGTTGTCTCATAGAAGCGCCTTTCCTGTAGGAGCTTGTTGCAACATTCATTGTTTGGCTAAGTTCTTTAGGGTTGGTTTTGGAAGGTCTTTCAACTTTGGCCAAATCCCGCTTCGTACGAAATTTTTTCACAGCGCTGTCTCCAACTGTCCACAAAGAGCTGCTGCTTGAAACTGTCCACATGCACATCTCCCATACTGGTGTGCTCGTTTCACTACCTGGATTTTGGTTTCCACTTCTTTCTTGGAAATGACAAGCCTTCTTTCTGCATGCTACACACACCTTGTAGCAGTTTCAGCTTGAAGCATGTTGGTGCTCTCAAAACGCTGTGTAACTTCTGTAGGGTGTGTTACTCTCCAGCACTGAATACACTACTTAGAGCTCCTTTCACCACAGACACGCAAACACATCTTTCTGTGAAAGTTCTACCTCAGGTCACTTGGAAATGTAAGGTTTTCATGGAGAACATGAGGTCAATCATGGTTTTGCACTCTGCAACCAATAGAAATGTCCTTTTGTACATAGCCTTCTGAAATTCACATCAAAATACCCTTCTTTTCTGGTTTCTTGAATGTTCTCAACACATTAGGAGAAAGATCGTGTTTGAGCAAGAGTGATGTAGTGTGCGTTTTCCTGGATTTCAAGTGATTTGGGAAACATACTCCTTGTTTTTCCACATTGTGTAAGAAACAACATTAGGCTTTCAAGAGATTGAAACAATGCATCCCAAAACATATTCCTGCAGTGAAAACATATGTTTCTACAAAGACTTTGAAGGAGCAAGCAAAAGCCTAGTGGCAGAGTGTTCTTTCAGAGAGAAACACATGCATTTCATCCTTCTGGAGTGAGTCTTCAGCTTTGAATTCATTTGCATTTTGTACTGTGCAGAATGTAGCTACCTGCTCGGGGGTTGTCTCATAGAAGCGCCTTTCCTGTAGGAGCTTGTTGCAACATTCATTGTTTGGCTAAGTTCTTTAGGGTTGGTTTTGGAAGGTCTTTCAACTTTGGCCAAATCCCGCTTCGTACGAAATTTTTTCACAGCGCTGTCTCCAAGTGTCCACAAAGAGCTGCTGCTTGAAACTGTCCACATGCACATCTCCCATACTGGTGTGCTCGTTTCACTACCTGGATTTTGGTTTCCACTTCTTTCTTGGAAATGACAAGCCTTCTTTCTGCATGCTACACACACCTTGTAGCAGTTTCAGCTTGAAGCATGTTGGTGCTCTCAAAACGCTGTGTAACTTCTGTAAGGTGTGTTACTCTCCAGCACTGAATACACTACTTAGAGCTCCTTTCAGCACAGACACGCAAACACATCTTTCTGTGAAAGTTCTACCTCAGGTCACTTGGAAATGTAAGGTTTTCATGGAGAAGATGAGGTCAATCATGGTTTTGCACTCTGCAACCAATAGAAATGTCCTTTTGTACATAGCCTTCTGAAATTCACATCAAAATACCCTTCTTTTCTGGTTTCTTGAATGTTCTCAACACATTAGGAGAAAGATCGTGTTTGAGCAAGAGTGATGTAGTGTGCGTTTTCCTGGATTTCAAGTGATTTGGGAAACATACTCCTTGTTTTCCACATTGTGTAAGAAACAACATTAGGCTTGCAAGAGATTGAAACAATGCATCCCAAAACATATTCCTGCAGTGAAAACACATGTTTCTACAAAGACTTTGAAGGAGCAAGCCAAAGCCTAGTGGCAGAGTGTTCTTTCAGAGAGAAACACATGCATTTCATCCTTCTGGAGTGAGTCTTCAGCCTGGAATTCATTTGCATTTTGTACTGTGCAGAATGTAGCTACCTGCTCGGGGGTTGTCTCATAGAAGCGCCTTTCCTGTAGGAGCTTGTTGCAACATTCATTGTTTGGCTAAGTTCTTTAGGGTTGGTTTTGGAAGGTCTTTCAACTTTGGCCAAATCCCGCCTCGTACGAAATTTTTTCACAGCGCTGTCTCCAACTGTCCACAAAGAGCTGCTGCTTGAAACTGTCCACATGCACATCTCCCATACTGGTGTGCTCGTTTCACTACCTGGATTTTGGTTTCCACTTCTTTCTTTGAAATGACAAGCCTTCTTTCTGCATGCTACGCACACCTTGTAGCAGTTTCAGCTTGAAGCATGTTGGTGCTCTCAAAACGCTGTGTAACTTCTGTAAGGTGTGTTACTCTCCAGCACTGAATACACTACTTAGAGCTCCTTTCACCACAGACACGCAAACACATCTTTCTGTGAAAGTTCTACCTCAGGTCACTTGGAAATGTAAGGTTTTCATGGAGAACATGAGGTCAATCATGGTTTTGCACTCTGCAACCAATAGAAATGTCCTTTTGTACATAGCCTTCTGAAATTCACATCAAAATACCCTTCTTTTCTGGTTTCTTGAATGTTCTCAACACATTAGGAGAAAGATCGTGTTTGAGCAAGAGTGATGTAGTGTGCGTTTTCCTGGATTTCAAGTGATTTGGGAAACATACTCCTTGTTTTTCCACATTGTGTAAGAAACAACATTAGGCTTGCAAGAGATTGAAACAATGCATCCCAAAATATATTCCTGCAGTGAAAACACATGTTTCTACAAAGACTTTGAAGGAGCAAGCAAAAGCCTAGTGGCAGAGTGTTCTTTCAGAGAGAAACACATGCATTTCATCCTTCTGGAGTGAGTCTTCAGCCTGGAATTCATTTGCATTTTGTACTGTGCAGAATGTAGCTACCTGCTCGGGGGTTGTCTCATAGAAGCGCCTTTCCTGTAGGAGCTTGTTGCAACATTCATTGTTTGGCTAAGTTCTTTAGGGTTGGTTTTGGAAAGTCTCTCAACTTTGGCCAAATCCCGCTTCGTACGAAATTTTTTCACAGCGTTGTCTCCAAGTGTCCACAAAGAGCTGCTGCTTGAAACTGTCCACATGCACATCTCCCATACTGGTGTGCTCGTTTCACTACCTGGATTTTGGTTTCCACTTCTTTCTTGGAAATGACAAGCCTTCTTTCTGCATGCTACACACACCTTGTAGCAGTTTCAGCTTGAAGCATGTTGGTGCTCTCAAAACGCTGTGTAGCTTCTGTAGGGTGTGTTACTCTCCAGCACTGAATACACTACTTAGAGCTCTTTAAACCACAGACACACAAACACATCTTTTTGTGAAAGGCCTGCTTCTGGTCCCTTGGAAATGTAAGGTTTTCAGGGAGAACATGAGGTCTATCATGGTTTTGCACTCTGCAACCAATAGAAATGTCCTTTTGTACATAGCCATCTGAAATTCACATCAAAATACCCTTCTTTTCTGGTTTCTTGAATGTTCTCAACACATTAGGAGAAAGATCGTGTTTGAGCAAGAGTGATGTAGTGTGCGTTTTCCTGGATTTCAAGTGATTTGGGAAACATACTCCTTGTTTTTCCACATTGTGTAAGAAACAACATTAGGCTTGCAAGAGATTGAAACAATGCATCCCAAAACATATTCCTGCAGTGAAAACACATGTTTCTACAAAGACTTTGAAGGAGCAAGCAAAAGCCTAGTGGCAGAGTGTTCTTTCAGAGAGAAACACATGCATTTCATCCTTCTGGAGTGAGTTTTCAGCCTGGAATTCATTTGCATTTTGTACTGTGCAGAATGTAGCTACCTGCTCGGGGGTTGTCTTATAGAAGCACCTTTCCTGTAGGAGCTTGTTGTAACATTCATTGTTTGGCTAAGTTCTTTAGGGTTGGTTTTGGAAGGTCTTTCAACTTTGGCCAAATCCCGCTTCGTACGAAATTTTTTCACAGCGCTGTCTCCAAGTGTCCACAAAGAGCTGCTGCTTGAAACTGTCCACATGCACATCTCCCATACTGGTGTGCTCGTTTCACTACCTGGATTTTGGTTTCCACTTCTTTCTTGGAAATGACAAGCCTTCTTTCTGCATGCTACACACACCTTGTAGCAGTTTCAGCTTGAAGCATGTTGGTGCTCTCAAAACGCTGTGTAACTTCTGTAAGGTGTGTTACTCTCCAGCACTGAATACACTACTTAGAGCTCCTTTCACCACAGACACGCAAACACATCTTTCTGTGAAAGTTCTACCTCAGGTCACTTGGAAATGTAAGGTTTTCATGGAGAACATGAGGTCAATCATGGTTTTGCACTCTGCAACCAATAGAAATGTCCTTTTGTACATAGCCTTCTGAAATTCACATCAAAATACCCTTCTTTTCTGGTTTCTTGAATGTTCTCAACACATTAGGAGAAAGATCGTGTTTGAGCAAGAGTGATGTAGTGTGCGTTTTCCTGGATTTCAAGTGATTTGGGAAACATACTCCTTGTTTTTCCACATTGTGTAAGAAACAACATTAGGCTTGCAAGAGATTGAAACAATGCATCCCAAAACATATTCCTGCAGTGAAAACACATGTTTCTACAAAGACTTTGAAGGAGCAAGCAAAAGCCTAGTGGCAGAGTGTTCTTTCAGAGAGAAACACATGCATTTCATCCTTCTGGAGTGAGTCTTCAGCCTGGAATTCATTTGCATTTTGTACTGTGCAGAATGTAGCTACCTGCTCGGGGGTTGTCTCATAGAAGCGCCTTTCCTGTAGGAGCTTGTTGCAACATTCATTGTTTGGCTAAGTTCTTTAGGGTTGGTTTTGGAAGGTCTTTCAACTTTGGCCAAATCCCGCTTCGTACGAAATTTTTTCACAGCGCTGTCTCCAAGTGTCCACAAAGAGCTGCTGCTTGAAACTGTCCACATGCACATCTCCCATACTGGTGTGCTCGTTTCACTACCTGGATTTTGGTTTCCACTTCTTTCTTGGAAATGACAAGCCTTCTTTCTGCATGCTACACACACCTTGTAGCAGTTTCAGCTTGAAGCATGTTGGTGCTCTCAAAACGCTGTGTAGCTTCTGTAGGGTGTGTTACTCTCCAGCACTGAATACACTACTTAGAGCTCTTTAAACCACAGACACACAAACACATCTTTTTGTGAAAGGCCTGCTTCTGGTCCCTTGGAAATGTAAGGTTTTCAGGGAGAACATGAGGTCAATCATGGTTTTGCACTCTGCAACCAATAGAAATGTCCTTTTGTACATAGCCATCTGAAATTCACATCAAAATACCCTTCTTTTCTGGTTTCTTGAATGTTCTCAACACATTAGGAGAAAGATCGTGTTTGAGCAAGAGTGATGTAGTGTGCGTTTTCCTGGATTTCAAGTGATTTGGGAAACATACTCCTTGTTTTTCCACATTGTGTAAGAAACAACATTAGGCTTGCAAGAGATTGAAACAATGCATCCCAAAACATATTCCTGCAGTGAAAACACATGTTTCTACAAAGACTTTGAAGGAGCAAGCCAAAGCCTAGTGGCAGAGTGTTCTTTCAGAGAGAAACACATGCATTTCATCCTTCTGGAGTGAGTTTTCAGCCTGGAATTCATTTGCATTTTGTACTGTGCAGAATGTAGCTACCCGCTCGGGGGTTGTCTTATAGAATCACCTTTCCTGTAGGAGCTTGTTGTAACATTCATTGTTTGGCTAAGTTCTTTAGGGTTGGTTTTGGAAGGTCTTTCATCTTTGGCCAAATCCCGCTTCGTACGAAATTTTTTCACAGCGCTGTCTCCAAGTGTCCACAAAGAGCTGCTGCTTGAAACTGTCCACATGCACATCTCCCATACTGGTGTGCTCGTTTCACTACCTGGATTTTGGTTTCCACTTCTTTCTTGGAAATGACAAGCCTTCTTTCTGCATGCTACACACACCTTGTAGCAGTTTCAGCTTGAAGCATGTTGGTGCTCTCAAAACGCTGTGTAACTTCTGTAGGGTGTGTTACTCTCCAGCACTGAATACACTACTTAGAGCTCCTTTCAGCACAGACACGCAAACACATCTTTCTGTGAAAGTTCTACCTCAGGTCACTTGGAAATGTAAGGTTTTCATGGAGAACATGAGGTCAATCATGGTTTTGCACTCTGCAACCAATAGAAATGTCCTTTTGTACATAGCCTTCTGAAATTCACATCAAAATACCCTTCTTTTCTGGTTTCTTGAATGTTCTCAACACATTAGGAGAAAGATCGTGTTTGAGCAAGAGTGATGTAGTGTGCGTTTTCCTGGATTTCAAGTGATTTGGGAAACATACTCCTTGTTTTTCCACATTGTGTAAGAAACAACATTAGGCTTGCAAGAGATTGAAACAATGCATCCCAAAACATATTCCTGCAGTGAAAACACATGTTTCTACAAAGACTTTGAAGGAGCAAGCCAAAGCCTAGTGGCAGAGTGTTCTTTCAGAGAGAAACACATGCATTTCATCCTTCTGGAGTGAGTTTTCAGCCTGGAATTCATTTGCATTTTGTACTGTGCAGAATGTAGCTACCTGCTCGGGGGTTGTCTCCTAGAAGCACCTTTCCTGTAGGAGCTTGTTGCAACATTCATTGTTTGGCTAAGTTCTTTAGGGTTGGTTTTGGAAGGTCTTTCAACTTTGGCCAAATCCCGCTTCGTACGAAATTTTTTCACAGCGCTGTCTCCAAGTGTCCACAAAGAGCTGCTGCTTGAAACTGTCCACATGCACATCTCCCATACTGGTGTGCTCGTTTCACTACCTGGATTTTGGTTTCCACTTCTTTCTTTGAAATGACAAGCCTTCTTTCTGCATGCTACACACACCTTGTAGCAGTTTCAGCTTGAAGCATGTTGGTGCTCTCGAATCGCTGTGTAACTTCTGTAGGGTGTGTTACTCTCCAGCACTGAATACACTACTTAGAGCTCCTTTCACCACAGACACGCAAACACATCTTTCTGTGAAAGTTCTACCTCAGGTCACTTGGAAATGTAAGGTTTTCAGGGAGAACATGAGGTCAATCATGGTTTTGCACTCTGCAACCAATAGAAATGTCCTTTTGTACATAGCCTTCTGAAATTCACATCAAAATACCCTTCTTTTCTGGTTTCTTGAATGTTCTCAACACATTAGGAGAAAGATCGTGTTTGAGCAAGAGTGATGTAGTGTGCGTTTTCCTGGATTTCAAGTGATTTGGGAAACATACTCCTTGTTTTTCCACATTGTGTAAGAAACAACATTAGGCTTGCAAGAGATTGAAACAATGCATCCCAAAACATATTCCTGCAGTGAAAACACATGTTTCTACAAAGACTTTGAAGGAGCAAGCCAAAGCCTAGTGGCAGAGTGTTCTTTCAGAGAGAAACACATGCATTTCATCCTTCTGGAGTGAGTCTTCAGCCTGGAATTCATTTGCATTTTGTACTGTGCAGAATGTAGCTACCTGCTCGGGGGTTGTCTCATAGAAGCGCCTTTCCTGTAGGAGCTTGTTGCAACATTCATTGTTTGGCTAAGTTCTTTAGGGTTGGTTTTGGAAGGTCTTTCAACTTTGGCCAAATCCCGCTTCGTACGAAATTTTTTCACAGCGCTGTCTCCAAGTGTCCACAAAGAGCTGCTGCTTGAAACTGTCCACATGCACATCTCCCATACTGGTGTGCTCGTTTCACTACCTGGATTTTGGTTTCCACTTCTTTCTTGGAAATGACAAGCCTTCTTTCTGCATGCTACACACACCTTGTAGCAGTTTCAGCTTGAAGCATGTTGGTGCTCTCAAAACGCTGTGTAACTTCTGTAGGGTGTGTTACTCTCCAGCACTGAATACACTACTTAGAGCTCCTTTCACCACAGACACGCAAACACATCTTTCTGTGAAAGTTCTACCTCAGGTCACTTGGAAATGTAAGGTTTTCATGGAGAACATGAGGTCAATCATGGTTTTGCACTCTGCAACCAATAGAAATGTCCTTTTGTACATAGCCTTCTGAAATTCACATCAAAATACCCTTCTTTTCTGGTTTCTTGAATGTTCTCAACACATTAGGAGAAAGATCGTGTTTGAGCAAGAGTGATGTAGTGTGCGTTTTCCTGGATTTCAAGTGATTTGGGAAACATACTCCTTGTTTTTCCACATTGTGTAAGAAACAACATTAGGCTTTCAAGAGATTGAAACAATGCATCCCAAAACATATTCCTGCAGTGAAAACATATGTTTCTACAAAGACTTTGAAGGAGCAAGCAAAAGCCTAGTGGCAGAGTGTTCTTTCAGAGAGAAACACATGCATTTCATCCTTCTGGAGTGAGTCTTCAGCTTTGAATTCATTTGCATTTTGTACTGTGCAGAATGTAGCTACCTGCTCGGGGGTTGTCTCATAGAAGCGCCTTTCCTGTAGGAGCTTGTTGCAACATTCATTGTTTGGCTAAGTTCTTTAGGGTTGGTTTTGGAAGGTCTTTCAACTTTGGCCAAATCCCGCTTCGTACGAAATTTTTTCACAGCGCTGTCTCCAAGTGTCCACAAAGAGCTGCTGCTTGAAACTGTCCACATGCACATCTCCCATACTGGTGTGCTCGTTTCACTACCTGGATTTTGGTTTCCACTTCTTTCTTGGAAATGACAAGCCTTCTTTCTGCATGCTACACACACCTTGTAGCAGTTTCAGCTTGAAGCATGTTGGTGCTCTCAAAACGCTGTGTAACTTCTGTAAGGTGTGTTACTCTCCAGCACTGAATACACTACTTAGAGCTCCTTTCAGCACAGACACGCAAACACATCTTTCTGTGAAAGTTCTACCTCAGGTCACTTGGAAATGTAAGGTTTTCATGGAGAAGATGAGGTCAATCATGGTTTTGCACTCTGCAACCAATAGAAATGTCCTTTTGTACATAGCCTTCTGAAATTCACATCAAAATACCCTTCTTTTCTGGTTTCTTGAATGTTCTCAACACATTAGGAGAAAGATCGTGTTTGAGCAAGAGTGATGTAGTGTGCGTTTTCCTGGATTTCAAGTGATTTGGGAAACATACTCCTTGTTTTCCACATTGTGTAAGAAACAACATTAGGCTTGCAAGAGATTGAAACAATGCATCCCAAAACATATTCCTGCAGTGAAAACACATGTTTCTACAAAGACTTTGAAGGAGCAAGCCAAAGCCTAGTGGCAGAGTGTTCTTTCAGAGAGAAACACATGCATTTCATCCTTCTGGAGTGAGTCTTCAGCCTGGAATTCATTTGCATTTTGTACTGTGCAGAATGTAGCTACCTGCTCGGGGGTTGTCTCATAGAAGCGCCTTTCCTGTAGGAGCTTGTTGCAACATTCATTGTTTGGCTAAGTTCTTTAGGGTTGGTTTTGGAAGGTCTTTCAACTTTGGCCAAATCCCGCCTCGTACGAAATTTTTTCACAGCGCTGTCTCCAACTGTCCACAAAGAGCTGCTGCTTGAAACTGTCCACATGCACATCTCCCATACTGGTGTGCTCGTTTCACTACCTGGATTTTGGTTTCCACTTCTTTCTTTGAAATGACAAGCCTTCTTTCTGCATGCTACGCACACCTTGTAGCAGTTTCAGCTTGAAGCATGTTGGTGCTCTCAAAACGCTGTGTAACTTCTGTAAGGTGTGTTACTCTCCAGCACTGAATACACTACTTAGAGCTCCTTTCACCACAGACACGCAAACACATCTTTCTGTGAAAGTTCTACCTCAGGTCACTTGGAAATGTAAGGTTTTCATGGAGAACATGAGGTCAATCATGGTTTTGCACTCTGCAACCAATAGAAATGTCCTTTTGTACATAGCCTTCTGAAATTCACATCAAAATACCCTTCTTTTCTGGTTTCTTGAATGTTCTCAACACATTAGGAGAAAGATCGTGTTTGAGCAAGAGTGATGTAGTGTGCGTTTTCCTGGATTTCAAGTGATTTGGGAAACATACTCCTTGTTTTTCCACATTGTGTAAGAAACAACATTAGGCTTGCAAGAGATTGAAACAATGCATCCCAAAACATATTCCTGCAGTGAAAACACATGTTTCTACAAAGACTTTGAAGGAGCAAGCCAAAGCCTAGTGGCAGAGTGTTCTTTCAGAGAGAAACACATGCATTTCATCCTTCTGGAGTGAGTCTTCAGCCTGGAATTCATTTGCATTTTGTACTGTGCAGAATGTAGCTACCTGCTCGGGGGTTGTCTCATAGAAGCGCCTTTCCTGTAGGAGCTTGTTGCAACATTCATTGTTTGGCTAAGTTCTTTAGGGTTGGTTTTGGAAGGTCTTTCAACTTTGGCCAAATCCCGCTTCGTACGAAATTTTTTCACAGCGCTGTCTCCAACTGTCCACAAAGAGCTGCTGCTTGAAACTGTCCACATGCACATCTCCCATACTGGTGTGCTCGTTTCACTACCTGGATTTTGGTTTCCACTTCTTTCTTGGAAATGACAAGCCTTCTTTCTGCATGCTACACACACCTTGTAGCAGTTTCAGCTTGAAGCATGTTGGTGCTGTCAAAACGCTGTGTAACTTCTGTAGGGTGTGTTACTCTCCAGCACTGAATACACTACTTAGAGCTCCTTTCACCACAGACACGCAAACACATCTTTCTGTGAAAGTTCTACCTCAGGTCACTTGGAAATGTAAGGTTTTCATGGAGAACATGAGGTCAATCATGGTTTTGCACTCTGCAACCAATAGAAATGTCCTTTTGTACATAGCCTTCTGAAATTCACATCAAAATACCCTTCTTTTCTGGTTTCTTGAATGTTCTCAACACATTAGGAGAAAGATCGTGTTTGAGCAAGAGTGATGTAGTGTGCGTTTTCCTGGATTTCAAGTGATTTGGGAAACATACTCCTTGTTTTTCCACATTGTGTAAGAAACAACATTAGGCTTGCAAGAGATTGAAACAATGCATCCCAAAACATATTCCTGCAGTGAAAACATATGTTTCTACAAAGACTTTGAAGGAGCAAGCAAAAGCCTAGTGGCAGAGTGTTCTTTCAGAGAGAAACACATGCATTTCATCCTTCTGGAGTGAGTCTTCAGCTTTGAATTCATTTGCATTTTGTACTGTGCAGAATGTAGCTACCTGCTCGGGGGTTGTCTCATAGAAGCGCCTTTCCTGTAGGAGCTTGTTGCAACATTCATTGTTTGGCTAAGTTCTTTAGGGTTGGTTTTGGAAGGTCTTTCAACTTTGGCCAAATCCCGCTTCGTACGAAATTTTTTCACAGCGCTGTCTCCAAGTGTCCACAAAGAGCTGCTGCTTGAAACTGTCCACATGCACATCTCCCATACTGGTGTGCTCGTTTCACTACCTGGATTTTGGTTTCCACTTCTTTCTTGGAAATGACAAGCCTTCTTTCTGCATGCTACACACACCTTGTAGCAGTTTCAGCTTGAAGCATGTTGGTGCTCTCAAAACGCTGTGTAACTTCTGTAAGGTGTGTTACTCTCCAGCACTGAATACACTACTTAGAGCTCCTTTCAGCACAGACACGCAAACACATCTTTCTGTGAAAGTTCTACCTCAGGTCACTTGGAAATGTAAGGTTTTCATGGAGAAGATGAGGTCAATCATGGTTTTGCACTCTGCAACCAATAGAAATGTTCTTTTGTACATAGCCTTCTGAAATTCACATCAAAATACCCTTCTTTTCTGGTTTCTTGAATGTTCTCAACACATTAGGAGAAAGATCGTGTTTGAGCAAGAGTGATGTAGTGTGCGTTTTCCTGGATTTCAAGTGATTTGGGAAACATACTCCTTGTTTTCCACATTGTGTAAGAAACAACATTAGGCTTGCAAGAGATTGAAACAATGCATCCCAAAACATATTCCTGCAGTGAAAACACATGTTTCTACAAAGACTTTGAAGGAGCAAGCCAAAGCCTAGTGGCAGAGTGTTCTTTCAGAGAGAAACACATGCATTTCATCCTTCTGGAATGAGTCTTCAGCCTGGAATTCATTTGCATTTTGTACTGTGCAGAATGTAGCTACCTGCTCGGGGGTTGTCTCATAGAAGCGCCTTTCCTGTAGGAGCTTGTTGCAACATTCATTGTTTGGCTAAGTTCTTTAGGGTTGGTTTTGGAAGGTCTTTCAACTTTGGCCAAATCCCGCCTCGTACGAAATTTTTTCACAGCGCTGTCTCCAACTGTCCACAAAGAGCTGCTGCTTGAAACTGTCCACATGCACATCTCCCATACTGGTGTGCTCGTTTCACTACCTGGATTTTGGTTTCCACTTCTTTCTTGGAAATGACAAGCCTTCTTTCTGCATGCTACGCACACCTTGTAGCAGTTTCAGCTTGAAGCATGTTGGTGCTCTCAAAACGCTGTGTAACTTCTGTAAGGTGTGTTACTCTCCAGCACTGAATACACTACTTAGAGCTCCTTTCACCACAGACACGCAAACACATCTTTCTGTGAAAGTTCTACCTCAGGTCACTTGGAAATGTAAGGTTTTCATGGAGAACATGAGGTCAATCATGGTTTTGCACTCTGCAACCAATAGAAATGTCCTTTTGTACATAGCCTTCTGAAATTCACATCAAAATACCCTTCTTTTCTGGTTTCTTGAATGTTCTCAACACATTAGGAGAAAGATCGTGTTTGAGCAAGAGTGATGTAGTGTGCGTTTTCCTGGATTTCAAGTGATTTGGGAAACATACTCCTTGTTTTTCCACATTGTGTAAGAAACAACATTAGGCTTGCAAGAGATTGAAACAATGCATCCCAAAACATATTCCTGCAGTGAAAACACATGTTTCTACAAAGACTTTGAAGGAGCAAGCCAAAGCCTAGTGGCAGAGTGTTCTTTCAGAGAGAAACACATGCATTTCATCCTTCTGGAGTGAGTTTTCAGCCTGGAATTCATTTGCATTTTGTACTGTGCAGAATGTAGCTACCTGCTCGGGGGTTGTCTCCTAGAAGCACCTTTCCTGTAGGAGCTTGTTGCAACATTCATTGTTTGGCTAAGTTCTTTAGGGTTGGTTTTGGAAGGTCTTTCAACTTTGGCCAAATCCCGCTTCGTACGAAATTTTTTCACAGCGCTGTCTCCAAGTGTCCACAAAGAGCTGCTGCTTGAAACTGTCCACATGCACATCTCCCATACTGGTGTGCTCGTTTCACTACCTGGATTTTGGTTTCCACTTCTTTCTTTGAAATGACAAGCCTTCTTTCTGCATGCTACACACACCTTGTAGCAGTTTCAGCTTGAAGCATGTTGGTGCTCTCGAATCGCTGTGTAACTTCTGTAGGGTGTGTTACTCTCCAGCACTGAATACACTACTTAGAGCTCCTTTCACCACAGACACGCAAACACATCTTTCTGTGAAAGTTCTACCTCAGGTCACTTGGAAATGTAAGGTTTTCAGGGAGAACATGAGGTCAATCATGGTTTTGCACTCTGCAACCAATAGAAATGTCCTTTTGTACATAGCCTTCTGAAATTCACATCAAAATACCCTTCTTTTCTGGTTTCTTGAATGTTCTCAACACATTAGGAGAAAGATCGTGTTTGAGCAAGAGTGATGTAGTGTGCGTTTTCCTGGATTTCAAGTGATTTGGGAAACATACTCCTTGTTTTTCCACATTGTGTAAGAAACAACATTAGGCTTGCAAGAGATTGAAACAATGCATCCCAAAACATATTCCTGCAGTGAAAACACATGTTTCTACAAAGACTTTGAAGGAGCAAGCCAAAGCCTAGTGGCAGAGTGTTCTTTCAGAGAGAAACACATGCATTTCATCCTTCTGGAGTGAGTCTTCAGCCTGGAATTCATTTGCATTTTGTACTGTGCAGAATGTAGCTACCTGCTCGGGGGTTGTCTCATAGAAGCGCCTTTCCTGTAGGAGCTTGTTGCAACATTCATTGTTTGGCTAAGTTCTTTAGGGTTGGTTTTGGAAGGTCTTTCAACTTTGGCCAAATCCCGCTTCGTACGAAATTTTTTCACAGCGCTGTCTCCAAGTGTCCACAAAGAGCTGCTGCTTGAAACTGTCCACATGCACATCTCCCATACTGGTGTGCTCGTTTCACTACCTGGATTTTGGTTTCCACTTCTTTCTTGGAAATGACAAGCCTTCTTTCTGCATGCTACACACACCTTGTAGCAGTTTCAGCTTGAAGCATGTTGGTGCTCTCAAAACGCTGTGTAACTTCTGTAGGGTGTGTTACTCTCCAGCACTGAATACACTACTTAGAGCTCCTTTCACCACAGACACGCAAACACATCTTTCTGTGAAAGTTCTACCTCAGGTCACTTGGAAATGTAAGGTTTTCATGGAGAACATGAGGTCAATCATGGTTTTGCACTCTGCAACCAATAGAAATGTCCTTTTGTACATAGCCTTCTGAAATTCACATCAAAATACCCTTCTTTTCTGGTTTCTTGAATGTTCTCAACACATTAGGAGAAAGATCGTG
Organism: Miniopterus natalensis; assembly: GCF_054644295.1. Lineage (NCBI taxonomy): Eukaryota > Metazoa > Chordata > Mammalia > Chiroptera > Miniopteridae > Miniopterus > Miniopterus natalensis. Next base: position 46,294,239 of record NC_142096.1, read on the forward strand.
TTTGAGCAAGAGTGATGTAGTGTGCGTTTTCCTGGATTTCAAGTGATTTGGGAAACATACTCCTTGTTTTTCCACATTGTGTAAGAAACAACATTAGGCTTTCAAGAGATTGAAACAATGCATCCCAAAACATATTCCTGCAGTGAAAACATATGTTTCTACAAAGACTTTGAAGGAGCAAGCAAAAGCCTAGTGGCAGAGTGTTCTTTCAGAGAGAAACACATGCATTTCATCCTTCTGGAGTGAGTCTTCAGCTTTGAATTCATTTGCATTTTGTACTGTGCAGAATGTAGCTACCTGCTCGGGGGTTGTCTCATAGAAGCGCCTTTCCTGTAGGAGCTTGTTGCAACATTCATTGTTTGGCTAAGTTCTTTAGGGTTGGTTTTGGAAGGTCTTTCAACTTTGGCCAAATCCCGCTTCGTACGAAATTTTTTCACAGCGCTGTCTCCAAGTGTCCACAAAGAGCTGCTGCTTGAAACTGTCCACATGCACATCTCCCATACTGGTGTGCTCGTTTCACTACCTGGATTTTGGTTTCCACTTCTTTCTTGGAAATGACAAGCCTTCTTTCTGCATGCTACACACACCTTGTAGCAGTTTCAGCTTGAAGCATGTTGGTGCTCTCAAAACGCTGTGTAACTTCTGTAAGGTGTGTTACTCTCCAGCACTGAATACACTACTTAGAGCTCCTTTCAGCACAGACACGCAAACACATCTTTCTGTGAAAGTTCTACCTCAGGTCACTTGGAAATGTAAGGTTTTCATGGAGAAGATGAGGTCAATCATGGTTTTGCACTCTGCAACCAATAGAAATGTCCTTTTGTACATAGCCTTCTGAAATTCACATCAAAATACCCTTCTTTTCTGGTTTCTTGAATGTTCTCAACACATTAGGAGAAAGATCGTGTTTGAGCAAGAGTGATGTAGTGTGCGTTTTCCTGGATTTCAAGTGATTTGGGAAACATACTCCTTGTTTTCCACATTGTGTAAGAAACAACATTAGGCTTGCAAGAGATTGAAACAATGCATCCCAAAACATATTCCTGCAGTGAAAACACATGTTTCTACAAAGACTTTGAAGGAGCAAGCCAAAGCCTAGTGGCAGAGTGTTCTTTCAGAGAGAAACACATGCATTTCATCCTTCTGGAGTGAGTCTTCAGCCTGGAATTCATTTGCATTTTGTACTGTGCAGAATGTAGCTACCTGCTCGGGGGTTGTCTCATAGAAGCGCCTTTCCTGTAGGAGCTTGTTGCAACATTCATTGTTTGGCTAAGTTCTTTAGGGTTGGTTTTGGAAGGTCTTTCAACTTTGGCCAAATCCCGCCTCGTACGAAATTTTTTCACAGCGCTGTCTCCAACTGTCCACAAAGAGCTGCTGCTTGAAACTGTCCACATGCACATCTCCCATACTGGTGTGCTCGTTTCACTACCTGGATTTTGGTTTCCACTTCTTTCTTTGAAATGACAAGCCTTCTTTCTGCATGCTACGCACACCTTGTAGCAGTTTCAGCTTGAAGCATGTTGGTGCTCTCAAAACGCTGTGTAACTTCTGTAAGGTGTGTTACTCTCCAGCACTGAATACACTACTTAGAGCTCCTTTCACCACAGACACGCAAACACATCTTTCTGTGAAAGTTCTACCTCAGGTCACTTGGAAATGTAAGGTTTTCATGGAGAACATGAGGTCAATCATGGTTTTGCACTCTGCAACCAATAGAAATGTCCTTTTGTACATAGCCTTCTGAAATTCACATCAAAATACCCTTCTTTTCTGGTTTCTTGAATGTTCTCAACACATTAGGAGAAAGATCGTGTTTGAGCAAGAGTGATGTAGTGTGCGTTTTCCTGGATTTCAAGTGATTTGGGAAACATACTCCTTGTTTTTCCACATTGTGTAAGAAACAACATTAGGCTTGCAAGAGATTGAAACAATGCATCCCAAAACATATTCCTGCAGTGAAAACACATGTTTCTACAAAGACTTTGAAGGAGCAAGCCAAAGCCTAGTGGCAGAGTGTTCTTTCAGAGAGAAACACATGCATTTCATCCTTCTGGAGTGAGTCTTCAGCCTGGAATTCATTTGCATTTTGTACTGTGCAGAATGTAGCTACCTGCTCGGGGGTTGTCTCATAGAAGCGCCTTTCCTGTAGGAGCTTGTTGCAACATTCATTGTTTGGCTAAGTTCTTTAGGGTTGGTTTTGGAAGGTCTTTCAACTTTGGCCAAATCCCGCTTCGTACGAAATTTTTTCACAGCGCTGTCTCCAACTGTCCACAAAGAGCTGCTGCTTGAAACTGTCCACATGCACATCTCCCATACTGGTGTGCTCGTTTCACTACCTGGATTTTGGTTTCCACTTCTTTCTTGGAAATGACAAGCCTTCTTTCTGCATGCTACACACACCTTGTAGCAGTTTCAGCTTGAAGCATGTTGGTGCTGTCAAAACGCTGTGTAACTTCTGTAGGGTGTGTTACTCTCCAGCACTGAATACACTACTTAGAGCTCCTTTCACCACAGACACGCAAACACATCTTTCTGTGAAAGTTCTACCTCAGGTCACTTGGAAATGTAAGGTTTTCATGGAGAACATGAGGTCAATCATGGTTTTGCACTCTGCAACCAATAGAAATGTCCTTTTGTACATAGCCTTCTGAAATTCACATCAAAATACCCTTCTTTTCTGGTTTCTTGAATGTTCTCAACACATTAGGAGAAAGATCGTGTTTGAGCAAGAGTGATGTAGTGTGCGTTTTCCTGGATTTCAAGTGATTTGGGAAACATACTCCTTGTTTTTCCACATTGTGTAAGAAACAACATTAGGCTTGCAAGAGATTGAAACAATGCATCCCAAAACATATTCCTGCAGTGAAAACATATGTTTCTACAAAGACTTTGAAGGAGCAAGCAAAAGCCTAGTGGCAGAGTGTTCTTTCAGAGAGAAACACATGCATTTCATCCTTCTGGAGTGAGTCTTCAGCTTTGAATTCATTTGCATTTTGTACTGTGCAGAATGTAGCTACCTGCTCGGGGGTTGTCTCATAGAAGCGCCTTTCCTGTAGGAGCTTGTTGCAACATTCATTGTTTGGCTAAGTTCTTTAGGGTTGGTTTTGGAAGGTCTTTCAACTTTGGCCAAATCCCGCTTCGTACGAAATTTTTTCACAGCGCTGTCTCCAAGTGTCCACAAAGAGCTGCTGCTTGAAACTGTCCACATGCACATCTCCCATACTGGTGTGCTCGTTTCACTACCTGGATTTTGGTTTCCACTTCTTTCTTGGAAATGACAAGCCTTCTTTCTGCATGCTACACACACCTTGTAGCAGTTTCAGCTTGAAGCATGTTGGTGCTCTCAAAACGCTGTGTAACTTCTGTAAGGTGTGTTACTCTCCAGCACTGAATACACTACTTAGAGCTCCTTTCAGCACAGACACGCAAACACATCTTTCTGTGAAAGTTCTACCTCAGGTCACTTGGAAATGTAAGGTTTTCATGGAGAAGATGAGGTCAATCATGGTTTTGCACTCTGCAACCAATAGAAATGTTCTTTTGTACATAGCCTTCTGAAATTCACATCAAAATACCCTTCTTTTCTGGTTTCTTGAATGTTCTCAACACATTAGGAGAAAGATCGTGTTTGAGCAAGAGTGATGTAGTGTGCGTTTTCCTGGATTTCAAGTGATTTGGGAAACATACTCCTTGTTTTCCACATTGTGTAAGAAACAACATTAGGCTTGCAAGAGATTGAAACAATGCATCCCAAAACATATTCCTGCAGTGAAAACACATGTTTCTACAAAGACTTTGAAGGAGCAAGCCAAAGCCTAGTGGCAGAGTGTTCTTTCAGAGAGAAACACATGCATTTCATCCTTCTGGAATGAGTCTTCAGCCTGGAATTCATTTGCATTTTGTACTGTGCAGAATGTAGCTACCTGCTCGGGGGTTGTCTCATAGAAGCGCCTTTCCTGTAGGAGCTTGTTGCAACATTCATTGTTTGGCTAAGTTCTTTAGGGTTGGTTTTGGAAGGTCTTTCAACTTTGGCCAAATCCCGCCTCGTACGAAATTTTTTCACAGCGCTGTCTCCAACTGTCCACAAAGAGCTGCTGCTTGAAACTGTCCACATGCACATCTCCCATACTGGTGTGCTCGTTTCACTACCTGGATTTTGGTTTCCACTTCTTTCTTGGAAATGACAAGCCTTCTTTCTGCATGCTACGCACACCTTGTAGCAGTTTCAGCTTGAAGCATGTTGGTGCTCTCAAAACGCTGTGTAACTTCTGTAAGGTGTGTTACTCTCCAGCACTGAATACACTACTTAGAGCTCCTTTCACCACAGACACGCAAACACATCTTTCTGTGAAAGTTCTACCTCAGGTCACTTGGAAATGTAAGGTTTTCATGGAGAACATGAGGTCAATCATGGTTTTGCACTCTGCAACCAATAGAAATGTCCTTTTGTACATAGCCTTCTGAAATTCACATCAAAATACCCTTCTTTTCTGGTTTCTTGAATGTTCTCAACACATTAGGAGAAAGATCGTGTTTGAGCAAGAGTGATGTAGTGTGCGTTTTCCTGGATTTCAAGTGATTTGGGAAACATACTCCTTGTTTTTCCACATTGTGTAAGAAACAACATTAGGCTTGCAAGAGATTGAAACAATGCATCCCAAAATATATTCCTGCAGTGAAAACACATGTTTCTACAAAGACTTTGAAGGAGCAAGCAAAAGCCTAGTGGCAGAGTGTTCTTTCAGAGAGAAACACATGCATTTCATCCTTCTGGAGTGAGTCTTCAGCCTGGAATTCATTTGCATTTTGTACTGTGCAGAATGTAGCTACCTGCTCGGGGGTTGTCTCATAGAAGCGCCTTTCCTGTAGGAGCTTGTTGCAACATTCATTGTTTGGCTAAGTTCTTTAGGGTTGGTTTTGGAAAGTCTCTCAACTTTGGCCAAATCCCGCTTCGTACGAAATTTTTTCACAGCGCTGTCTCCAAGTGTCCACAAAGAGCTGCTGCTTGAAACTGTCCACATGCACATCTCCCATACTGGTGTGCTCGTTTCACTACCTGGATTTTGGTTTCCACTTCTTTCTTGGAAATGACAAGCCTTCTTTCTGCATGCTACACACACCTTGTAGCAGTTTCAGCTTGAAGCATGTTGGTGCTCTCAAAACGCTGTGTAGCTTCTGTAGGGTGTGTTACTCTCCAGCACTGAATACACTACTTAGAGCTCTTTAAACCACAGACACACAAACACATCTTTTTGTGAAAGGCCTGCTTCTGGTCCCTTGGAAATGTAAGGTTTTCAGGGAGAACATGAGGTCAATCATGGTTTTGCACTCTGCAACCAATAGAAATGTCCTTTTGTACATAGCCATCTGAAATTCACATCAAAATACCCTTCTTTTCTGGTTTCTTGAATGTTCTCAACACATTAGGAGAAAGATCGTGTTTGAGCAAGAGTGATGTAGTGTGCGTTTTCCTGGATTTCAAGTGATTTGGGAAACATACTCCTTGTTTTCCACATTGTGTAAGAAACAACATTAGGCTTGCAAGAGATTGAAACAATGCATCCCAAAACATATTCCTGCAGTGAAAACACATGTTTCTACAAAGACTTTGAAGGAGCAAGCAAAAGCCTAGTGGCAGAGTGTTCTTTCAGAGAGAAACACATGCATTTCATCCTTCTGGAGTGAGTTTTCAGCCTGGAATTCATTTGCATTTTGTACTGTGCAGAATGTAGCTACCTGCTCGGGGGTTGTCTTATAGAAGCACCTTTCCTGTAGGAGCTTGTTGTAACATTCATTGTTTGGCTAAGTTCTTTAGGGTTGGTTTTGGAAGGTCTTTCAACTTTGGCCAAATCCCGCTTCGTACGAAATTTTTTCACAGCGCTGTCTCCAAGTGTCCACAAAGAGCTGCTGCTTGAAACTGTCCACATGCACATCTCCCATACTGGTGTGCTCGTTTCACTACCTGGATTTTGGTTTCCACTTCTTTCTTGGAAATGACAAGCCTTCTTTCTGCATGCTACACACACCTTGTAGCAGTTTCAGCTTGAAGCATGTTGGTGCTCTCAAAACGCTGTGTAACTTCTGTAAGGTGTGTTACTCTCCAGCACTGAATACACTACTTAGAGCTCCTTTCACCACAGACACGCAAACACATCTTTCTGTGAAAGTTCTACCTCAGGTCACTTGGAAATGTAAGGTTTTCATGGAGAACATGAGGTCAATCATGGTTTTGCACTCTGCAACCAATAGAAATGTCCTTTTGTACATAGCCTTCTGAAATTCACATCAAAATACCCTTCTTTTCTGGTTTCTTGAATGTTCTCAACACATTAGGAGAAAGATCGTGTTTGAGCAAGAGTGATGTAGTGTGCGTTTTCCTGGATTTCAAGTGATTTGGGAAACATACTCCTTGTTTTTCCACATTGTGTAAGAAACAACATTAGGCTTGCAAGAGATTGAAACAATGCATCCCAAAACATATTCCTGCAGTGAAAACACATGTTTCTACAAAGACTTTGAAGGAGCAAGCAAAAGCCTAGTGGCAGAGTGTTCTTTCAGAGAGAAACACATGCATTTCATCCTTCTGGAGTGAGTCTTCAGCCTGGAATTCATTTGCATTTTGTACTGTGCAGAATGTAGCTACCTGCTCGGGGGTTGTCTCATAGAAGCGCCTTTCCTGTAGGAGCTTGTTGCAACATTCATTGTTTGGCTAAGTTCTTTAGGGTTGGTTTTGGAAGGTCTTTCAACTTTGGCCAAATCCCGCTTCGTACGAAATTTTTTCACAGCGCTGTCTCCAAGTGTCCACAAAGAGCTGCTGCTTGAAACTGTCCACATGCACATCTCCCATACTGGTGTGCTCGTTTCACTACCTGGATTTTGGTTTCCACTTCTTTCTTGGAAATGACAAGCCTTCTTTCTGCATGCTACACACACCTTGTAGCAGTTTCAGCTTGAAGCATGTTGGTGCTCTCAAAACGCTGTGTAACTTCTGTAGGGTGTGTTACTCTCCAGCACTGAATACACTACTTAGAGCTCCTTTCACCACAGACACGCAAACACATCTTTCTGTGAAAGTTCTACCTCAGGTCACTTGGAAATGTAAGGTTTTCATGGAGAACATGAGGTCAATCATGGTTTTGCACTCTGCAACCAATAGAAATGTCCTTTTGTACATAGCCTTCTGAAATTCACATCAAAATACCCTTCTTTTCTGGTTTCTTGAATGTTCTCAACACATTAGGAGAAAGATCGTGTTTGAGCAAGAGTGATGTAGTGTGCGTTTTCCTGGATTTCAAGTGATTTGGGAAACATACTCCTTGTTTTTCCACATTGTGTAAGAAACAACATTAGGCTTTCAAGAGATTGAAACAATGCATCCCAAAACATATTCCTGCAGTGAAAACACATGTTTCTACAAAGACTTTGAAGGAGCAAGCAAAAGCCTAGTGGCAGAGTGTTCTTTCAGAGAGAAACACATGCATTTCATCCTTCTGGAGTGAGTCTTCAGCCTGGAATTCATTTGCATTTTGTACTGTGCAGAATGTAGCTACCTGCTCGGGGGTTGTCTCATAGAAGCGCCTTTCCTGTAGGAGCTTGTTGCAACATTCATTGTTTGGCTAAGTTCTTTAGGGTTGGTTTTGGAAAGTCTCTCAACTTTGGCCAAATCCCGCTTCGTACGAAATTTTTTCACAGCGCTGTCTCCAAGTGTCCACAAAGAGCTGCTGCTTGAAACTGTCCACATGCACATCTCCCATACTGGTGTGCTCGTTTCACTACCTGGATTTTGGTTTCCACTTCTTTCTTGGAAATGACAAGCCTTCTTTCTGCATGCTACACACACCTTGTAGCAGTTTCAGCTTGAAGCATGTTGGTGCTCTCAAAACGCTGTGTAGCTTCTGTAGGGTGTGTTACTCTCCAGCACTGAATACACTACTTAGAGCTCTTTAAACCACAGACACACAAACACATCTTTTTGTGAAAGGCCTGCTTCTGGTCCCTTGGAAATGTAAGGTTTTCAGGGAGAACATGAGGTCAATCATGGTTTTGCACTCTGCAACCAATAGAAATGTCCTTTTGTACATAGCCATCTGAAATTCACATCAAAATACCCTTCTTTTCTGGTTTCTTGAATGTTCTCAACACATTAGGAGAAAGATCGTGTTTGAGCAAGAGTGATGTAGTGTGCGTTTTCCTGGATTTCAAGTGATTTGGGAAACATACTCCTTGTTTTTCCACATTGTGTAAGAAACAACATTAGGCTTGCAAGAGATTGAAACAATGCATCCCAAAACATATTCCTGCAGTGAAAACACATGTTTCTACAAAGACTTTGAAGGAGCAAGCCAAAGCCTAGTGGCAGAGTGTTCTTTCAGAGAGAAACACATGCATTTCATCCTTCTGGAGTGAGTCTTCAGCTTTGAATTCATTTGCATTTTGTCCTGTGCAGAATGTAGCTACCTGCTCGGGGGTTGTCTCATAGAAGCGCCTTTCCTGTAGGAGCTTGTTGCAACATTCATTGTTTGGCTAAGTTCTTTAGGGTTGGTTTTGGAAGGTCTTTCAACTTTGGCCAAATCCCGCTTCGTACGAAATTTTTTCACAGCGCTGTCTCCAAGTGTCCACAAAGAGCTGCTGCTTGAAACTGTCCACATGCACATCTCCCATACTGGTGTGCTCGTTTCACTACCTGGATTTTGGTTTCCACTTCTTTCTTGGAAATGACAAGCCTTCTTTCTGCATGCTACACACACCTTGTAGCAGTTTCAGCTTGAAGCATGTTGGTGCTCTCAAAACGCTGTGTAACTTCTGTAAGGTGTGTTACTCTCCAGCACTGAATACACTACTTAGAGCTCCTTTCAGCACAGACACGCAAACACATCTTTCTGTGAAAGTTCTACCTCAGGTCACTTGGAAATGTAAGGTTTTCATGGAGAAGATGAGGTCAATCATGGTTTTGCACTCTGCAACCAATAGAAATGTCCTTTTGTACATAGCCTTCTGAAATTCACATCAAAATACCCTTCTTTTCTGGTTTCTTGAATGTTCTCAACACATTAGGAGAAAGATCGTGTTTGAGCAAGAGTGATGTAGTGTGCGTTTTCCTGGATTTCAAGTGATTTGGGAAACATACTCCTTGTTTTCCACATTGTGTAAGAAACAACATTAGGCTTGCAAGAGATTGAAACAATGCATCCCAAAACATATTCCTGCAGTGAAAACACATGTTTCTACAAAGACTTTGAAGGAGCAAGCCAAAGCCTAGTGGCAGAGTGTTCTTTCAGAGAGAAACACATGCATTTCATCCTTCTGGAGTGAGTCTTCAGCCTGGAATTCATTTGCATTTTGTACTGTGCAGAATGTAGCTACCTGCTCGGGGGTTGTCTCATAGAAGCGCCTTTCCTGTAGGAGCTTGTTGCAACATTCATTGTTTGGCTAAGTTCTTTAGGGTTGGTTTTGGAAGGTCTTTCAACTTTGGCCAAATCCCGCTTCGTACGAAATTTTTTCACAGCGCTGTCTCCAACTGTCCACAAAGAGCTGCTGCTTGAAACTGTCCACATGCACATCTCCCATACTGGTGTGCTCGTTTCACTACCTGGATTTTGGTTTCCACTTCTTTCTTTGAAATGACAAGCCTTCATTCTGCATGCTACGCACACCTTGTAGCAGTTTCAGCTTGAAGCATGTTGGTGCTCTCAAAACGCTGTGTAACTTCTGTAAGGTGTGTTACTCTCCAGCACTGAATACACTACTTAGAGCTCCTTTCACCACAGACACGCAAACACATCTTTCTGTGAAAGTTCTACCTCAGGTCACTTGGAAATGTAAGGTTTTCATGGAGAACATGAGGTCAATCATGGTTTTGCACTCTGCAACCAATAGAAATGTCCTTTTGTACATAGCCTTCTGAAATTCACATCAAAATACCCTTCTTTTCTGGTTTCTTGAATGTTCTCAACACATTAGGAGAAAGATCGTGTTTGAGCAAGAGTGATGTAGTGTGCGTTTTCCTGGATTTCAAGTGATTTGGGAAACATACTCCTTGTTTTTCCACATTGTGTAAGAAACAACATTAGGCTTGCAAGAGATTGAAACAATGCATCCCAAAACATATTCCTGCAGTGAAAACACATGTTTCTACAAAGACTTTGAAGGAGCAAGCCAAAGCCTAGTGGCAGAGTGTTCTTTCAGAGAGAAACACATGCATTTCATCCTTCTGGAGTGAGTCTTCAGCCTGGAATTCATTTGCATTTTGTACTGTGCAGAATGTAGCTACCTGCTCGGGGGTTGTCTCATAGAAGCGCCTTTCCTGTAGGAGCTTGTTGCAACATTCATTGTTTGGCTAAGTTCTTTAGGGTTGGTTTTGGAAGGTCTTTCAACTTTGGCCAAATCCCGCTTCGTACGAAATTTTTTCACAGCGCTGTCTCCAACTGTCCACAAAGAGCTGCTGCTTGAAACTGTCCACATGCACATCTCCCATACTGGTGTGCTCGTTTCACTACCTGGATTTTGGTTTCCACTTCTTTATGGAAATGACAAGACTTCTTTCTGCATGCTACACACACCTTGTAGCAGTTTCAGCTTGAAGCATGTTGGTGCTCTCAAAACGCTGTGTAACTTCTGTAGGGTGTGTTACTCTCCAGCACTGAATACACTACTTAGAGCTCCTTTCACCACAGACACGCAAACACATCTTTCTGTGAAAGTTCTACCTCAGGTCACTTGGAAATGTAAGGTTTTCATGGAGAACATGAGGTCAATCATGGTTTTGCACTCTGCAACCAATAGAAATGTCCTTTTGTACATAGCCTTCTGAAATTCACATCAAAATACCCTTCTTTTCTGGTTTCTTGAATGTTCTCAACACATTAGGAGAAAGATCGTGTTTGAGCAAGAGTGATGTAGTGTGCGTTTTCCTGGATTTCAAGTGATTTGGGAAACACACTCCTTGTTTTTCCACATTGTGTAAGAAACAACATTAGGCTTTCAAGAGATTGAAACAATGCATCCCAAAACATATTCCTGCAGTGAAAACATATGTTTCTACAAAGACTTTGAAGGAGCAAGCAAAAGCCTAGTGGCAGAGTGTTCTTTCAGAGAGAAACACATGCATTTCATCCTTCTGGAGTGAGTCTTCAGCCTGGAATTCATTTGCATTTTGTACTGTGCAGAATGTAGCTACCTGCTCGGGGGTTGTCTCATAGAAGCGCCTTTCCTGTAGGAGCTTGTTGCAACATTCATTGTTTGGCTAAGTTCTTTAGGGTTGGTTTTGGAAGGTCTTTCAACTTTGGCCAAATCCCGCTTCGTACGAAATTTTTTCACAGCGCTGTCTCCAACTGTCCACAAAGAGCTGCTGCTTGAAACTGTCCACATGCACATCTCCCATACTGGTGTGCTCGTTTCACTACCTGGATTTTGGTTTCCACTTCTTTCTTGGAAATGACAAGCCTTCTTTCTGCATGCTACACACACCTTGTAGCAGTTTCAGCTTGAAGCATGTTGGTGCTGTCATAACGCTGTGTAACTTCTGTAGGGTGTGTTACTCTCCAGCACTGAATACACTACTTAGAGCTCCTTTCACCACAGACACGCAAACACATCTTTCTGTGAAAGTTCTACCTCAGGTCACTTGGAAATGTAAGGTTTTCATGGAGAACATGAGGTCAATCATGGTTTTGCACTCTGCAACCAATAGAAATGTCCTTTTGTACATAGCCTTCTGAAATTCACATCAAAATACCCTTCTTTTCTGGTTTCTTGAATGTTCTCAACACATTAGGAGAAAGATCGTGTTTGAGCAAGAGTGATGTAGTGTGCGTTTTCCTGGATTTCAAGTGATTTGGGAAACATACTCCTTGTTTTCCACATTGTGTAAGAAACAACATTAGGCTTGCAAGAGATTGAAACAATGCATCCCAAAACATATTCCTGCAGTGAAAACATATGTTTTTACAAAGACTTTGAAGGAGCAAGCAAAAGCCTAGTGGCAGAGTGTTCTTTCAGAGAGAAACACATGCATTTCATCCTTCTGGAGTGAGTCTTCAGCTTTGAATTCATTTGCATTTTGTACTGTGCAGAATGTAGCTACCTGCTCGGGGGTTGTCTCATAGAAGCGCCTTTCCTGTAGGAGCTTGTTGCAACATTCATTGTTTGGCTAAGTTCTTTAGGGTTGGTTTTGGAAGGTCTTTCAACTTTGGCCAAATCCCGCCTCGTACGAAATTTTTTCACAGCGCTGTCTCCAACTGTCCACAAAGAGCTGCTGCTTGAAACTGTCCACATGCACATCTCCCATACTGGTGTGCTCGTTTCACTACCTGGATTTTGGTTTCCACTTCTTTCTTTGAAATGACAAGCCTTCTTTCTGCATGCTACGCACACCTTGTAGCAGTTTCAGCTTGAAGCATGTTGGTGCTCTCAAAACGCTGTGTAACTTCTGTAAGGTGTGTTACTCTCCAGCACTGAATACACTACTTAGAGCTCCTTTCACCACAGACACGCAAACACATCTTTCTGTGAAAGTTCTACCTCAGGTCACTTGGAAATGTAAGGTTTTCATGGAGAACATGAGGTCAATCATGGTTTTGCACTCTGCAACCAATAGAAATGTCCTTTTGTACATAGCCTTCTGAAATTCACATCAAAATACCCTTCTTTTCTGGTTTCTTGAATGTTCTCAACACATTAGGAGAAAGATCGTGTTTGAGCAAGAGTGATGTAGTGTGCGCTTTCCTGGATTTCAAGTGATTTGGGAAACATACTCCTTGTTTTTCCACATTGTGTAAGAAACAACATGAGGCTTGCAAGAGATTGAAACAATGCATCCCAAAACGTATTCCTGCAGTGAAAACACATGTTTCTACAAAGACTTTGAAGGAGCAAGCCAAAGCCTAGTGGCAGAGTGTTCTTTCAGAGAGAAACACATGCATTTCATCCTTCTGGAGTGAGTCTTCAGCCTGGAATTCATTTGCATTTTGTACTGTGCAGAATGTAGCTACCTGCTCGGGGGTTGTCTCATAGAAGCGCCTTTCCTGTAGGAGCTTGTTGCAACATTCATTGTTTGGCTAAGTTCTTTAGGGTTGGTTTTGGAAAGTCTCTCAACTTTGGCCGAATCCCGCTTCGTATGAAATTTTTTCACAGCGCTGTCTCCAAGTGTCCACAAAGAGCTGCTGCCTGAAACTGTCCACATGCACATCTCCCATACTGGTGTGCTCGTTTCACTACCTGGATTTTGGTTTCCACTTCTTTCTTGGAAATGACAAGCCTTCTTTCTGCATGCTACACACACCTTGTAGCAGTTTCAGCTTGAAGCATGTTGGTGCTCTCAAAACGCTGTGTAGCTTCTGTAGGGTGTGTTACTCTCCAGCACTGAATACACTACTTAGAGCTCCTTTCACCACAGACACGCAAACACATCTTTCTGTGAAAGTTCTACCTCAGGTCACTTGGAAATGTAAGGTTTTCATGGAGAACATGAGGTCAATCATGGTTTTGCACTCTGCAACCAATAGAAATGTCCTTTTGTACATAGCCTTCTGAAATTCACATCAAAATACCCTTCTTTTCTGGTTTCTTGAATGTTCTCAACACATTAGGAGAAAGATCGTGTTTGAGCAAGAGTGATGTAGTGTGCGTTTTCCTGGATTTCAAGTGATTTGGGAAACATACTCCTTGTTTTTCCACATTGTGTAAGAAACAACATTAGGCTTGCAAGAGATTGAAACAATGCATCCCAAAACATATTCCTGCAGTGAAAACACATGTTTCTACAAAGACTTTGAAGGAGCAAGCAAAAGCCTAGTGGCAGAGTGTTCTTTCAGAGAGAAACACATGCATTTCATCCTTCTGGAGTGAGTCTTCAGCCTGGAATTCATTTGCATTTTGTACTGTGCAGAATGTAGCTACCTGCTCGGGGGTTGTCTCATAGAAGCGCCTTTCCTGTAGGAGCTTGTTGCAACATTCATTGTTTGGCTAAGTTCTTTAGGGTTGGTTTTGGAAGGTCTTTCAACTTTGGCCAAATCCCGCTTCGTACGAAATTTTTTCACAGCGCTGTCTCCAAGTGTCCACAAAGAGCTGCTGCTTGAAACTGTCCACATGCACATCTCCCATACTGGTGTGCTCGTTTCACTACCTGGATTTTGGTTTCCACTTCTTTCTTGGAAATGACAAGCCTTCTTTCTGCATGCTACACACACCTTGTAGCAGTTTCAGCTTGAAGCATGTTGGTGCTCTCAAAACGCTGTGTAACTTCTGTAGGGTGTGTTACTCTCCAGCACTGAATACACTACTTAGAGCTCCTTTCACCACAGACACGCAAACACATCTTTCTGTGAAAGTTCTACCTCAGGTCACTTGGAAATGTAAGGTTTTCATGGAGAACATGAGGTCAATCATGGTTTTGCACTCTGCAACCAATAGAAATGTCCTTTTGTACATAGCCTTCTGAAATTCACATCAAAATACCCTTCTTTTCTGGTTTCTTGAATGTTCTCAACACATTAGGAGAAAGATCGTGTTTGAGCAAGAGTGATGTAGTGTGCGTTTTCCTGGATTTCAAGTGATTTGGGAAACATACTCCTTGTTTTTCCACATTGTGTAAGAAACAACATTAGGCTTTCAAGAGATTGAAACAATGCATCCCAAAACATATTCCTGCAGTGAAAACACATGTTTCTACAAAGACTTTGAAGGAGCAAGCAAAAGCCTAGTGGCAGAGTGTTCTTTCAGAGAGAAACACATGCATTTCATCCTTCTGGAGTGAGTCTTCAGCCTGGAATTCATTTGCATTTTGTACTGTGCAGAATGTAGCTACCTGCTCGGGGGTTGTCTCATAGAAGCGCCTTTCCTGTAGGAGCTTGTTGCAACATTCATTGTTTGGCTAAGTTCTTTAGGGTTGGTTTTGGAAAGTCTCTCAACTTTGGCCAAATCCCGCTTCGTACGAAATTTTTTCACAGCGCTGTCTCCAAGTGTCCACAAAGAGCTGCTGCTTGAAACTGTCCACATGCACATCTCCCATACTGGTGTGCTCGTTTCACTACCTGGATTTTGGTTTCCACTTCTTTCTTGGAAATGACAAGCCTTCTTTCTGCATGCTACACACACCTTGTAGCAGTTTCAGCTTGAAGCATGTTGGTGCTCTCAAAACGCTGTGTAGCTTCTGTAGGGTGTGTTACTCTCCAGCACTGAATACACTACTTAGAGCTCTTTAAACCACAGACACACAAACACATCTTTTTGTGAAAGGCCTGCTTCTGGTCCCTTGGAAATGTAAGGTTTTCAGGGAGAACATGAGGTCAATCATGGTTTTGCACTCTGCAACCAATAGAAATGTCCTTTTGTACATAGCCATCTGAAATTCACATCAAAATACCCTTCTTTTCTGGTTTCTTGAATGTTCTCAACACATTAGGAGAAAGATCGTGTTTGAGCAAGAGTGATGTAGTGTGCGTTTTCCTGGATTTCAAGTGATTTGGGAAACATACTCCTTGTTTTTCCACATTGTGTAAGAAACAACATTAGGCTTGCAAGAGATTGAAACAATGCATCCCAAAACATATTCCTGCAGTGAAAACACATGTTTCTACAAAGACTTTGAAGGAGCAAGCCAAAGCCTAGTGGCAGAGTGTTCTTTCAGAGAGAAACACATGCATTTCATCCTTCTGGAGTGAGTTTTCAGCCTGGAATTCATTTGCATTTTGTACTGTGCAGAATGTAGCTACCTGCTCGGGGGTTGTCTTATAGAATCACCTTTCCTGTAGGAGCTTGTTGTAACATTCATTGTTTGGCTAAGTTCTTTAGGGTTGGTTTTGGAAGGTCTTTCATCTTTGGCCAAATCCCGCTTCGTACGAAATTTTTTCACAGCGCTGTCTCCAAGTGTCCACAAAGAGCTGCTGCTTGAAACTGTCCACATGCACATCTCCCATACTGGTGTGCTCGTTTCACTACCTGGATTTTGGTTTCCACTTCTTTCTTGGAAATGACAAGCCTTCTTTCTGCATGCTACACACACCTTGTAGCAGTTTCAGCTTGAAGCATGTTGGTGCTCTCAAAACGCTGTGTAACTTCTGTAGGGTGTGTTACTCTCCAGCACTGAATACACTACTTAGAGCTCCTTTCACCACAGACACGCAAACACATCTTTCTGTGAAAGTTCTACCTCAGGTCACTTGGAAATGTAAGGTTTTCATGGAGAAGATGAGGTCAATCATGGTTTTGCACTCTGCAACCAATAGAAATGTCCTTTTGTACATAGCCTTCTGAAATTCACATCAAAATACCCTTCTTTTCTGGTTTCTTGAATGTTCTCAACACATTAGGAGAAAGATCGTGTTTGAGCAAGAGTGATGTAGTGTGCGTTTTCCTGGATTTCAAGTGATTTGGGAAACATACTCCTTGTTTTTCCACATTGTGTAAGAAACAACATTAGGCTTGCAAGAGATTGAAACAATGCATCCCAAAACATATTCCTGCAGTGAAAACACATGTTTCTACAAAGACTTTGAAGGAGCAAGCAAAAGCCTAGTGGCAGAGTGTTCTTTCAGAGAGAAACACATGCATTTCATCCTTCTGGAGTGAGTCTTCAGCCTGGAATTCATTTGCATTTTGTACTGTGCAGAATGTAGCTACCTGCTCGGGGGTTGTCTCATAGAAGCGCCTTTCCTGTAGGAGCTTGTTGCAACATTCATTGTTTGGCTAAGTTCTTTAGGGTTGGTTTTGGAAGGCCTTTCAACTTTGGCCAAATCCCGCTTCGTACGAAATTTTTTCACAGCGCTGTCTCCAAGTGTCCACAAAGAGCTGCTGCTTGAAACTGTCCACATGCACATCTCCCATACTGGTGTGCTCGTTTCACTACCTGGATTTTGGTTTCCACTTCTTTCTTGGAAATGACAAGCCTTCTTTCTGCATGCTACACACACCTTGTAGCAGTTTCAGCTTGAAGCATGTTGGTGCTCTCAAAACGCTGTGTAGCTTCTGTAGGGTGTGTTACTCTCCAGCACTGAATACACTACTTAGAGCTCTTTAAACCACAGACACACAAACACATCTTTTTGTGAAAGGCCTGCTTCTGGTCCCTTGGAAATGTAAGGTTTTCAGGGAGAACATGAGGTCAATCATGGTTTTGCACTCTGCAACCAATAGAAATGTCCTTTTGTACATAGCCATCTGAAATTCACATCAAAATACCCTTCTTTTCTGGTTTCTTGAATGTTCTCAACACATTAGGAGAAAGATCGTGTTTGAGCAAGAGTGATGTAGTGTGCGTTTTCCTGGATTTCAAGTGATTTGGGAAACATACTCCTTGTTTTTCCACATTGTGTAAGAAACAACATTAGGCTTGCAAGAGATTGAAACAATGCATCCCAAAACATATTCCTGCAGTGAAAACACATGTTTCTACAAAGACTTTGAAGGAGCAAGCCAAAGCCTAGTGGCAGAGTGTTCTTTCAGAGAGAAACACATGCATTTCATCCTTCTGGAGTGAGTTTTCAGCCTGGAATTCATTTGCATTTTGTACTGTGCAGAATGTAGCTACCTGCTCGGGGGTTGTCTTATAGAATCACCTTTCCTGTAGGAGCTTGTTGTAACATTCATTGTTTGGCTAAGTTCTTTAGGGTTGGTTTTGGAAGGTCTTTCATCTTTGGCCAAATCCCGCTTCGTACGAAATTTTTTCACAGCGCTGTCTCCAAGTGTCCACAAAGAGCTGCTGCTTGAAACTGTCCACATGCACATCTCCCATACTGGTGTGCTCGTTTCACTACCTGGATTTTGGTTTCCACTTCTTTCTTGGAAATGACAAGCCTTCTTTCTGCATGCTACACACACCTTGTAGCAGTTTCAGCTTGAAGCATGTTGGTGCTCTCAAAACGCTGTGTAACTTCTGTAGGGTGTGTTACTCTCCAGCACTGAATACACTACTTAGAGCTCCTTTCACCACAGACACGCAAACACATCTTTCTGTGAAAGTTCTACCTCAGGTCACTTGGAAATGTAAGGTTTTCATGGAGAACATGAGGTCAATCATGGTTTTGCACTCTGCAACCAATAGAAATGTCCTTTTGTACATAGCCTTCTGAAATTCACATCAAAATACCCTTCTTTTCTGGTTTCTTGAATGTTCTCAACACATTAGGAGAAAGATCGTGTTTGAGCAAGAGTGATGTAGTGTGCGTTTTCCTGGATTTCAAGTGATTTGGGAAACATACTCCTTGTTTTTCCACATTGTGTAAGAAACAACATTAGGCTTGCAAGAGATTGAAACAATGCATCCCAAAACATATTCCTGCAGTGAAAACACATGTTTCTACAAAGACTTTGAAGGAGCAAGCAAAAGCCTAGTGGCAGAGTGTTCTTTCAGAGAGAAACACATGCATTTCATCCTTCTGGAGTGAGTCTTCAGCCTGGAATTCATTTGCATTTTGTACTGTGCAGAATGTAGCTACCTGCTCGGGGGTTGTCTCATAGAAGCGCCTTTCCTGTAGGAGCTTGTTGCAACATTCATTGTTTGGCTAAGTTCTTTAGGGTTGGTTTTGGAAGGTCTTTCAACTTTGGCCAAATCCCGCTTCGTACGAAATTTTTTCACAGCGCTGTCTCCAAGTGTCCACAAAGAGCTGCTGCTTGAAACTGTCCACATGCACATCTCCCATACTGGTGTGCTCGTTTCACTACCTGGATTTTGGTTTCCACTTCTTTCTTTGAAATGACAAGCCTTCTTTCTGCATGCTACACACACCTTGTAGCAGTTTCAGCTTGAAGCATGTTGGTGCTCTCAAAACGCTGTGTAACTTCTGTAGGGTGTGTTACTCTCCAGCACTGAATACACTACTTAGAGCTCCTTTCACCACAGACACGCAAACACATCTTTCTGTGAAAGTTCTACCTCACGTCACTTGGAAATGTAAGGTTTTCATGGAGAACATGAGGTCAATCATGGTTTTGCACTCTGCAACCAATAGAAATGTCCTTTTGTACATAGCCTTCTGAAATTCACATCAAAATACCCTTCTTTTCTGGTTTCTTGAATGTTCTCAACACATTAGGAGAAAGATCGTGTTTGAGCAAGAGTGATGTAGTGTGCGTTTTCCTGGATTTCAAGTGATTTGGGAAACATACTCCTTGTTTTTCCACATTGTGTAAGAAACAACATTAGGCTTGCAAGAGACTGAAACAATGCATCCCAAAACATATTCCTGCAGTGAAAACACATGTTTCTACAAAGACTTTGAAGGAGCAAGCCAAAGCCTAGTGGCAGAGTGTTCTTTCAGAGAGAAACACATGCATTTCATCCTTCTGGAGTGAGTTTTCAGCCTGGAATTCATTTGCATTTTGTACTGTGCAGAATGTAGCTACCTCCTCGGGGGTTGTCTCATAGAAGCACCTTTCCTGTAGGAGCTTGTTGCAACATTCATTGTTTGGCTAAGTTCTTTAGGGTTGGTTTTGGAAGGCCTTTCAACTTTGGCCAAATCCCGCTTCGTACGAAATTTTTTCACAGCGCTGTCTCCAAGTGTCCACAAAGAGCTGCTGCTTGAAACTGTCCACATGCACATCTCCCATACTGGTGTGCTCGTTTCACTACCTGGATTTTGGTTTCCACTTCTTTCTTTGAAATGACAAGCCTTCTTTCTGCATGCTACGCACACCTTGTAGCAGTTTCAGCTTGAAGCATGTTGGTGCTCTCAAAACGCTGTGTAACTTCTGTAAGGTGTGTTACTCTCCAGCACTGAATACACTACTTAGAGCTCCTTTCACCACAGACACGCAAACACATCTTTCTGTGAAAGTTCTACCTCAGGTCACTTGGAAATGTAAGGTTTTCATGGAGAACATGAGGTCAATCATGGTTTTGCACTCTGCAACCAATAGAAATGTCCTTTTGTACATAGCCTTCTGAAATTCACATCAAAATACCCTTCTTTTCTGGTTTCTTGAATGTTCTCAACACATTAGGAGAAAGATCGTGTTTGAGCAAGAGTGATGTAGTGTGCGTTTTCCTGGATTTCAAGTGATTTGGGAAACATACTCCTTGTTTTTCCACATTGTGTAAGAAACAACATTAGGCTTGCAAGAGATTGAAACAATGCATCCCAAAACATATTCCTGCAGTGAAAACACATGTTTCTACAAAGACTTTGAAGGAGCAAGCCAAAGCCTAGTGGCAGAGTGTTCTTTCAGAGAGAAACACATGCATTTCATCCTTCTGGAGTGAGTCTTCAGCCTGGAATTGATTTGCATTTTGTACTGTGCAGAATGTAGCTACCTGCTCGGTGGTTGTCTCATAGAAGCGCCTTTCCTGTAGGAGCTTGTTGCAACATTCATTGTTTGGCTAAGTTCTTTAGGGTTGGTTTTGGAAAGTCTTTCAACTTTGGCCAAATCCCGCTTCGTACGAAATTTTTTCACAGCGCTGTCTCCAAGTGTCCTCAAAGAGCTGCTGCTTGAAACTGTCCACATGCACATCTCCCATACTGGTGTGCTCGTTTCACTACCTGGATTTTGGTTTCCACTTCTTTCTTGGAAATGACAAGCCTTCTTTCTGCATGCTACACACACCTTGTAGCAGTTTCAGCTTGAAGCATGTTGGTGCTCTCAAAACGCTGTGTAACTTCTGTAGGGTGTGTTACTCTCCAGCACTGAATACACTACTTAGAGCTCCTTTCACCACAGACACGCAAACACATCTTTCTGTGAAAGTTCTACCTCAGGTCACTTGGAAATGTAAGGTTTTCAGGGAGAACATGAGGTCAATCATGGTTTTGCACTCTGCAACCAATAGAAATGTCCTTTTGTACATAGCCTTCTGAAATTCACATCAAAATACCCTTCTTTTCTGGTTTCTTGAATGTTCTCAACACATTAGGAGAAAGATCGTGTTTGAGCAAGAGTGATGTAGTGTGCGTTTTCCTGGATTTCAAGTGATTTGGGAAACATACTCCTTGTTTTTCCACATTGTGTAAGAAACAACATTAGGCTTGCAAGAGATTGAAACAATGCATCCCAAAACATATTCCTGCAGTGAAAACACATGTTTCTTCAAAGACTTTGAAGGAGCAAGCAAAAGCCTAGTGGCAGAGTGTTCTTTCAGAGAGAAACACATGCATTTCATCCTTCTGGAGTGAGTCTTCAGCTTTGAATTCATTTGCATTTTGTACTGTGCAGAATGTAGCTACCTGCTCGGGGGTTGTCTCATAGAAGCGCCTTTCCTGTAGGAGCTTGTTGCAACATTCATTGTTTGGCTAAGTTCTTTAGGGTTGGTTTTGGAAGGTCTTTCAACTTTGGCCAAATCCCGCTTCGTACGAAATTTTTTCACAGCGCTGTCTCCAAGTGTCCACAAAGAGCTGCTGCTTGAAACTGTCCACATGCACATCTCCCATACTGGTGTGCTCGTTTCACTACCTGGATTTTGGTTTCCACTTCTTTCTTGGAAATGACAAGCCTTCTTTCTGCATGCTACACACACCTTGTAGCAGTTTCAGCTTGAAGCATGTTGGTGCTCTCAAAACGCTGTGTAACTTCTGTAAGGTGTGTTACTCTCCAGCACTGAATACACTACTTAGAGCTCCTTTCACCACAGACACGCAAACACATCTTTCTGTGAAAGTTCTACCTCAGGTCACTTGGAAATGTAAGGTTTTCATGGAGAACATGAGGTCAATCATGGTTTTGCACTCTGCAACCAACAGAAATGTCCTTTTGTACATAGCCTTCTGAAATTCACATCAAAATACCCTTCTTTTCTGGTTTCTTGAATGTTCTCAACACATTAGGAGAAAGATCGTGTTTGAGCAAGAGTGATGTAGTGTGCGTTTTCCTGGATTTCAAGTGATTTGGGAAACATACTCCTTGTTTTTCCACATTGTGTAAGAAACAACATTAGGCTTGCAAGAGATTGAAACAATGCATCCCAAAACATATTCCTGCAGTGAAAACACATGTTTCTACAAAGACTTTGAAGGAGCAAGCCAAAGCCTAGTGGCAGAGTGTTCTTTCAGAGAGAAACACATGCATTTCATCCTTCTGGAGTGAGTCTTCAGCCTGGAATTGATTTGCATTTTGTACTGTGCAGAATGTAGCTACCTGCTCGGGGGTTGTCTCATAGAAGCGCCTTTCCTGTAGGAGCTTGTTGCAACATTCATTGTTTGGCTAAGTTCTTTAGGGTTGGTTTTGGAAGGTCTTTCAACTTTGGCCAAATCCCGCTTCGTACGAAATTTTTTCACAGCGCTGTCTCCAAGTGTCCACAAAGAGCTGCTGCTTGAAACTGTCCACATGCACATCTCCCATACTGGTGTGCTCGTTTCACTACCTGGATTTTGGTTTCCACTTCTTTCTTTGAAATGACAAGCCTTCTTTCTGCATTCTACACACACCTTGTAGCAGTATCAGCTTGAAGCATGTTGGTGCTCTCAAAACGCTGTGTAACTTCTGTAGGGTGTGTTACTCTCCAGCACTGAATACACTACTTAGAGCTCCTTTCACCACAGACACGCAAACACATCTTTCTGTGAAAGTTCTACCTCAGGTCACTTGGAAATGTAAGGTTTTCAGGGAGAACATGAGGTCAATCATGGTTTTGCACTCTGCAACCAATAGAAATGTCCTTTTGTACATAGCCTTCTGAAATTCACATCAAAATACCCTTCTTTTCTGGTTTCTTGAATGTTCTCAACACATTAGGAGAAAGATCGTGTTTGAGCAAGAGTGATGTAGTGTGCGTTTTCCTGGATTTCAAGTGATTTGGGAAACATACTCCTTGTTTTTCCACATTGTGTAAGAAACAACATTAGGCTTGCAAGAGATTGAAACAATGCATCCCAAAACATATTCCTGCAGTGAAAACACATGTTTCTTCAAAGACTTTGAAGGAGCAAGCAAAAGCCTAGTGGCAGAGTGTTCTTTCAGAGAGAAACACATGCATTTCATCCTTCTGGAGTGAGTCTTCAGCTTTGAATTCATTTGCATTTTGTACTGTGCAGAATGTAGCTACCTGCTCGGGGGTTGTCTCATAGAAGCGCCTTTCCTGTAGGAGCTTGTTGCAACATTCATTGTTTGGCTAAGTTCTTTAGGGTTGGTTTTGGAAGGTCTTTCAACTTTGGCCAAATCCCGCTTCGTACGAAATTTTTTCACAGCGCTGTCTCCAAGTGTCCACAAAGAGCTGCTGCTTGAAACTGTCCACATGCACATCTCCCATACTGGTGTGCTCGTTTCACTACCTGGATTTTGGTTTCCACTTCTTTCTTGGAAATGACAAGCCTTCTTTCTGCATGCTACACACACCTTGTAGCAGTTTCAGCTTGAAGCATGTTGGTGCTCTCAAAACGCTGTGTAACTTCTGTAAGGTGTGTTACTCTCCAGCACTGAATACACTACTTAGAGCTCCTTTCACCACAGACACGCAAACACATCTTTCTGTGAAAGTTCTACCTCAGGTCACTTGGAAATGTAAGGTTTTCATGGAGAACATGAGGTCAATCATGGTTTTGCACTCTGCAACCAACAGAAATGTCCTTTTGTACATAGCCTTCTGAAATTCACATCAAAATACCCTTCTTTTCTGGTTTCTTGAATGTTCTCAACACATTAGGAGAAAGATCGTGTTTGAGCAAGAGTGATGTAGTGTGCGTTTTCCTGGATTTCAAGTGATTTGGGAAACATACTCCTTGTTTTTCCACATTGTGTAAGAAACAACATTAGGCTTGCAAGAGATTGAAACAATGCATCCCAAAACATATTCCTGCAGTGAAAACACATGTTTCTACAAAGACTTTGAAGGAGCAAGCCAAAGCCTAGTGGCAGAGTGTTCTTTCAGAGAGAAACACATGCATTTCATCCTTCTGGAGTGAGTCTTCAGCCTGGAATTGATTTGCATTTTGTACTGTGCAGAATGTAGCTACCTGCTCGGGGGTTGTCTCATAGAAGCGCCTTTCCTGTAGGAGCTTGTTGCAACATTCATTGTTTGGCTAAGTTCTTTAGGGTTGGTTTTGGAAGGTCTTTCAACTTTGGCCAAATCCCGCTTCGTACGAAATTTTTTCACAGCGCTGTCTCCAAGTGTCCACAAAGAGCTGCTGCTTGAAACTGTCCACATGCACATCTCCCATACTGGTGTGCTCGTTTCACTACCTGGATTTTGGTTTCCACTTCTTTCTTTGAAATGACAAGCCTTCTTTCTGCATGCTACACACACCTTGTAGCAGTATCAGCTTGAAGCATGTTGGTGCTCTCAAAACGCTGTGTAACTTCTGTAGGGTGTGTTACTCTCCAGCACTGAATACACTACTTAGAGCTCCTTTCACCACAGACACGCAAACACATCTTTCTGTGAAAGTTCTACCTCAGGTCACTTGGAAATGTAAGGTTTTCAGGGAGAACATGAGGTCAATCATTGTTTTGCACTCTGCAACCAATAGAAATGTCATTTTGTACATAGCCATCTGAAATTCACATCAAAATACCCTTCTTTTCTGTTTTCTTGAATGTTCTCAACACATTAGGAGAAAGATCGTGTTTGAGTAAGAGTGATGTAGTGTGCGTTTTCCTGGATTTCAAGTGATTTGGGAAACATACTCCTTGTTTTTCCACATTGTGTAAGAAACAACATGAGGCTTGCAAGAGATTGAAACAATGCATCCCAAAACATATTCCTGCAGTGAAAACACATGTTTCTACAAAGACTTTGAAGGAGCAAGCCAAAGCCTAGTGGCAGAGTGTTCTTTCAGAGAGAAACACATGCATTTCATCCTTCTGGAGTGAGTTTTCAGCCTGGAATTCATTTGCATTTTGTACTGTGCAGAATGTAGCTACCTGCTCGGGGGTTGTCTCATAGAAGCACCTTTCCTGTAGGAGCTTGTTGCAACATTCATTGTTTGGCTAAGTTCTTTAGGGTTGTTTTTGGAAGGTCTTTCAAGTTAGGCCAAATCCCGCTTCGTACGAAATTTTTTCACAGCGCTGTCTCCAAGTGTCCACAAAGAACTGCTGCTTGAAACTGTCCACATGCACATCTCCCATACTGGTGTGCTCGTTTCACTACCTGGATTTTGGTTTCCACTTCTTTCTTGGAAATGACAAGCCTTCTTTCTGCATGCTACACACACCTTGTAGCAGTTTCAGCTTGAAGCATGTTGGTGCTCTCAAAACGCTGTGTAACTTCTGTAAGGTGTGTTACTCTCCAGCACTGAATACACTACTTAGAGCTCCTTTCACCACAGACACGCAAACACATCTTTCTGTGAAAGTTCTACCTCAGGTCACTTGGAAATGTAAGGTTTTCATGGAGAACATGAGGTCAATCATGGTTTTGCACTCTGCAACCAATAGAAATGTCCTTTTGTACATAGCCTTCTGAAATTCACATCAAAATACCCTTCTTTTCTGGTTTCTTGAATGTTCTCAACACATTAGGAGAAAGATCGTGTTTGAGCAAGAGTGATGTAGTGTGCGTTTTCCTGGATTTCAAGTGATTTGGGAAACATACTCCTTGTTTTTCCACATTGTGTAAGAAACAACATTAGGCTTGCAAGAGATTGAAACAATGCATCCCAAAACATATTCCTGCAGTGAAAACACATGTTTCTACAAAGACTTTGAAGGAGCAAGCAAAAGCCTAGTGGCAGAGTGTTCTTTCAGAGAGAAACACATGCATTTCATCCTTCTGGAGTGAGTTTTCAGCCTGGAATTCATTTGCATTTTGTACTGTGCAGAATGTAGCTACCTGCTCGGGGGTTGTCTCATAGAAGCACCTTTCCTGTAGGAGCTTGTTGCAACATTCATTGTTTGGCTATGTTCTTTAGGGTTGGTTTTGGAAGGTCTTTCAAGTTAGGCCAAATCCCGCTTCGTACGAAATTTTTTCACAGCGCTGTCTCCAAGTGTCCACAAAGAACTGCTGCTTGAAACTGTCCACATGCACATCTCCCATACTGGTGTGCTCGTTTCACTACCTGGATTTTGGTTTCCACTTCTTTCTTTGAAATGACAAGCCTTCTTTCTACATGCTACACACACCTTGTAGCGGTTTCAGCTTGAAGCATGTTGGTGCTCTCAAAACGCTGTGTAACTTCTGTAAGGTGTGTTACTCTCCAGCACTGAATACACTACTTAGAGCTCCTTTCACCACAGACACGCAAACACATCTTTCTGTGAAAGTTCTACCTCAGGTCACTTGGAAATGTAAGGTTTTCATGGAGAACATGAGGTCAATCATGGTTTTGCACTCTGCAACCAATAGAAGTGTCCTTTTGTACATAGCCTTCTGAAATTCACAAAAAAATACCCTTCTTTTCTGGTTTCTTGAATGTTCTCAACACATTAGGAGAAAGATCGTGTTTGAGCAAGAGTGATGTAGTGTGCGTTTTCCTGGATTTCAAGTGATTTGGGAAACATACTCCTTGTTTTTCCACATTGTGTAAGAAACAACATTAGGCTTGCAAGAGATTGAAACAATGCATCCCAAAACATATTCCTGCAGTGAAAACACATGTTTCTACAAAGACTTTGAAGGAGCAAGCCAAAGCCTAGTGGCAGAGTGTTCTTTCAGAGAGAAACACATGCATTTCATCCTTCTGGAGTGAGTCTTCAGCCTGGAATTGATTTGCATTTTGTACTGTGCAGAATGTAGCTACCTGCTCGGGGGTTGTCTCATACAAGCACCTTTCTTGCAGGAGCTTGTTGCAACATTCATTGTTTGGCTAAGTTCTTTAGGGTTGGTTTTGGAAGGTCTTTCAACTTTGGCCAAATCCCGCTTCGTACGAAATTTTTTCACAGCGCTGTCTCCAAGTGTCCACAAAGAGCTGCTGCTTGAAACTGTCCACATGCACATCTCCCATACTGGTGTGCTCGTTTCACTACCTGGATTTTGGTTTCCACTTCTTTCTTGGAAATGACAAGCCTTCTTTCTGCATGCTACACACACCTTGTAGCAGTTTCAGCTTGAAGCATGTTGGTGCTCTCAAAACGCTGTGTAACTTCTGTAGGGTGTGTTACTCTCCAGCACTGAATACACTACTTAGAGCTCCTTTCACCACAGACACGCAAACACATCTTTCTGTGAAAGTTCTACCTCAGGTCACTTGGAAATGTAAGGTTTTCATGGAGAACATGAGGTCAATCATGGTTTTGCACTCTGCAACCAATAGAAATGTCCTTTTGTACATAGCCTTCTGAAATTCACATCAAAATACCCTTCTTTTCTGGTTTCTTGAATGTTCTCAACACATTAGGAGAAAGATCGTGTTTGAGCAAGAGTGATGTAGTGTGCGTTTTCCTGGATTTCAAGTGATTTGGGAAACATACTCCTTGTTTTTCCACATTGTGTAAGAAACAACATTAGGCTTGCAAGAGATTGAAACAATGCATCCCAAAACATATTCCTGCAGTGAAAACACATGTTTCTACAAAGACTTTGAAGGAGCAAGCCAAAGCCTAGTGGCAGAGTGCTCTTTCAGAGAGAAACACATGCATTTCATCCTTCTGGAGTGAGTCTTCAGCCTGGAATTCATTTGCATTTTGTACTGTGCAGAATGTAGCTACCTGCTCGGGGGTTGTCTCATAGAAGCGCCTTTCCTGTAGGAGCTTGTTGCAACATTCATTGTTTGGCTAAGTTCTTTAGGGTTGGTTTTGGAAGGTCTTTCAACTTTGGCCAAATCCCGCTTCGTACGAAATTTTTTCACAGCGCTGTCTCCAAGTGTCCACAAAGAGCTGCTGCTTGAAACTGTCCACATGCACATCTCCCATACTGGTGTGCTCGTTTCACTACCTGGATTTTGGTTTCCACTTCTTTCTTTGAAATGACAAGCCTTCTTTCTGCATGCTACGCACACCTTGTAGCAGTTTCAGCTTGAAGCATGTTGGTGCTCTCAAAACGCTGTGTAACTTCTGTAAGGTGTGTTACTCTCCAGCACTGAATACACTACTTAGAGCTCCTTTCACCACAGACAGGCAAACACATCTTTCTGTGAAAGTTCTACCTCAGGTCACTTGGAAATGTAAGGTTTTCATGGAGAACATGAGGTCAATCATGGTTTTGCACTCTGCAACGAATAGAAATGTCCTTTTGTACATAGCCTTCTGAAATTCACATCAAAATACCCTTCTTTTCTGGTTTCTTGAATGTTCTCAACACATTAGGAGAAATATCGTGTTTGAGCAACAGTGATGTAGTGTGCGTTTTCCTGGATTTCAAGTGATTTGGGAAACATACTCCTTGTTTTTCCACATTGTGTAAGAAACAACATTAGGCTTGCAAGAGATTGAAACAATGCATCCCAAAACATATTCCTGCAGTGAAAACACATGTTTCTACAACGACTTTGAAGGAGCAAGCAAAAGCCTAGTGGCAGAGTGTTCTTTCAGAGAGAAACACATGCATTTCATCCTTCTGGAGTGAGTCTTCACCTTTGAATTCATTTGCATTTTGTCCTGTGCAGAATGTAGCTACCTGCTCGGGGGTTGTCTCATAGAAGCGCCTTTCCTGTAGGAGCTTGTTGCAACATTCATTGTTTGGCTAAGTTCTTTAGGGTTGGTTTTGGAAGGTCTTTCAACTTTGGCCAAATCCCGCTTCGTACGAAATTTTTTCACAGCGCTGTCTCCAAGTGTCCACAAAGAGCTGCTGCTTGAAACTGTCCACATGCACATCTCCCATACTGGTGTGCTCGTTTCACTACCTGGATTTTGGTTTCCACTTCTTTCTTGGAAATGACAAGCCTTCTTTCTGCATGCTACACACACCTTGTAGCAGTTTCAGCTTGAAGCATGTTGGTGCTCTCAAAACGCTGTGTAACTTCTGTAGGGTGTGTTACTCTCCAGCACTGAATACACTACTTAGAGCTCCTTTCACCACAGACACGCAAACACATCTTTCTGTGAAAGTTCTACCTCAGGTCACTTGGAAATGTAAGGTTTTCATGGAGAACATGAGGTCAATCATGGTTTTGCACTCTGCAACCAATAGAAATGTCCTTTTGTACATAGCCTTCTGAAATTCACATCAAAATACCCTTCTTTTCTGGTTTCTTGAATGTTCTCAACACATTAGGAGAAAGATCGTGTTTGAGCAAGAGTGATGTAGTGTGCGTTTTCCTGGATTTCAAGTGATTTGGGAAACATACTCCTTGTTTTTCCACATTGTGTAAGAAACAACATTAGGCTTTCAAGAGATTGAAACAATGCATCCCAAAACATATTCCTGCAGTGAAAACACATGTTTCTACAAAGACTTTGAAGGAGCAAGCAAAAGCCTAGTGGCAGAGTGTTCTTTCAGAGAGAAACACATGCATTTCATCCTTCTGGAGTGAGTCTTCAGCTTTGAATTCATTTGCATTTTGTACTGTGCAGAATGTAGCTACCTGCTCGGGGGTTGTCTCATAGAAGCGCCTTTCCTGTAGGAGCTTGTTGCAACATTCATTGTTTGGCTAAGTTCTTTAGGGTTGGGTTTGGAAGGTCTTTCAACTTTGGCCAAATCCCGCTTCGTACGAAATTTTTTCACAGCGCTGTCTCCAAGTGTCCACAAAGAGCTGCTGCTTGAAACTGTCCACATGCACATCTCCCATACTGGTGTGCTCGTTTCACTACCTGGATTTTGGTTTCCACTTCTTTCTTGGAAATGACAAGCCTTCTTTCTGCATGCTACACACACCTTGTAGCAGTTTCAGCTTGAAGCATGTTGGTGCTCTCAAAACGCTGTGTAACTTCTGTAAGGTGTGTTACTCTCCAGCACTGAATACACTACTTAGAGCTCCTTTCAGCACAGACACGCAAACACATCTTTCTGTGAAAGTTCTACCTCAGGTCACTTGGAAATGTAAGGTTTTCATGGAGAACATGAGGTCAATCATGGTTTTGCACTCTGCAACCAATAGAAATGTCCTTTTGTACATAGCCTTCTGAAATTCACATCAAAATACCCTTCTTTTCTGGTTTCTTGAATGTTCTCAACACATTAGGAGAAAGATCGTGTTTGAGCAAGAGTGATGTAGTGTGCGTTTTCCTGGATTTCAAGTGATTTGGGAAACATACTCCTTGTTTTTCCACATTGTGTAAGAAACAACATTAGGCTTGCAAGAGATTGAAACAATGCATCCCAAAACATATTCCTGCAGTGAAAACACATGTTTCTACAAAGACTTTGAAGGAGCAAGCCAAAGCCTAGTGGCAGAGTGTTCTTTCAGAGAGAAACACATGCATTTCATCCTTCTGGAGTGAGTCTTCAGCTTTGAATTCATTTGCATTTTGTACTGTGCAGAATGTAGCTACCTGCTCGGGGGTTGTCTCATAGAAGCGCCTTTCCTGTAGGAGCTTGTTGCAACATTCATTGTTTGGCTAAGTTCTTTAGGGTTGGTTTTGGAAGGTCTTTCAACTTTGGCCAAATCCCGCTTCGCACGAAATTTTTTCCCAGCGCTGTCTCCAAGTGTCCACAAAGAGCTGCTGCTTGAAACTGTCCACATGCACATCTCCCATACTGGTGTGCTCGTTTCACTACCTGGATTTTGGTTTCCACTTCTTTCTTGGAAATGACAAGCCTTCTTTCTGCATGCTACACACACCTTGTAGCAGTTTCAGCTTGAAGCATGTTGGTGCTCTCAAAACGCTGTGTAACTTCTGTAAGGTGTGTTACTCTCCAGCACTGAATACACTACTTAGAGCTCCTTTCACCACAGACACGCAAACACATCTTTCTGTGAAAGTTCTACCTCAGGTCACTTGGAAATGTAAGGTTTTCATGGAGAACATGAGGTCAATCATGGTTTTGCACTCTGCAACCAATAGAAATGTCCTTTTGTACATAGCCTTCTGAAATTCACATCAAAATACCCTTCTTTTCTGGTTTCTTGAATGTTCTCAACACATTAGGAGAAAGATCGTGTTTGAGCAAGAGTGATGTAGTGTGCGTTTTCCTGGATTTCAAGTGATTTGGGAAACATACTCCTTGTTTTTCCACATTGTGTAAGAAACAACATTAGGCTTGCAAGAGATTGAAACAATGCATCCCAAAACATATTCCTGCAGTGAAAACACATGTTTCTACAAAGACTTTGAAGGAGCAAGCAAAAGCCTAGTGGGAGAGTGTTCTTTCAGAGAGAAACACATGCATTTCATCCTTCTGGAGTGAGTTTTCAGCCTGGAATTCATTTGCATTTTGTACTGTGCAGAATGTAGCTACCTGCTCGGGGGTTGTCTCATAGAAGCACCTTTCCTGTAGGAGCTTGTTGCAACATTCATTGTTTGGCTAAGTTCTTTAGGGTTGGTTTTGGAAGGTCTTTCAACTTTGGCCAAATCCCGCTTCGTACGAAATTTTTTCACAGCACTGTCTCCAAGTGTCCACAAAGAACTGCTGCTTGAAACTGTCCACATGCACATCTCCCATACTGGTGTGCTCGTTTCACTACCTGGATTTTGGTTTCCACTTCTTTCTTTGAAATGACAAGCCTTCTTTCTGCATGCTACACACACCTTGTAGCAGTTTCAGCTTGAAGCATGTTGGTGCTCTCAAAACGCTGTGTAACTTCTGTAGGGTGTGTTACTCTCCAGCACTGAATACACTACTTAGAGCTCCTTTCACCACAGACACGCAAACACATCTTTCTGTGAAAGTTCTACCTCAGGTCACTTGGAAATGTAAGGTTTTCATGGAGAACATGAGGTCAATCATGGTTTTGCACTCTGCAACCAATAGAAATGTCCTTTTGTACATAGCCTTCTGAAATTCACATCAAAATACCCTTCTTTTCTGGTTTCTTGAATGTTCTCAACACATTAGGTGAAAGATCGTGTTTGAGCAAGAGTGATGTAGTGTGCGTTTTCCTGGATTTCAAGTGATTTGGGAAACATACTCCTTGTTTTTCCACATTGTGTAAGAAACAACATTAGGCTTGCAAGAGATTGAAACAATGCATCCCAAAACATATTCCTGCAGTGAAAACACATGTTTCTACAAAGACTTTGAAGGAGCAAGCAAAAGCCTAGTGGCAGAGTGTTCTTTCAGAGAGAAACACATGCATTTCATCCTTCTTGAGTGAGTTTTCAGCCTGGAATTCATTTGCATTTTGTACTGTGCAGAATGTAGCTACCTGCTCGGGGGTTGTCTCATAGAAGCGCCTTTCCTGTAGGAGCTTGTTGCAACATTCATTGTTTGGCTAAGTTCTTTAGGGTTGGTTTTGGAAGGTCTTTCAACTTTGGCCAAATCCCGCTTCGTACGAAATTTTTTCACAGCGCTGTCTCCAAGTGTCCACAAAGAGCTGCTGCTTGAAACTGTCCACATGCACATCTCCCATACTGGTGTGCTCGTTTCACTACCTGGATTTTGGTTTCCACTTCTTTCTTTGAAATGACAAGCCTTCTTTCTGCATGCTACGCACACCTTGTAGCAGTTTCAGCTTGAAGCATGTTGGTGCTCTCAAAACGCTGTGTAACTTCTGTAGGGTGTGTTACTCTCCAGCACTGAATACACTACTTAGAGCTCCTTTCACCACAGACACGCAAACACATCTTTCTGTGAAAGTCCTACCTCAGGTCACTTGGAAATGTAAGGTATTCATGGAGAACATGAGGTCAATCATTGTTTTGCACTCTGCAACCAATAGAAATGTCATTTTGTACATAGCCATCTGAAATTCACATCAAAATACCCTTCTTTTCTGTTTTCTTGAATGTTCTCAACACATTAGGAGAAAGATCGTGTTTGAGTAAGAGTGATGTAGTGTGCGTTTTCCTGGATTTCAAGTGATTTGGGAAACATACTCCTTGTTTTTCCACATTGTGTAAGAAACAACATGAGGCTTGCAAGAGATTGAAACAATGCATCCCAAAACATATTCCTGCAGTGAAAACACATGTTTCTACAAAGACTTTGAAGGAGCAAGCCAAAGCCTAGTGGCAGAGTGTTCTTTCAGAGAGAAACACATGCATTTCATTCTTCTGGAGTGAGTTTTCAGCCTGGAATTCATTTGCATTTTGTACTGTTCAGAATGTAGCTACCTGCTCGTGGGTTGTCTCATACAAGCACCTTTCTTGCAGGAGCTTGTTGCAACATTCATTGTTTGGCTATGTTCTTTAGGGTTGGTTTTGGAAGGTCTTTCAACTTTGGCCAAATCCCGCTTCGTACGAAATTTTTTCACAGCGCTGTCTCCAAGTGTCCACAAAGAGCTGCTGCTTGAAACTGTCCACATGCACATCTCCCATACTGGTGTGCTCGTTTCACTACCTGGATTTTGGTTTCCACTTCTTTCTTTGAAATGACAAGCCTTCTTTCTGCATGCTACACACACCTTGTAGCAGTTTCAGCTTGAAGCATGTTGGTGCTCTCAAAACGCTGTGTAACTTCTGTAGGGTGTGTTACTCTCCAGCACTGAATACACTACTTAGAGCTCCTTTCACCACAGACACGCAAACACATCTTTCTGTGAAAGTTCTACCTCAGGTCACTAGGAAATGTAAGGTTTTCATGCAGAACATGAGGTCAGTCATGGTTTTGCACTCTGCAACCAATAGAAATGTCCTTTTGTACATAGCCTTCTGAAATTCACATCAAAATACCCTTCTTTTCTGGTTTCTTGAATGTTCTCAACACATTAGGAGAAAGATCGTGTTTGAACAAGAGTGATGTAGTGTGCCTTTTCCTGGATTTCAAGTGATTTGGGAAACATACCCCTTGTTTTTCTACATTGTGTAAGAAACAACATTAGGCTTGCAAGAGATTGAAACAATGCATCCCAAAACATATTCCTGCAGTGAAAACACATGTTTCTACAAAGACTTTGAAGGAGCAAGCAAAAGCCTAGTGGCAGAGTGTTCTTTCAGAGAGAAACACATGCATTTCATCCTTCTGGAGTGAGTTTTCAGCCTGGAATTCATTTGCATTTTGTACTGTGCAGAATGTAGCTACCTGCTCGGGGGTTGTCTCATAGAAGCACCTTTCCTGTAGGAGCTTGTTGCAACATTCATTGTTTGGCTAAGTTCTTTAGGGTTGTTTTTGGAAGGTCTTTCAAGTTAGGCCAAATCCCGCTTCGTACGAAATTTTTTCACAGCGCTGTCTCCAAGTGTCCACAAAGAACTGCTGCTTGAAACTGTCCACATGCACATCTCCCATACTGGTGTGCTCGTTTCACTACCTGGATTTTGGTTTCCACTTCTTTCTTGGAAATGACAAGCCTTCTTTCTGCATGCTACACACACCTTGTAGCAGTTTCAGCTTGAAGCATGTTGGTGCTCTCAAAACGCTGTGTAACTTCTGTAAGGTGTGTTACTCTCCAGCACTGAATACACTACTTAGAGCTCCTTTCACCACAGACACGCAAACACATCTTTCTGTGAAAGTCCTACCTCAGGTCACTTGGAAATGTAAGGTTTTCATGGAGAACATGAGGTCAATCATTGTTTTGCACTCTGCAACCAATAGAAATGTCCTTTTGTACATAGCCATCTGAAATTCACATCAAAATACCCTTCTTTTCTGGTTTCTTGAATGTTCTCAACACATTATGAGAAAGATCGTGTTTGAGTAAGAGTGATGTAGTGTGCGTTTTCCTGGATTTCAAGTGATTTGGGAAACATACTCCTGTTTTTCCACATTGTGTAAGAAACAACATGAGGCTTGCAAGAGATTGAAACAATGCATCCCAAAACGTATTCCAGCAGTGAAAACACATGTTTCTACAAAGACTTTGAAGGAGCAAGCCAAAGCCTAGTGGCAGAGTGTTCTTTCAGAGAGAAACACATGCATTTCATCCTTCTGGAGTGAGTTTTCAGCCTGGAATTCATTTGCATTTTGTACTGTTCAGAATGTAGCTACCTGCTCGGGGGTTGTCTCAAACAAGCACCTTTCTTGCAGGAGCTTGTTGCAACATTCATTGTTTGGCTAAGTTCTTTAGGGTTGGTTTTGGAAGGTCTTTCAACTTAGGCCAAATCACGCTTCGTACGAAATTTTTTCACAGCGCTGTCTCCAAGTGTCCACAAAGAACTGCTGCTTGAAACTGTCCACATGCACATCTCCCATACTGGTGTGCTCGTTTCACTACCTGGATTTTGGTTTCCACTTCTTTCTTTGAAATGACAAGCCTTCTTTCTGCATGCTACACACACCTTGTAGCAGTTTCAGCTTGAAGCATGTTGGTGCTCTCAAAACGCTGTGTAACTTCTGTAAGGTGTGTTACTCTCCAGCACTGAATACACTACTTAGAGCTCCTTTCACCACAGACACGCAAACACATCTTTCTGTGAAAGTTCTACCTCAGGTCACTTGGAAATGTAAGGTTTTCATGGAGAACATGAGGTCAATCATGGTTTTGCACTCTGCAACCAATAGAAATGTCCTTTTGTACATAGCCTTCTGAAATTCACATCAAAATACCCTTCTTTTCTGGTTTCTTGAATGTTCTCAACACATTAGGAGAAAGATCGTGTTTGAGCAAGAGTGATGTAGTGTGCGTTTTCCTGGATTTCAAGTGATTTGGGAAACATACTCCTTGTTTTTCCACATTGTGTAAGAAACAACATTAGGCTTGCAAGAGATTGAAACAATGCATCCCAAAACATATTCCTGCAGTGAAAACACATGTTTCTACAAAGACTTTGAAGGAGCAAGCAAAAGCCTAGTGGCAGAGTGTTCTTTCAGAGAGAAACACATGCATTTCATCCTTCTGGAGTGAGTTTTCAGCCTGGAATTCATTTGCATTTTGTACTGTGCAGAATGTAGCTACCTGCTCGGGGGTTGTCTCATAGAAGCACCTTTCCTGTAGGAGCTTGTTGCAACATTCATTGTTTGGCTATGTTCTTTAGGGTTGGTTTTGGAAGGTCTTTCAAGTTAGGCCAAATCCCGCTTCGTACGAAATTTTTTCACAGCGCTGTCTCCAAGTGTCCACAAAGAACTGCTGCTTGAAACTGTCCACATGCACATCTCCCATACTGGTGTGCTCGTTTCACTACCTGGATTTTGGTTTCCACTTCTTTCTTTGAAATGACAAGCCTTCTTTCTACATGCTACACACACCTTGTAGCGGTTTCAGCTTGAAGCATGTTGGTGCTCTCAAAACGCTGTGTAACTTCTGTAGGGTGTGTTACTCTCCAGCACTGAATACACTACTTAGAGCTCCTTTCACCACAGACACGCAAACACATCTTTCTGTGAAAGTTCTACCTCAGGTCACTTGGAAATGTAAGGTTTTCATGGAGAACATGAGGTCAATCATGGTTTTGCACTCTGCAACCAATAGAAATGTCATTTTGTACATAGCCATCTGAAATTCACATCAAAATACCCTTCTTTTCTGTTTTCTTGAATGTTCTCAACACATTAGGAGAAAGATCGTGTTTGAGTAAGAGTGATGTAGTGTGCGTTTTCCTGGATTTCAAGTGATTTGGGAAACATACTCCTTGTTTTTCCACATTGTGTAAGAAACAACATGAGGCTTGCAAGAGATTGAAACAATGCATCCCAAAACATATTCCTGCAGTGAAAACACATGTTTCTACAAAGACTTTGAAGGAGCAAGCCAAAGCCTAGTGGCAGAGTGTTCTTTCAGAGAGAAACACATGCATTTCATTCTTCTGGAGTGAGTTTTCAGCCTGGAATTCATTTGCATTTTGTACTGTTCAGAATGTAGCTACCTGCTCGTGGGTTGTCTCATACAAGCACCTTTCTTGCAGGAGCTTGTTGCAACATTCATTGTTTGGCTATGTTCTTTAGGGTTGGTTTTGGAAGGTCTTTCAACTTTGGCCAAATCCCGCTTCGTACGAAATTTTTTCACAGCGCTGTCTCCAAGTGTCCACAAAGAGCTGCTGCTTGAAACTGTCCACATGCACATCTCCCATACTGGTGTGCTCGTTTCACTACCTGGATTTTGGTTTCCACTTCTTTCTTTGAAATGACAAGCCTTCTTTCTGCATGCTACACACACCTTGTAGCAGTTTCAGCTTGAAGCATGTTGGTGCTCTCAAAACGCTGTGTAACTTCTGTAGGGTGTGTTACTCTCCAGCACTGAATACACTACTTAGAGCTCCTTTCACCACAGACACGCAAACACATCTTTCTGTGAAAGTTCTACCTCAGGTCACTAGGAAATGTAAGGTTTTCATGCAGAACATGAGGTCAGTCATGGTTTTGCACTCTGCAACCAATAGAAATGTCCTTTTGTACATAGCCTTCTGAAATTCACATCAAAATACCCTTCTTTTCTGGTTTCTTGAATGTTCTCAACACATTAGGAGAAAGATCGTGTTTGAACAAGAGTGATGTAGTGTGCGTTTTCCTGGATTTCAAGTGATTTGGGAAACATACCCCTTGTTTTTCTACATTGTGTAAGAAACAACATTAGGCTTGCAAGAGATTGAAACAATGCATCCCAAAACATATTCCTGCAGTGAAAACACATGTTTCTACAAAGACTTTGAAGGAGCAAGCAAAAGCCTAGTGGCAGAGTGTTCTTTCAGAGAGAAACACATGCATTTCATCCTTCTGGAGTGAGTTTTCAGCCTGGAATTCATTTGCATTTTGTACTGTGCAGAATGTAGCTACCTGCTCGGGGGTTGTCTCATAGAAGCACCTTTCCTGTAGGAGCTTGTTGCAACATTCATTGTTTGGCTAAGTTCTTTAGGGTTGTTTTTGGAAGGTCTTTCAAGTTAGGCCAAATCCCGCTTCGTACGAAATTTTTTCACAGCGCTGTCTCCAAGTGTCCACAAAGAACTGCTGCTTGAAACTGTCCACATGCACATCTCCCATACTGGTGTGCTCGTTTCACTACCTGGATTTTGGTTTCCACTTCTTTCTTGGAAATGACAAGCCTTCTTTCTGCATGCTACACACACCTTGTAGCAGTTTCAGCTTGAAGCATGTTGGTGCTCTCAAAACGCTGTGTAACTTCTGTAAGGTGTGTTACTCTCCAGCACTGAATACACTACTTAGAGCTCCTTTCACCACAGACACGCAAACACATCTTTCTGTGAAAGTCCTACCTCAGGTCACTTGGAAATGTAAGGTTTTCATGGAGAACATGAGGTCAATCATTGTTTTGCACTCTGCAACCAATAGAAATGTCCTTTTGTACATAGCCATCTGAAATTCACATCAAAATACCCTTCTTTTCTGGTTTCTTGAATGTTCTCAACACATTATGAGAAAGATCGTGTTTGAGTAAGAGTGATGTAGTGTGCGTTTTCCTGGATTTCAAGTGATTTGGGAAACATACTCCTGTTTTTCCACATTGTGTAAGAAACAACATGAGGCTTGCAAGAGATTGAAACAATGCATCCCAAAACGTATTCCAGCAGTGAAAACACATGTTTCTACAAAGACTTTGAAGGAGCAAGCCAAAGCCTAGTGGCAGAGTGTTCTTTCAGAGAGAAACACATGCATTTCATCCTTCTGGAGTGAGTTTTCAGCCTGGAATTCATTTGCATTTTGTACTGTTCAGAATGTAGCTACCTGCTCGGGGGTTGTCTCAAACAAGCACCTTTCTTGCAGGAGCTTGTTGCAACATTCATTGTTTGGCTAAGTTCTTTAGGGTTGGTTTTGGAAGGTCTTTCAACTTAGGCCAAATCCCGCTTCGTACGAAATTTTTTCACAGCGCTGTCTCCAAGTGTCCACAAAGAACTGCTGCTTGAAACTGTCCACATGCACATCTCCCATACTGGTGTGCTCGTTTCACTACCTGGATTTTGGTTTCCACTTCTTTCTTTGAAATGACAAGCCTTCTTTCTGCATGCTACACACACCTTGTAGCAGTTTCAGCTTGAAGCATGTTGGTGCTCTCAAAACGCTGTGTAACTTCTGTAAGGTGTGTTACTCTCCAGCACTGAATACACTACTTAGAGCTCCTTTCACCACAGACACGCAAACACATCTTTCTGTGAAAGTTCTACCTCAGGTCACTTGGAAATGTAAGGTTTTCATGGAGAACATGAGGTCAATCATGGTTTTGCACTCTGCAACCAATAGAAATGTCCTTTTGTACATAGCCTTCTGAAATTCACATCAAAATACCCTTCTTTTCTGGTTTCTTGAATGTTCTCAACACATTAGGAGAAAGATCGTGTTTGAGCAAGAGTGATGTAGTGTGCGTTTTCCTGGATTTCAAGTGATTTGGGAAACATACTCCTTGTTTTTCCACATTGTGTAAGAAACAACATTAGGCTTGCAAGAGATTGAAACAATGCATCCCAAAACATATTCCTGCAGTGAAAACACATGTTTCTACAAAGACTTTGAAGGAGCAAGCAAAAGCCTAGTGGCAGAGTGTTCTTTCAGAGAGAAACACATGCATTTCATCCTTCTGGAGTGAGTTTTCAGCCTGGAATTCATTTGCATTTTGTACTGTGCAGAATGTAGCTACCTGCTCGGGGGTTGTCTCATAGAAGCACCTTTCCTGTAGGAGCTTGTTGCAACATTCATTGTTTGGCTATGTTCTTTAGGGTTGGTTTTGGAAGGTCTTTCAAGTTAGGCCAAATCCCGCTTAGTACGAAATTTTTTCACAGCGCTGTCTCCAAGTGTCCACAAAGAACTGCTGCTTGAAACTGTCCACATGCACATCTCCCATACTGGTGTGCTCGTTTCACTACCTGGATTTTGGTTTCCACTTCTTTCTTTGAAATGACAAGCCTTCTTTCTACATGCTACACACACCTTGTAGCGGTTTCAGCTTGAAGCATGTTGGTGCTCTCAAAACGCTGTGTAACTTCTGTAAGGTGTGTTACTCTCCAGCACTGAATACACTACTTAGAGCTCCTTTCACCACAGACACGCAAACACATCTTTCTGTGAAAGTTCTACCTCAGGTCACTTGGAAATGTAAGGTTTTCATGGAGAACATGAGGTCAATCATGGTTTTGCACTCTGCAACCAATAGAAATGTCCTTTTGTACATAGCCTTCTGAAATTCACAAAAAAATACCCTTCTTTTCTGGTTTCTTGAATGTTCTCAACACATTAGGAGAAAGATCGTGTTTGAGCAAGAGTGATGTAGTGTGCGTTTTCCTGGATTTCAAGTGATTTGGGAAACGTACTCCTTGTTTTTCCACATTGTGTAAGAAACAACATTAGGCTTGCAAGAGATTGAAACAATGCATCCCAAAACATATTCCTGCAGTGAAAACACATGTTTCTACAAAGACTTTGAAGGAGCAAGCAAAAGCCTAGTGGCAGAGTGTTCTTTCAGAGAGAAACACATGCATTTCATCCTTCTGGAGTGAGTTTTCAGCCTGGAATTCATTTGCATTTTGTACTGTGCAGAATGTAGCTACCTGCTCGGGGGTTGTCTCATAGAAGCACCTTTCCTGTAGGAGCTTGTTGCAACATTCATTGTTTGGCTAAGTTCTTTAGGGTTGGTTTTGGAAGGTCTTTCAACTTTGGCCAAATCCCGCTTCGTACGAAATTTTTTCACAGCACTGTCTCCAAGTGTCCACAAAGAGCTGCTGCTTGAAACTGTCCACATGCACATCTCCCATACTGGTGTGCTCGTTTCACTACCTGGATTTTGGTTTCCACTTCTTTCTTGGAAATGACAAGCCTTCTTTCTGCATGCTACACACACCTTGTAGCAGTTTCAGCTTGAAGCATGTTGGTGCTCTCAAAACGCTGTGTAACTTCTGTAAGGTGTGTTACTCTCCAGCACTGAATACACTACTTAGAGCTCCTTTCACCACAGACACGCAAACACATCTTTCTGTGAAAGTTCTACCTCAGGTCACTTGGAAATGTAAGGTTTTCATGGAGAACATGAGGTCAATCATGGTTTTGCACTCTGCAACCAATAGAAATATCCTTTTGTACATAGCCTTCTGAAATTCACATCAAAATACCCTTCTTTTCTGGTTTCTTGAATGTTCTCAACACATTAGGAGAAAGATCGTGTTTGAGCAAGAGTGATGTAGTGTGCGTTTTCCTGGATTTCAAGTGATTTGGGAAACATACTCCTTGTTTTTCCACATTGTGTAAGAAACAACATTAGGCTTGCAAGAGATTGAAACAATGCATCCCAAAACATATTCCTGCAGTGAAAACACATGTTTCTACAAAGACTTTGAAGGAGCAAGCAAAAGCCTAGTGGGAGAGTGTTCTTTCAGAGAGAAACACATGCATTTCATCCTCCTGGAGTGAGTTTTCAGCCTGGAATTCATTTGCATTTTGTACTGTGCAGAATTTAGCTACCTGCTCAGGGGTTGTCTCATAGAAGCACCTTTCCTGTAGGAGCTTGTTGCAACATTCATTGTTTGGCTATGTTCTTTAGGGTTGGTTTTGGAAGGTCTTTCAACTTTGGCCAAATCCCGCTTCGTACGAAATTTTTTCACAGCACTGTCTCCAAGTGTCCACAATGAGCTGCTGCTTGAAACTGTCCACATGCACATCTCCCATACTGGTGTGCTCGTTTCACTACCTGGATTTTGGTTTCCACTTCTTTCTTTGAAATGACAAGCCTTCTTTCTGCATGCTACACACACCTTGTAGCAGTTTCAGCTTGAAGCATGTTGGTGCTCTCAAAACGCTGTGTAACTTCTGTAGGGTGTGTTACTCTCCAGCACTGAATACACTACTTAGAGCTCCTTTCACCACAGACACGCAAACACATCTTTCTGTGAAAGTTCTACCTCAGGTCACTTGGAAATGTAAGGTTTTCATGGAGAACATGAGGTCAATCATGGTTTTGCACTCTGCAACCAATAGAAATGTCCTTTTGTACATAGCCTTCTGAAATTCACATCAAAATGCCCTTCTTTTCTGGTTTCTTGAATGTTCTCAACACATTAGGTGAAAGATCGTGTTTGAGCAAGAGTGATGTAGTGTGCGTTTTCCTGGATTTCAGGTGATTTGGGAAACATACTCCTTGTTTTTCCACATTGTGTAAGAAACAACATTAGGCTTGCAAGAGATTGAAACAATGCATCCCAAAACATATTCCTGCAGTGAAAACACATGTTTCTACAAAGACTTTGAAGGAGCAAGCCAAAGCCTAGTGGCAGAGTGTTCTTTCAGAGAGAAACACATGCATTTCATTCTTCTGGAGTGAGTTTTCAGCCTGGAATTCATTTGCATTTTGTACTGTTCAGAATGTAGCTACCTGCTCGTGGGTTGTCTCATACAAGCACCTTTCTTGCAGGAGCTTGTTGCAACATTCATTGTTTGGCTATGTTCTTTAGGGTTGGTTTTGGAAGGTCTTTCAACTTTGGCCAAATCCCGCTTCGTACGAAATTTTTTCACAGCGCTGTCTCCAAGTGTCCACAAAGAGCTGCTGCTTGAAACTGTCCACATGCACATCTCCCATACTGGTGTGCTCGTTTCACTACCTGGATTTTGGTTTCCACTTCTTTCTTTGAAATGACAAGCCTTCTTTCTGCATGCTACACACACCTTGTAGCAGTTTCAGCTTGAAGCATGTTGGTGCTCTCAAAACGCTGTGTAACTTCTGTAGGGTGTGTTACTCTCCAGCACTGAATACACTACTTAGAGCTCCTTTCACCACAGACACGCAAACACATCTTTCTGTGAAAGTTCTACCTCAGGTCACTAGGAAATGTAAGGTTTTCATGCAGAACATGAGGTCAGTCATGGTTTTGCACTCTGCAACCAATAGAAATGTCCTTTTGTACATAGCCTTCTGAAATTCACATCAAAATACCCTTCTTTTCTGGTTTCTTGAATGTTCTCAACACATTAGGAGAAAGATCGTGTTTGAACAAGAGTGATGTAGTGTGCGTTTTCCTGGATTTCAAGTGATTTGGGAAACATACCCCTTGTTTTTCTACATTGTGTAAGAAACAACATTAGGCTTGCAAGAGATTGAAACAATGCATCCCAAAACATATTCCTGCAGTGAAAACACATGTTTCTACAAAGACTTTGAAGGAGCAAGCAAAAGCCTAGTGGCAGAGTGTTCTTTCAGAGAGAAACACATGCATTTCATCCTTCTGGAGTGAGTTTTCAGCCTGGAATTCATTTGCATTTTGTACTGTGCAGAATGTAGCTACCTGCTCGGGGGTTGTCTCATAGAAGCACCTTTCCTGTAGGAGCTTGTTGCAACATTCATTGTTTGGCTAAGTTCTTTAGGGTTGTTTTTGGAAGGTCTTTCAAGTTAGGCCAAATCCCGCTTCGTACGAAATTTTTTCACAGCGCTGTCTCCAAGTGTCCACAAAGAACTGCTGCTTGAAACTGTCCACATGCACATCTCCCATACTGGTGTGCTCGTTTCACTACCTGGATTTTGGTTTCCACTTCTTTCTTGGAAATGACAAGCCTTCTTTCTGCATGCTACACACACCTTGTAGCAGTTTCAGCTTGAAGCATGTTGGTGCTCTCAAAACGCTGTGTAACTTCTGTAAGGTGTGTTACTCTCCAGCACTGAATACACTACTTAGAGCTCCTTTCACCACAGACACGCAAACACATCTTTCTGTGAAAGTCCTACCTCAGGTCACTTGGAAATGTAAGGTTTTCATGGAGAACATGAGGTCAATCATTGTTTTGCACTCTGCAACCAATAGAAATGTCCTTTTGTACATAGCCATCTGAAATTCACATCAAAATACCCTTCTTTTCTGGTTTCTTGAATGTTCTCAACACATTATGAGAAAGATCGTGTTTGAGTAAGAGTGATGTAGTGTGCGTTTTCCTGGATTTCAAGTGATTTGGGAAACATACTCCTGTTTTTCCACATTGTGTAAGAAACAACATGAGGCTTGCAAGAGATTGAAACAATGCATCCCAAAACGTATTCCAGCAGTGAAAACACATGTTTCTACAAAGACTTTGAAGGAGCAAGCCAAAGCCTAGTGGCAGAGTGTTCTTTCAGAGAGAAACACATGCATTTCATCCTTCTGGAGTGAGTTTTCAGCCTGGAATTCATTTGCATTTTGTACTGTTCAGAATGTAGCTACCTGCTCGGGGGTTGTCTCAAACAAGCACCTTTCTTGCAGGAGCTTGTTGCAACATTCATTGTTTGGCTAAGTTCTTTAGGGTTGGTTTTGGAAGGTCTTTCAACTTAGGCCAAATCCCGCTTCGTACGAAATTTTTTCACAGCGCTGTCTCCAAGTGTCCACAAAGAACTGCTGCTTGAAACTGTCCACATGCACATCTCCCATACTGGTGTGCTCGTTTCACTACCTGGATTTTGGTTTCCACTTCTTTCTTTGAAATGACAAGCCTTCTTTCTGCATGCTACACACACCTTGTAGCAGTTTCAGCTTGAAGCATGTTGGTGCTCTCAAAACGCTGTGTAACTTCTGTAAGGTGTGTTACTCTCCAGCACTGAATACACTACTTAGAGCTCCTTTCACCACAGACACGCAAACACATCTTTCTGTGAAAGTTCTACCTCAG
The DNA here is from genome assembly GCF_054644295.1 of Miniopterus natalensis. Lineage (NCBI taxonomy): Eukaryota > Metazoa > Chordata > Mammalia > Chiroptera > Miniopteridae > Miniopterus > Miniopterus natalensis. The sequence goes on from NC_142096.1 coordinate 46,338,505, forward strand.
GTCACTTGGAAATGTAAGGTTTTCATGGAGAACATGAGGTCAATCATGGTTTTGCACTCTGCAACCAATAGAAATGTCCTTTTGTACATAGCCTTCTGAAATTCACATCAAAATACCCTTCTTTTCTGGTTTCTTGAATGTTCTCAACACATTAGGAGAAAGATCGTGTTTGAGCAAGAGTGATGTAGTGTGCGTTTTCCTGGATTTCAAGTGATTTGGGAAACATACTCCTTGTTTTTCCACATTGTGTAAGAAACAACATTAGGCTTGCAAGAGATTGAAACAATGCATCCCAAAACATATTCCTGCAGTGAAAACACATGTTTCTACAAAGACTTTGAAGGAGCAAGCAAAAGCCTAGTGGCAGAGTGTTCTTTCAGAGAGAAACACATGCATTTCATCCTTCTGGAGTGAGTTTTCAGCCTGGAATTCATTTGCATTTTGTACTGTGCAGAATGTAGCTACCTGCTCGGGGGTTGTCTCATAGAAGCACCTTTCCTGTAGGAGCTTGTTGCAACATTCATTGTTTGGCTATGTTCTTTAGGGTTGGTTTTGGAAGGTCTTTCAAGTTAGGCCAAATCCCGCTTAGTACGAAATTTTTTCACAGCGCTGTCTCCAAGTGTCCACAAAGAACTGCTGCTTGAAACTGTCCACATGCACATCTCCCATACTGGTGTGCTCGTTTCACTACCTGGATTTTGGTTTCCACTTCTTTCTTTGAAATGACAAGCCTTCTTTCTACATGCTACACACACCTTGTAGCGGTTTCAGCTTGAAGCATGTTGGTGCTCTCAAAACGCTGTGTAACTTCTGTAAGGTGTGTTACTCTCCAGCACTGAATACACTACTTAGAGCTCCTTTCACCACAGACACGCAAACACATCTTTCTGTGAAAGTTCTACCTCAGGTCACTTGGAAATGTAAGGTTTTCATGGAGAACATGAGGTCAATCATGGTTTTGCACTCTGCAACCAATAGAAATGTCCTTTTGTACATAGCCTTCTGAAATTCACAAAAAAATACCCTTCTTTTCTGGTTTCTTGAATGTTCTCAACACATTAGGAGAAAGATCGTGTTTGAGCAAGAGTGATGTAGTGTGCGTTTTCCTGGATTTCAAGTGATTTGGGAAACATACTCCTTGTTTTTCCACATTGTGTAAGAAACAACATTAGGCTTGCAAGAGATTGAAACAATGCATCCCAAAACATATTCCTGCAGTGAAAACACATGTTTCTACAAAGACTTTGAAGGAGCAAGCAAAAGCCTAGTGGCAGAGTGTTCTTTCAGAGAGAAACACATGCATTTCATCCTTCTGGAGTGAGTTTTCAGCCTGGAATTCATTTGCATTTTGTACTGTGCAGAATGTAGCTACCTGCTCGGGGGTTGTCTCATAGAAGCACCTTTCCTGTAGGAGCTTGTTGCAACATTCATTGTTTGGCTAAGTTCTTTAGGGTTGGTTTTGGAAGGTCTTTCAACTTTGGCCAAATCCCGCTTCGTACGAAATTTTTTCACAGCACTGTCTCCAAGTGTCCACAAAGAGCTGCTGCTTGAAACTGTCCACATGCACATCTCCCATACTGGTGTGCTCGTTTCACTACCTGGATTTTGGTTTCCACTTCTTTCTTGGAAATGACAAGCCTTCTTTCTGCATGCTACACACACCTTGTAGCAGTTTCAGCTTGAAGCATGTTGGTGCTCTCAAAACGCTGTGTAACTTCTGTAAGGTGTGTTACTCTCCAGCACTGAATACACTACTTAGAGCTCCTTTCACCACAGACACGCAAACACATCTTTCTGTGAAAGTTCTACCTCAGGTCACTTGGAAATGTAAGGTTTTCATGGAGAACATGAGGTCAATCATGGTTTTGCACTCTGCAACCAATAGAAATATCCTTTTGTACATAGCCTTCTGAAATTCACATCAAAATACCCTTCTTTTCTGGTTTCTTGAATGTTCTCAACACATTAGGAGAAAGATCGTGTTTGAGCAAGAGTGATGTAGTGTGCGTTTTCCTGGATTTCAAGTGATTTGGGAAACATACTCCTTGTTTTTCCACATTGTGTAAGAAACAACATTAGGCTTGCAAGAGATTGAAACAATGCATCCCAAAACATATTCCTGCAGTGAAAACACATGTTTCTACAAAGACTTTGAAGGAGCAAGCAAAAGCCTAGTGGGAGAGTGTTCTTTCAGAGAGAAACACATGCATTTCATCCTCCTGGAGTGAGTTTTCAGCCTGGAATTCATTTGCATTTTGTACTGTGCAGAATTTAGCTACCTGCTCAGGGGTTGTCTCATAGAAGCACCTTTCCTGTAGGAGCTTGTTGCAACATTCATTGTTTGGCTATGTTCTTTAGGGTTGGTTTTGGAAGGTCTTTCAACTTTGGCCAAATCCCGCTTCGTACGAAATTTTTTCACAGCACTGTCTCCAAGTGTCCACAATGAGCTGCTGCTTGAAACTGTCCACATGCACATCTCCCATACTGGTGTGCTCGTTTCACTACCTGGATTTTGGTTTCCACTTCTTTCTTTGAAATGACAAGCCTTCTTTCTGCATGCTACACACACCTTGTAGCAGTTTCAGCTTGAAGCATGTTGGTGCTCTCAAAACGCTGTGTAACTTCTGTAGGGTGTGTTACTCTCCAGCACTGAATACACTACTTAGAGCTCCTTTCACCACAGACACGCAAACACATCTTTCTGTGAAAGTTCTACCTCAGGTCACTTGGAAATGTAAGGTTTTCATGGAGAACATGAGGTCAATCATGGTTTTGCACTCTGCAACCAATAGAAATGTCCTTTTGTACATAGCCTTCTGAAATTCACATCAAAATGCCCTTCTTTTCTGGTTTCTTGAATGTTCTCAACACATTAGGTGAAAGATCGTGTTTGAGCAAGAGTGATGTAGTGTGCGTTTTCCTGGATTTCAGGTGATTTGGGAAACATACTCCTTGTTTTTCCACATTGTGTAAGAAACAACATTAGGCTTGCAAGAGATTGAAACAATGCATCCCAAAACATATTCCTGCAGTGAAAACACATGTTTCTACAAAGACTTTGAAGGAGCAAGCAAAAGCCTAGTGGCAGAGTGTTCTTTCAGAGAGAAACACATGCATTTCATCCTTCTGGAGTGAGTTTTCAGCCTGGAATTCATTTGCATTTTGTACTGTGCAGAATGTAGCTACCTGCTCGGGGGTTGTCTCATAGAAGCGCCTTTCCTGTAGGAGCTTGTTGCAACATTCATTGTTTGGCTAAGTTCTTTAGGATTGGTTTTGGAAGGTCTTTCAACTTTGGCCAAATCCCGCTTCGTACGAAATTTTTTCACAGCGCTGTCTCCAAGTGTCCACAAAGAGCTGCTGCTTGAAACTGTCCACATGCACATCTCCCATACTGGTGTGCTCGTTTCACTACCTGGATTTTGGTTTCCACTTCTTTCTTGGAAATGACAAGCCTTCTTTCTGCATGCTACACACACCTTGTAGCAGTTTCAGCTTGAAGCATGTTGGTGCTCTCAAAACGCTGTGTAACTTCTGTAAGGTGTGTTACTCTCCAGCACTGAATACACTACTTAGAGCTCCTTTCACCACAGACACGCAAACACATCTTTCTGTGAAAGTTCTACCTCAGGTCACTTGGAAATGTAAGGTTTTCATGGAGAACATGAGGTCAATCATGGTTTTGCACTCTGCAACCAATAGAAATGTCCTTTTGTACATAGCCTTCTGAAATTCACATCAAAATACCCTTCTTTTCTGGTTTCTTGAATGTTCTCAACACATTAGGAGAAAGATCGTGTTTGAGCAAGAGTGATGTAGTGTGCGTTTTCCTGGATTTCAAGTGATTTGGGAAACATACTCCTTGTTTTTCCACATTGTGTAAGAAACAACATTAGGCTTGCAAGAGATTGAAACAATGCATCCCAAAACATATTCCTGCAGTGAAAACACATGTTTCTACAAAGACTTTGAAGGAGCAAGCAAAAGCCTAGTGGCAGAGTGTTCTTTCAGAGAGAAACACATGCATTTCATCCTTCTGGAGTGAGTTTTCAGCCTGGAATTCATTTGCATTTTGTACTGTGCAGAATGTAGCTACCTGCTCGGGGGTTGTCTCATAGAAGCACCTTTCCTGTAGGAGCTTGTTGCAACATTCATTGTTTGGCTATGTTCTTTAGGGTTGGTTTTGGAAGGTCTTTCAAGTTAGGCCAAATCCCGCTTCGTACGAAATTTTTTCACAGCGCTGTCTCCAAGTGTCCACAAAGAACTGCTGCTTGAAACTGTCCACATGCACATCTCCCATACTGGTGTGCTCGTTTCACTACCTGGATTTTGGTTTCCACTTCTTTCTTTGAAATGACAAGCCTTCTTTCTACATGCTACACACACCTTGTAGCAGTTTCAGCTTGAAGCATGTTGGTGCTCTCAAAACGGTGTGTAACTTCTGTAAGGTGTGTTACTCTCCAGCACTGAATACACTACTTAGAGCTCCTTTCACCACAGACACGCAAACACATCTTTCTGTGAAAGTTCTACCTCAGGTCACTTGGAAATGTAAGGTTTTCATGGAGAACATGAGGTCAATCATGGTTTTGCACTCTGCAACCAATAGAAATGTCCTTTTGTACATAGCCTTCTGAAATTCACATCAAAATGCCCTTCTTTTCTGGTTTCTTGAATGTTCTCAACACATTAGGTGAAAGATCGTGTTTGAGCAAGAGTGATGTAGTGTGCGTTTTCCTGGATTTCAGGTGATTTGGGAAACATACTCCTTGTTTTTCCACATTGTGTAAGAAACAACATTAGGCTTGCAAGAGATTGAAACAATGCATCCCAAAACATATTCCTGCAGTGAAAACACATGTTTCTACAAAGACTTTGAAGGAGCAAGCAAAAGCCTAGTGGCAGAGTGTTCTTTCAGAGAGAAACACATGCATTTCATCCTTCTGGAGTGAGTTTTCAGCCTGGAATTCATTTGCATTTTGTACTGTGCAGAATGTAGCTACCTGCTCGGGGGTTGTCTCATAGAAGCGCCTTTCCTGTAGGAGCTTGTTGCAACATTCATTGTTTGGCTAAGTTCTTTAGGATTGGTTTTGGAAGGTCTTTCAACTTTGGCCAAATCCCGCTTCGTACGAAATTTTTTCACAGCGCTGTCTCCAAGTGTCCACAAAGAGCTGCTGCTTGAAACTGTCCACATGCACATCTCCCATACTGGTGTGCTCGTTTCACTACCTGGATTTTGGTTTCCACTTCTTTCTTGGAAATGACAAGCCTTCTTTCTGCATGCTACACACACCTTGTAGCAGTTTCAGCTTGAAGCATGTTGGTGCTCTCAAAACGCTGTGTAACTTCTGTAAGGTGTGTTACTCTCCAGCACTGAATACACTACTTAGAGCTCCTTTCACCACAGACACGCAAACACATCTTTCTGTGAAAGTTCTACCTCAGGTCACTTGGAAATGTAAGGTTTTCATGGAGAACATGAGGTCAATCATGGTTTTGCACTCTGCAACCAATAGAAATGTCCTTTTGTACATAGCCTTCTGAAATTCACATCAAAATACCCTTCTTTTCTGGTTTCTTGAATGTTCTCAACACATTAGGAGAAAGATCGTGTTTGAGCAAGAGTGATGTAGTGTGCGTTTTCCTGGATTTCAAGTGATTTGGGAAACATACTCCTTGTTTTTCCACATTGTGTAAGAAACAACATTAGGCTTGCAAGAGATTGAAACAATGCATCCCAAAACATATTCCTGCAGTGAAAACACATGTTTCTACAAAGACTTTGAAGGAGCAAGCAAAAGCCTAGTGGCAGAGTGTTCTTTCAGAGAGAAACACATGCATTTCATCCTTCTGGAGTGAGTTTTCAGCCTGGAATTCATTTGCATTTTGTACTGTGCAGAATGTAGCTACCTGCTCGGGGGTTGTCTCATAGAAGCACCTTTCCTGTAGGAGCTTGTTGCAACATTCATTGTTTGGCTATGTTCTTTAGGGTTGGTTTTGGAAGGTCTTTCAAGTTAGGCCAAATCCCGCTTCGTACGAAATTTTTTCACAGCGCTGTCTCCAAGTGTCCACAAAGAACTGCTGCTTGAAACTGTCCACATGCACATCTCCCATACTGGTGTGCTCGTTTCACTACCTGGATTTTGGTTTCCACTTCTTTCTTTGAAATGACAAGCCTTCTTTCTACATGCTACACACACCTTGTAGCAGTTTCAGCTTGAAGCATGTTGGTGCTCTCAAAACGGTGTGTAACTTCTGTAAGGTGTGTTACTCTCCAGCACTGAATACACTACTTAGAGCTCCTTTCACCACAGACACGCAAACACATCTTTCTGTGAAAGTTCTACCTCAGGTCACTTGGAAATGTAAGGTTTTCATGGAGAACATGAGGTCAATCATGGTTTTGCACTCTGCAACCAATAGAAATGTCCTTTTGTACATAGCCTTCTGAAATTCACATCAAAATACCCTTCTTTTCTGGTTTCTTGAATGTTCTCAACACATTAGGAGAAAGATCGTGTTTGAGCAAGAGTGATGTAGTGTGCCTTTTCCTGGATTTCAAGTGATTTGGGAAATATACTCCTTGTTTTTCCACATTGTGTAAGAAACAACATTAGGCTTGCAAGAGATTGAAACAATGCATCCCAAAACATATTCCTGCAGTGAAAACACGTTTCTACAAAGACTTTGAAGGAGCAAGCAAAAGCCTAGTGGCAGAGTGTTCTTTCAGAGAGAAACACATGCATTTCATCCTTCTGGAGTGAGTTTTCAGCCTGGAATTCATTTGCATTTTGTACTGTGCAGAATGTAGCTACCTGCTCGGGGGTTGTCTCATAGAAGCACCTTTCCTGTAGGAGCTTGTTGCAACATTCATTGTTTGGCTAAGTTCTTTAGGGTTGGTTTTGGAAGGTCTTTCAACTTTGGCCAAATCCCGCTTCGTACGAAATTTTTTCACAGCGCTGTCTCCAAGTGTCCACAAAGAGCTGCTACTTGAAACTGTCCACATGCACATCTCCCATACTGGTGTGCTCGTTTCACTACCTGGATTTTGGTTTCCACTTCTTTCTTGGAAATGACAAGCCTTCTTTCTGCATGCTACACACACCTTGTAGCAGTTTCAGCTTGAAGCATGTTGGTGCTCTCAAAACGCTGTGTAACTTCTGTAGGGTGTGTTACTCTCCAGCACTGAATACACTACTTAGAGCTCCTTTCACCACAGACACGCAAACACATCTTTCTGTGAAAGTTCTACCTCAGGTCACTTGGAAATGTAAGGTTTTCATGGAGAACATGAGGTCAATCATGGTTTTGCACTCTGCAACCAATAGAAATGTCCTTTTGTACATAGCCTTCTGAAATTCACATCAAAATACCCTTCTTTTCTGGTTTCTTGAATGTTCTCAACACATTAGGAGAAAGATTGTTTTTGAGCAAGAGTGATGTAGTGTGCGTTTTCCTGGATTTCAAGTGATTTGGGAAACATACTCCTTGTTTTTCCACATTGTGTAAGAAACAACATTAGGCTTGCAAGAGATTGAAACAATGCATCCCAAAACATATTCCTGCAGTGAAAACACATGTTTCTACAAAGACTTTGAAGGAGCAAGCAAAAGCCTAGTGGGAGAGTGTTCTTTCAGAGAGAAACACATGCATTTCATTCTTCTGGAGTGAGTTTTCAGCCTGGAATTCATTTGCATTTTGTACTGTTCAGAATGTACCTACCTGCTCGTGGGTTGTCTCATACAAGCACCTTTCTTGCAGGAGCTTGTTGCAACATTCATTGTTTGGCTATGTTCTTTAGGGTTGGTTTTGGAAGGTCTTTCAACTTTGGCCAAATCCCGCTTCGTACGAAATTTTTTCACAGCGCTGTCTCCAAGTGTCCACAAAGAGCTGCTGCTTGAAACTGTCCACATGCACATCTCCCATACTGGTGTGCTCGTTTCACTACCTGGATTTTGGTTTCCACTTCTTTCTTTGAAATGACAAGCCTTCTTTCTGCATGCTACACACACCTTGTAGCAGTTTCAGCTTGAAGCATGTTGGTGCTCTCAAAGCGCTGTGTAACTTCTGTAGGGTGTGTTACTCTCCAGCACTGAATACACTACTTAGAGCTCCTTTCACCACAGACACGCAAACACATCTTTCTGTGAAAGTTCTACCTCAGGTCACTTGGAAATGTAAGGTTTTCATGGAGAACATGAGGTCAGTCATGGTTTTGCACTCTGCAACCAATAGAAATGTCCTTTTGTACATAGCCTTCTGAAATTCACATCAAAATACCCTTCTTTTCTGGTTTCTTGAATGTTCTCAACACATTAGGTGAAAGATCGTGTTTGAGCAAGAGTGATGTAGTGTGCGTTTTCCTGGATTTCAAGTGATTTGGGAAACATACTCCTTGTTTTTCCACATTGTGTAAGAAACAACATTAGGCTTGCAAGAGATTGAAACAATGCATCCCAAAACATATTCCTGCAGTGAAAACACATGTTTCTACAAAGACTTTGAAGGAGCAAGCAAAAGCCTAGTGGCAGAGTGTTCTTTCAGAGAGAAACACATGCATTTCATCCTTCTGGAGTGAGTTTTCAGCCTGGAATTCATTTGCATTTTGTACTGTGCAGAATGTAGCTACCTGCTCGGGGGTTGTCTCATAGAAGCACCTTTCCTGTAGGAGCTTGTTGCAACATTCATTGTTTGGCTAAGTTCTTTAGGGTTGGTTTTGGAAGGTCTTTCAACTTTGGCCAAATCCCGCTTCGTACGAAATTTTTTCACAGCGCAGTCTCCAAGTGTCCACCAAGAGCTGCTGCTTGAAACTGTCCACATGCACATCTCCCATACTGGTGTGCTCGTTTCACTACCTGGATTTTGGTTTCCACTTCTTTCTTTGAAATGACAAGCCTTCTTTCTGCATGCTACACACACCTTGTAGCAGTTTCAGCTTGAAGCATGTTGGTGCTCTCAAAACGCTGTGTAACTTCTGTAGGGTGTGTTACTCTCCAGCACTGAATACACTACTTAGAGCTCCTTTCACCACAGACACGCAAACACATCTTTCTGTGAAAGTTCTACCTCAGGTCACTTGGAAATGTAAGGTTTTCATGGAGAACATGAGGTCAATCATTGTTTTGCACTCTGCAACCAATAGAAATGTCATTTTGTACATAGCCATCTGAAATTCACATCAAAATACCCTTCTTTTCTGGTTTCTTGAATGTTCTCAACACATTAGAAGAAAGATCGTGTTTCAGCAAGAGTGATGTAGTGTGCGTTTTCCTGGATTTCAAGTGATTTGGGAAACATACTCCTTGTTTTTCCACATTGTGTTAGAAACAACATGAGGCTTGCAAGAGATTGAAACAATGCATCCCAAAACATATTCCTGCAGTGAAAACACATGTTTCTACAAAGACTTTGAAGGAGCAAGCCAAAGCCTAGTGGCAGAGTGTTCTTTCAGAGAGAAACACATGCATTTCATTCTTCTGGAGTGAGTTTTCAGCCTGGAATTCATTTGCATTTTGTACTGTGCAGAATGTAGCTACCTGCTCGGGGGTTGTCTCATAGAAGCACCTTTCCTGTAGGAGCTTGTTGCAACATTCATTGTTTGGCTAAGTTCTTTAGGGTTGGTTTTGGAAGGTCTTTCAACTTTGGCCAAATCCCGCTTCGTACGAAATTTTTTCACAGCGCTGTCTCCAAGTGTCCACAAAGAGCTGCTGCTTGAAACTGTCCACATGCACATCTCCCATACTGGTGTGCTCGTTTCACTACCTGGATTTTGGTTTCCACTTCTTTCTTTGAAATGACAAGCCTTCTTTCTGCATGCTACACACACCTTGTAGCAGTATCAGCTTGAAGCATGTTGGTGCTCTCAAAACGCTGTGTAACTTCTGTAGGGTGTGTTACTCTCCAGCACTGAATACACTACTTAGAGCTCCTTTCACCACAGACACGCAAACACATCTTTCTGTGAAAGTTCTACCTCAGGTCACTTGGAAATGTAAGGTTTTCATGGAGAACATGAGGTCAATCATGGTTTTGCACTCTGCAACCAATAGAAATGTCCTTTTGTACATAGCCTTCTGAAATTCACATCAAAAGACCCTTCTTTTCTGGTTTCTTGAATGTTCTCAACACATTAGGAGAAAGATCGTGTTTGAGCAAGAGTGATGTAGTGTGCGTTTTCCTGGATTTCAAGTGATTTGGGAAACATACTCCTTGTTTTTCCACATTGTGTAAGAAACAACATTAGGCTTGCAAGAGATTGAAACAATGCATCCGAAAACATATTCCTGCAGTGAAAACACATGTTTCTACAAAGACTTTGAAGGAGCAAGCAAAAGCCTAGTGGCAGAGTGTTCTTTCAGAGAGAAACACATGCATTTCATTCTTCTGGAGTGAGTTTTCAGCCTGGAATTCATTTGCATTTTGTACTGTGCAGAATGTAGCTACCTGCTCGGGGGTTGTCTCATAGAAGCACCTTTCCTGTAGGAGCTTGTTGCAACATTCATTGTTTGGCTAAGTTCTTTAGAGTTGGTTTTGGAAGGTCTTTCAACTTTGGCCAAATCCCGCTTCGTACGAAATTTTTTCACAGCGCTGTCTCCAAGTGTCCACAAAGAGCTGCTGCTTGAAACTGTCCACATGCACATCTCCCATACTGGTGTGCTCGTTTCACTACCTGGATTTTGGCTTCCACTTCTTTCTGTGAAATGACAAGCCTTCTTTCTGCATGCTACACACACCTTGTAGCAGTTTCAGCTTGAAGCATGTTGGTGCTCTCAAAACGCTGTGTAACTTCTGTAGGGTGTGTTACTCTCCAGCACTGAATACACTACTTAGAGCTCCTTTCACCACAGACACGCAAACACATCTTTCTGTGAAAGTTCTACCTCAGGTCACTTGGAAATGTAAGGTTTTCATGGAGAACATGAGGTCAATCATGGTTTTGCACTCTGCAACCAATAGAAATGTCCTTTTGTACATAGCCTTCTGAAATTCACATCAAAATGCCCTTCTTTTCTGGTTTCTTGAATGTTCTCAACACATTAGGAGAAAGATCGTGTTTGAGCAACAGTGATGTAGTGTGCCTTTTCCTGGATTTCAAGTGATTTCGGAAACATACTCCTTGTTTTTCCACATTGTGTAAGAAACAACATTAGGCTTGCAAGAGATTGAAACAATGCATCCCAAAACATATTCCTGCAGTGAAAACACGTTTCTACAAAGACTTTGAAGGAGCAAGCAAAAGCCTAGTGGCAGAGTGTTCTTTCAGAGAGAAACACATGCATTTCATCCTTCTGGAGTGAGTTTTCAGCCTGGAATTCATTTGCATTTTGTACTGTGCAGAATGTAGCTACCTGCCCGGGGGTTGTCTCATAGAAGCACCTTTCCTGTAGGAGCTTGTTGCAACATTCATTGTTTGGCTAAGTTCTTTAGGGTTGGTTTTGGAAGGTCTTTCAACTTTGGCCAAATCCCGCTTCGTACGAAATTTTTTCACAGCGCTGTCTCCAAGTGTCCACAAAGAGCTGCTGCTTGAAACTGTCCACATGCACATCTCCCATACTGGTGTGCTCGTTTCACTACCTGGATTTTGGTTTCCGCTTCTTTCTTGGAAATGACAAGCCTTCTTTCTGCATGCTACACACACCTTGTAGCAGTTTCAGCTTGAAGCATGTTGGTGCTCTCAAAACGCTGTGTAACTTCTGTAAGGTGTGTTACTCTCCAGCACTGAATACACTACTTAGAGCTCCTTTCACCACAGACACGCAAACACATCTTTCTGTGAAAGTCCTACCTCAGGTCACTTGGAAATGTAAGGTTTTCATGGAGAACATGAGGTCAATCATGGTTTTGCACTCTGCAACCAATAGAAATGTCCTTTTGTACATAGCCTTCTGAAATTCACATCAAAATACCCTTCTTTTCTGGTTTCTTGAATGTTCTCAACACATTAGGTGAAAGATCGTGTTTGAGCAAGAGTGATGTAGTGTGCGTTTTCCTGGATTTCAAGTGATTTGGGAAACATACTCCTTGTTTTTCCACATTGTGTAAGAAACAACATTAGGCTTGCAAGAGATTGAAACAATGCATCCCAAAACATATTCCTGCAGTGAAAACACATGTTTCTACAAAGACTTTGAAGGAGCAAGCAAAAGCCTAGTGGCAGAGTGTTCTTTCAGAGAGAAACACATGCATTTCATCCTTCTGGAGTGAGTTTTCAGCCTGGAATTCATTTGCATTTTGTACTGTGCAGAATGTAGCTACCTGCTCGGGGGTTGTCTCATAGAAGCACCTTTCCTGTAGGAGCTTGTTGCAACATTCATTGTTTGGCTAAGTTCTTTAGGGTTGGTTTTGGAAGGTCTTTCAACTTTGGCCAAATCCCGCTTCGTACGAAATTTTTTCACAGCGCTGTCTCCAAGTGTCCACAAAGAGCTGCTGCTTGAAACTGTCCACATGCACATCTCCCATACTGGTGTGCTCGTTTCACTACCTGGATTTTGGTTTCCACTTCTTTCTTTGAAATGACAAGCCTTCTTTCTGCATGCTACACACACCTTGTAGCAGTTTCAGCTTGAAGCATGTTGGTGCTCTCAAAACGCTGTGTAACTTCTGTAAGGTGTGTTACTCTCCAGCACTGAATACACTACTTAGAGCTCCTTTCACCACAGACACGCAAACACATCTTTCTGTGAAAGTCCTACCTCAGGTCACTTGGAAATGTAAGGTTTTCATGGAGAACATGAGGTCAATCATTGTTTTGCACTCTGCAACCAATAGAAATGTCATTTTGTACATAGCCATCTGAAATTCACATCAAAATACCCTTCTTTTCTGGTTTCTTGAATGTTCTCAACACATTAGGAGAAAGATCGTGTTTGAGCAAGAGTGATGTAGTGTGCGTTTTCCTGGATTTCAAGTGATTTGGGAAACATACTCCTCGTTTTTCCACATTGTGTTAGAAACAACATGAGGCTTGCAAGAGATTGAAACAATGCATCCCAAAACATATTCCTGCAGTGAAAACACATGTTTCTACAAAGACTTTGAAGGAGCAAGCCAAAGCCTAGTGGCAGAGTGTTCTTTCAGAGAGAAACACATGCATTTCATTCTTCTGGAGTGAGTTTTCAGCCTGGAATTCATTTGCATTTTGTACTGTTCAGAATGTAGCTACCTGCTCGTGGGTTGTCTCATACAAGCACCTTTCTTGCAGGAGCTTGTTGCAACATTCATTGTTTGGCTATTTCTTTAGGGTTGGTTTTGGAAGGTCTTTCAACTTTGGCCAAATCCCGCTTCGTACGAAATTTTTTCACAGCGCTGTCTCCAAGTGTCCACAAAGAGCTGCTGCTTGAAACTGTCCACATGCACATCTCCCATACTGGTGTGCTCGTTTCACTACCTGGATTTTGGTTTCCACTTCTTTCTTGGAAATGACAAGCCTTCTTTCTGCATGCTACACACACCTTGTAGCAGTTTCAGCTTGAAGCATGTTGGTGCTCTCAAAACGCTGTGTAACTTCTGTAGGGTGTGTTACTCTCCAGCACTGAATACACTACTTAGAGCTCCTTTCACCACAGACACGCAAACACATCTTTCTGTGAAAGTTCTACCTCAGTTCACTTGGAAATGTAAGGTTTTCATGGAGAACATGAGGTCAATCATGGTTTTGCACTCTGCAACCAATAGAAATGTCCTTTTGTACATAGCCATCTGAAATTCACATCAAAATACCCTTCTTTTCTGGTTTATTGAATGTTCTCAACACATTAGGAGAAAGATCGTGTTTGAACAAGAGTGATGTAGTGTGCGTTTTCCTGGATTTCAAGTGATTTGGGAAACATACTCCTTGTTTTTCCACATTGTGTAAGAAACAACATTAGGCTTGCAAGAGATTGAAACAATGCATCCCAAAACATATTCCTGCAGTGAAAACACATGTTTCTACAAAGACTTTGAAGGAGCAAGCAAAAGCCTAGTGGAAGAGTGTTCTTTCAGAGAGAAACACATGCATTTCATTCTTCTGGAGTGAGTTTTCAGCCTGGAATTCATTTGCATTTTGTACTGTGCAGAATGTAGCTACCTGCTCGGGGCTTGTCTCATAGAAGCACCTTTCCTGTAGGAGCTTGTTGCAACATTCATTGTTTGGCTAAGTTCTTTAGGGTTGGTTTTGGAAGGTCTTTCAACTTTGGCCAAATCCCGCTTCGTACGAAATTTTTTCACAGCGCTGTCTCCAAGTGTCCACAAAGAGCTGCTGCTTGAAACTGTCCACATGCACATCTCCCATACTGGTGTGCTCGTTTCACTACCTGGATTTTGGTTTCCACTTCTTTCTTTGAAATGACAAGCCTTCTTTCTGCATGCTACACACACCTTGTAGCAGTATCAGCTTGAAGCATGTTGGTGCTCTCAAAACGCTGTGTAACTTCTGTAGGGTGTGTTACTCTCCAGCACTGAATACACTACTTAGAGCTCCTTTCACCACAGACACGCAAACACATCTTTCTGTGAAAGTTCTACCTCAGGTCACTTGGAAATGTAAGGTTTTCATGGAGAACATGAGGTCAATCATGGTTTTGCACTCTGCAACCAATAGAAATGTCCTTTTGTACATAGCCTTCTGAAATTCACATCAAAATACCCTTCTTTTCTGGTTTCTTGAATGTTCTCAACACATTAGAAGAAAGATCGTGTTTCAGCAAGAGTGATGTAGTGTGCGTTTTCCTGGATTTCAAGTGATTTGGGAAACATACTCCTTGTTTTTCCACATTGTGTTAGAAACAACATGAGGCTTGCAAGAGATTGAAACAATGCATCCCAAAACATATTCCTGCAGTGAAAACACATGTTTCTACAAAGACTTTGAAGGAGCAAGCCAAAGCCTAGTGGCAGAGTGTTCTTTCAGAGAGAAACACATGCATTTCATCCTTCTGGAGTGAGTTTTCAGCCTGGAATTCATTTGCATTTTGTACTGTTCAGAATGTAGCTACCTGCTCGTGGGTTGTCTCATACAAGCACCTTTCTTGCAGGAGCTTGTTGCAACATTCATTGTTTGGCTATGTTCTTTAGGGTTGGTTTTGGAAGGTCTTTCAACTTTGGCCAAATCCCGCTTCGTACGAAATTTTTTCACAGCGCTGTCTCCAAGTGTCCACAAAGAGCTGCTGCTTGAAACTGTCCACATGCACATCTCCCATACTGGTGTGCTCGTTTCACTACCTGGATTTTGGTTTCCACTTCTTTCTTTGAAATGACAAGCCTTCTTTCTGCATGCTACACACACCTTGTAGCAGTTTCAGCTTGAAGCATGTTGGTGCTCTCAAAACGCTGTGTAACTTCTGTAGGGTGTGTTACTCTCCAGCACTGAATACACTACTTAGAGCTCCTTTCACCACAGACACGCAAACACATCTTTCTGTGAAAGTTCTACCTCAGTTCACTTGGAAATGTAAGGTTTTCATGGAGAACATGAGGTCAATCATGGTTTTGCACTCTGCAACCAATAGAAATGTCCTTTTGTACATAGCCATCTGAAATTCACATCAAAATACCCTTCTTTTCTGGTTTATTGAATGTTCTCAACACATTAGGAGAAAGATCGTGTTTGAACAAGAGTGATGTAGTGTGCGTTTTCCTGGATTTCAAGTGATTTGGGAAACATACTCCTTGTTTTTCCACATTGTGTAAGAAACAACATTAGGCTTGCAAGAGATTGAAACAATGCATCCCAAAACGTATTCCTGCAGTGAAAACACATGTTTCTACAAAGACTTTGAAGGAGCAAGCAAAAGCCTAGTGGCAGAGTGTTCTTTCAGAGAGAAACACATGCATTTCATTCTTCTGGAGTGAGTTTTCAGCCTGGAATTCATTTGCATTTTGTACTGTGCAGAATGTAGCTACCTGCTCGGGGCTTGTCTCATAGAAGCACCTTTCCTGTAGGAGCTTGTTGCAACATTCATTGTTTGGCTAAGTTCTTTAGGGTTGGTTTTGGAAGGTCTTTCAACTTTGGCCAAATCCCGCTTCGTACGAAATTTTTTCACAGCGCTGTCTCCAAGTGTCCACAAAGAGCTACTGCTTGAAACTGTCCACATGCACATCTCCCATACTGGTGTGCTCGTTTCACTACCTGGATTTTGGTTTCCACTTCTTTCTTTGAAATGACAAGCCTTCTTTCTGCATGCTACACACACCTTGTAGCAGTATCAGCTTGAAGCATGTTGGTGCTCTCAAAACGCTGTGTAACTTCTGTAGGGTGTGTTACTCTCCAGCACTGAATACACTACTTAGAGCTCCTTTCACCACAGACACGCAAACACATCTTTCTGTGAAAGTTCTACCTCAGGTCACTTGGAAATGTAAGGTTTTCATGGAGAACATGAGGTCAATCATGGTTTTGCACTCTGCAACCAATAGAAATGTCCTTTTGTACATAGCCTTCTGAAATTCACATCAAAATGCCCTTCTTTTCTGGTTTCTTGAATGTTCTCAACACATTAGGTGAAAGATCGTGTTTGAGCAAGAGTGATGTAGTGTGCGTTTTCCTGGATTTCAGGTGATTTGGGAAACATACTCCTTGTTTTTCCACATTGTGTAAGAAACAACATTAGGCTTGCAAGAGATTGAAACAATGCATCCCAAAACATATTCCTGCAGTGAAAACACATGTTTCTACAAAGACTTTGAAGGAGCAAGCAAAAGCCTAGTGGCAGAGTGTTCTTTCAGAGAGAAACACATGCATTTCATCCTTCTGGAGTGAGTTTTCAGCCTGGAATTCATTTGCATTTTGTACTGTGCAGAATGTAGCTACCTGCTCGGGGGTTGTCTCATAGAAGCGCCT
Source organism: Miniopterus natalensis (assembly GCF_054644295.1). Classification (NCBI taxonomy): domain Eukaryota; kingdom Metazoa; phylum Chordata; class Mammalia; order Chiroptera; family Miniopteridae; genus Miniopterus; species Miniopterus natalensis. The sequence continues at coordinate 46,355,321 of NC_142096.1, forward strand.
TTCCTGTAGGAGCTTGTTGCAACATTCATTGTTTGGCTAAGTTCTTTAGGATTGGTTTTGGAAGGTCTTTCAACTTTGGCCAAATCCCGCTTCGTACGAAATTTTTTCACAGCGCTGTCTCCAAGTGTCCACAAAGAGCTGCTGCTTGAAACTGTCCACATGCACATCTCCCATACTGGTGTGCTCGTTTCACTACCTGGATTTTGGTTTCCACTTCTTTCTTGGAAATGACAAGCCTTCTTTCTGCATGCTACACACACCTTGTAGCAGTTTCAGCTTGAAGCATGTTGGTGCTCTCAAAACGCTGTGTAACTTCTGTAAGGTGTGTTACTCTCCAGCACTGAATACACTACTTAGAGCTCCTTTCACCACAGACACGCAAACACATCTTTCTGTGAAAGTTCTACCTCAGGTCACTTGGAAATGTAAGGTTTTCATGGAGAACATGAGGTCAATCATGGTTTTGCACTCTGCAACCAATAGAAATGTCCTTTTGTACATAGCCTTCTGAAATTCACATCAAAATACCCTTCTTTTCTGGTTTCTTGAATGTTCTCAACACATTAGGAGAAAGATCGTGTTTGAGCAAGAGTGATGTAGTGTGCCTTTTCCTGGATTTCAAGTGATTTGGGAAACATACTCCTTGTTTTTCCACATTGTGTAAGAAACAACATTAGGCTTGCAAGAGATTGAAACAATGCATCCCAAAACATATTCCTGCAGTGAAAACACATGTTTCTACAAAGACTTTGAAGGAGCAAGCAAAAGCCTAGTGGCAGAGTGTTCTTTCAGAGAGAAACACATGCATTTCATCCTTCTGGAGTGAGTTTTCAGCCTGGAATTCATTTGCATTTTGTACTGTGCAGAATGTAGCTACCTGCTCGGGGGTTGTCTCATAGAAGCACCTTTCCTGTAGGAGCTTGTTGCAACATTCATTGTTTGGCTATGTTCTTTAGGGTTGGTTTTGGAAGGTCTTTCAAGTTAGGCCAAATCCCGCTTCGTACGAAATTTTTTCACAGCGCTGTCTCCAAGTGTCCACAAAGAACTGCTGCTTGAAACTGTCCACATGCACATCTCCCATACTGGTGTGCTCGTTTCACTACCTGGATTTTGGTTTCCACTTCTTTCTTTGAAATGACAAGCCTTCTTTCTACATGCTACACACACCTTGTAGCAGTTTCAGCTTGAAGCATGTTGGTGCTCTCAAAACGGTGTGTAACTTCTGTAAGGTGTGTTACTCTCCAGCACTGAATACACTACTTAGAGCTCCTTTCACCACAGACACGCAAACACATCTTTCTGTGAAAGTTCTACCTCAGGTCACTTGGAAATGTAAGGTTTTCATGGAGAACATGAGGTCAATCATGGTTTTGCACTCTGCAACCAATAGAAATGTCCTTTTGTACATAGCCTTCTGAAATTCACATCAAAATGCCCTTCTTTTCTGGTTTCTTGAATGTTCTCAACACATTAGGTGAAAGATCGTGTTTGAGCAAGAGTGATGTAGTGTGCGTTTTCCTGGATTTCAGGTGATTTGGGAAACATACTCCTTGTTTTTCCACATTGTGTAAGAAACAACATTAGGCTTGCAAGAGATTGAAACAATGCATCCCAAAACATATTCCTGCAGTGAAAACACATGTTTCTACAAAGACTTTGAAGGAGCAAGCAAAAGCCTAGTGGCAGAGTGTTCTTTCAGAGAGAAACACATGCATTTCATCCTTCTGGAGTGAGTTTTCAGCCTGGAATTCATTTGCATTTTGTACTGTGCAGAATGTAGCTACCTGCTCGGGGGTTGTCTCATAGAAGCGCCTTTCCTGTAGGAGCTTGTTGCAACATTCATTGTTTGGCTAAGTTCTTTAGGATTGGTTTTGGAAGGTCTTTCAACTTTGGCCAAATCCCGCTTCGTACGAAATTTTTTCACAGCGCTGTCTCCAAGTGTCCACAAAGAGCTGCTGCTTGAAACTGTCCACATGCACATCTCCCATACTGGTGTGCTCGTTTCACTACCTGGATTTTGGTTTCCACTTCTTTCTTGGAAATGACAAGCCTTCTTTCTGCATGCTACACACACCTTGTAGCAGTTTCAGCTTGAAGCATGTTGGTGCTCTCAAAACGCTGTGTAACTTCTGTAAGGTGTGTTACTCTCCAGCACTGAATACACTACTTAGAGCTCCTTTCACCACAGACACGCAAACACATCTTTCTGTGAAAGTTCTACCTCAGGTCACTTGGAAATGTAAGGTTTTCATGGAGAACATGAGGTCAATCATGGTTTTGCACTCTGCAACCAATAGAAATGTCCTTTTGTACATAGCCTTCTGAAATTCACATCAAAATACCCTTCTTTTCTGGTTTCTTGAATGTTCTCAACACATTAGGAGAAAGATCGTGTTTGAGCAAGAGTGATGTAGTGTGCGTTTTCCTGGATTTCAAGTGATTTGGGAAACATACTCCTTGTTTTTCCACATTGTGTAAGAAACAACATTAGGCTTGCAAGAGATTGAAACAATGCATCCCAAAACATATTCCTGCAGTGAAAACACATGTTTCTACAAAGACTTTGAAGGAGCAAGCAAAAGCCTAGTGGCAGAGTGTTCTTTCAGAGAGAAACACATGCATTTCATCCTTCTGGAGTGAGTTTTCAGCCTGGAATTCATTTGCATTTTGTACTGTGCAGAATGTAGCTACCTGCTCGGGGGTTGTCTCATAGAAGCACCTTTCCTGTAGGAGCTTGTTGCAACATTCATTGTTTGGCTATGTTCTTTAGGGTTGGTTTTGGAAGGTCTTTCAAGTTAGGCCAAATCCCGCTTCGTACGAAATTTTTTCACAGCGCTGTCTCCAAGTGTCCACAAAGAACTGCTGCTTGAAACTGTCCACATGCACATCTCCCATACTGGTGTGCTCGTTTCACTACCTGGATTTTGGTTTCCACTTCTTTCTTTGAAATGACAAGCCTTCTTTCTACATGCTACACACACCTTGTAGCAGTTTCAGCTTGAAGCATGTTGGTGCTCTCAAAACGGTGTGTAACTTCTGTAAGGTGTGTTACTCTCCAGCACTGAATACACTACTTAGAGCTCCTTTCACCACAGACACGCAAACACATCTTTCTGTGAAAGTTCTACCTCAGGTCACTTGGAAATGTAAGGTTTTCATGGAGAACATGAGGTCAATCATGGTTTTGCACTCTGCAACCAATAGAAATGTCCTTTTGTACATAGCCTTCTGAAATTCACATCAAAATACCCTTCTTTTCTGGTTTCTTGAATGTTCTCAACACATTAGGAGAAAGATCGTGTTTGAGCAAGAGTGATGTAGTGTGCCTTTTCCTGGATTTCAAGTGATTTGGGAAACATACTCCTTGTTTTTCCACATTGTGTAAGAAACAACATTAGGCTTGCAAGAGATTGAAACAATGCATCCCAAAACATATTCCTGCAGTGAAAACACGTTTCTACAAAGACTTTGAAGGAGCAAGCAAAAGCCTAGTGGCAGAGTGTTCTTTCAGAGAGAAACACATGCATTTCATCCTTCTGGAGTGAGTTTTCAGCCTGGAATTCATTTGCATTTTGTACTGTGCAGAATGTAGCTACCTGCTCGGGGGTTGTCTCATAGAAGCACCTTTCCTGTAGGAGCTTGTTGCAACATTCATTGTTTGGCTAAGTTCTTTAGGGTTGGTTTTGGAAGGTCTTTCAACTTTGGCCAAATCCCGCTTCGTACGAAATTTTTTCACAGCGCTGTCTCCAAGTGTCCACAAAGAGCTGCTACTTGAAACTGTCCACATGCACATCTCCCATACTGGTGTGCTCGTTTCACTACCTGGATTTTGGTTTCCACTTCTTTCTTGGAAATGACAAGCCTTCTTTCTGCATGCTACACACACCTTGTAGCAGTTTCAGCTTGAAGCATGTTGGTGCTCTCAAAACGCTGTGTAACTTCTGTAGGGTGTGTTACTCTCCAGCACTGAATACACTACTTAGAGCTCCTTTCACCACAGACACGCAAACACATCTTTCTGTGAAAGTTCTACCTCAGGTCACTTGGAAATGTAAGGTTTTCATGGAGAACATGAGGTCAATCATGGTTTTGCACTCTGCAACCAATAGAAATGTCCTTTTGTACATAGCCTTCTGAAATTCACATCAAAATACCCTTCTTTTCTGGTTTCTTGAATGTTCTCAACACATTAGGAGAAAGATTGTTTTTGAGCAAGAGTGATGTAGTGTGCGTTTTCCTGGATTTCAAGTGATTTGGGAAACATACTCCTTGTTTTTCCACATTGTGTAAGAAACAACATTAGGCTTGCAAGAGATTGAAACAATGCATCCCAAAACATATTCCTGCAGTGAAAACACATGTTTCTACAAAGACTTTGAAGGAGCAAGCAAAAGCCTAGTGGGAGAGTGTTCTTTCAGAGAGAAACACATGCATTTCATTCTTCTGGAGTGAGTTTTCAGCCTGGAATTCATTTGCATTTTGTACTGTTCAGAATGTACCTACCTGCTCGTGGGTTGTCTCATACAAGCACCTTTCTTGCAGGAGCTTGTTGCAACATTCATTGTTTGGCTATGTTCTTTAGGGTTGGTTTTGGAAGGTCTTTCAACTTTGGCCAAATCCCGCTTCGTACGAAATTTTTTCACAGCGCTGTCTCCAAGTGTCCACAAAGAGCTGCTGCTTGAAACTGTCCACATGCACATCTCCCATACTGGTGTGCTCGTTTCACTACCTGGATTTTGGTTTCCACTTCTTTCTTTGAAATGACAAGCCTTCTTTCTGCATGCTACACACACCTTGTAGCAGTTTCAGCTTGAAGCATGTTGGTGCTCTCAAAGCGCTGTGTAACTTCTGTAGGGTGTGTTACTCTCCAGCACTGAATACACTACTTAGAGCTCCTTTCACCACAGACACGCAAACACATCTTTCTGTGAAAGTTCTACCTCAGGTCACTTGGAAATGTAAGGTTTTCATGGAGAACATGAGGTCAGTCATGGTTTTGCACTCTGCAACCAATAGAAATGTCCTTTTGTACATAGCCTTCTGAAATTCACATCAAAATACCCTTCTTTTCTGGTTTCTTGAATGTTCTCAACACATTAGGTGAAAGATCGTGTTTGAGCAAGAGTGATGTAGTGTGCGTTTTCCTGGATTTCAAGTGATTTGGGAAACATACTCCTTGTTTTTCCACATTGTGTAAGAAACAACATTAGGCTTGCAAGAGATTGAAACAATGCATCCCAAAACATATTCCTGCAGTGAAAACACATGTTTCTACAAAGACTTTGAAGGAGCAAGCAAAAGCCTAGTGGCAGAGTGTTCTTTCAGAGAGAAACACATGCATTTCATCCTTCTGGAGTGAGTTTTCAGCCTGGAATTCATTTGCATTTTGTACTGTGCAGAATGTAGCTACCTGCTCGGGGGTTGTCTCATAGAAGCACCTTTCCTGTAGGAGCTTGTTGCAACATTCATTGTTTGGCTAAGTTCTTTAGGGTTGGTTTTGGAAGGTCTTTCAACTTTGGCCAAATCCCGCTTCGTACGAAATTTTTTCACAGCGCAGTCTCCAAGTGTCCACCAAGAGCTGCTGCTTGAAACTGTCCACATGCACATCTCCCATACTGGTGTGCTCGTTTCACTACCTGGATTTTGGTTTCCACTTCTTTCTTTGAAATGACAAGCCTTCTTTCTGCATGCTACACACACCTTGTAGCAGTTTCAGCTTGAAGCATGTTGGTGCTCTCAAAACGCTGTGTAACTTCTGTAGGGTGTGTTACTCTCCAGCACTGAATACACTACTTAGAGCTCCTTTCACCACAGACACGCAAACACATCTTTCTGTGAAAGTTCTACCTCAGGTCACTTGGAAATGTAAGGTTTTCATGGAGAACATGAGGTCAATCATTGTTTTGCACTCTGCAACCAATAGAAATGTCATTTTGTACATAGCCATCTGAAATTCACATCAAAATACCCTTCTTTTCTGGTTTCTTGAATGTTCTCAACACATTAGAAGAAAGATCGTGTTTCAGCAAGAGTGATGTAGTGTGCGTTTTCCTGGATTTCAAGTGATTTGGGAAACATACTCCTTGTTTTTCCACCTTGTGTTAGAAACAACATGAGGCTTGCAAGAGATTGAAACAATGCATCCCAAAACATATTCCTGCAGTGAAAACACATGTTTCTACAAAGACTTTGAAGGAGCAAGCCAAAGCCTAGTGGCAGAGTGTTCTTTCAGAGAGAAACACATGCATTTCATTCTTCTGGAGTGAGTTTTCAGCCTGGAATTCATTTGCATTTTGTACTGTGCAGAATGTAGCTACCTGCTCGGGGGTTGTCTCATAGAAGCACCTTTCCTGTAGGAGCTTGTTGCAACATTCATTGTTTGGCTAAGTTCTTTAGGGTTGGTTTTGGAAGGTCTTTCAACTTTGGCCAAATCCCGCTTCGTACGAAATTTTTTCACAGCGCTGTCTCCAAGTGTCCACAAAGAGCTGCTGCTTGAAACTGTCCACATGCACATCTCCCATACTGGTGTGCTCGTTTCACTACCTGGATTTTGGTTTCCACTTCTTTCTTTGAAATGACAAGCCTTCTTTCTGCATGCTACACACACCTTGTAGCAGTATCAGCTTGAAGCATGTTGGTGCTCTCAAAACGCTGTGTAACTTCTGTAGGGTGTGTTACTCTCCAGCACTGAATACACTACTTAGAGCTCCTTTCACCACAGACACGCAAACACATCTTTCTGTGAAAGTTCTACCTCAGGTCACTTGGAAATGTAAGGTTTTCATGGAGAACATGAGGTCAATCATGGTTTTGCACTCTGCAACCAATAGAAATGTCCTTTTGTACATAGCCTTCTGAAATTCACATCAAAAGACCCTTCTTTTCTGGTTTCTTGAATGTTCTCAACACATTAGGAGAAAGATCGTGTTTGAGCAAGAGTGATGTAGTGTGCGTTTTCCTGGATTTCAAGTGATTTGGGAAACATACTCCTTGTTTTTCCACATTGTGTAAGAAACAACATTAGGCTTGCAAGAGATTGAAACAATGCATCCCAAAACATATTCCTGCAGTGAAAACACATGTTTCTACAAAGACTTTGAAGGAGCAAGCAAAAGCCTAGTGGCAGAGTGTTCTTTCAGAGAGAAACACATGCATTTCATTCTTCTGGAGTGAGTTTTCAGCCTGGAATTCATTTGCATTTTGTACTGTGCAGAATGTAGCTACCTGCTCGGGGGTTGTCTCATAGAAGCACCTTTCCTGTAGGAGCTTGTTGCAACATTCATTGTTTGGCTAAGTTCTATAGAGTTGGTTTTGGAAGGTCTTTCAACTTTGGCCAAATCCCGCTTCGTACGAAATTTTTTCACAGCGCTGTCTCCAAGTGTCCACAAAGAGCTGCTGCTTGAAACTGTCCACATGCACATCTCCCATACTGGTGTGCTCGTTTCACTACCTGGATTTTGGCTTCCACTTCTTTCTGTGAAATGACAAGCCTTCTTTCTGCATGCTACACACACCTTGTAGCAGTTTCAGCTTGAAGCATGTTGGTGCTCTCAAAACGCTGTGTAACTTCTGTAGGGTGTGTTACTCTCCAGCACTGAATACACTACTTAGAGCTCCTTTCACCACAGACACGCAAACACATCTTTCTGTGAAAGTTCTACCTCAGGTCACTTGGAAATGTAAGGTTTTCATGGAGAACATGAGGTCAATCATGGTTTTGCACTCTGCAACCAATAGAAATGTCCTTTTGTACATAGCCTTCTGAAATTCACATCAAAATACCCTTCTTTTCTGGTTTCTTGAATGTTCTCAACACATTAGGAGAAAGATCGTGTTTGAGCAACAGTGATGTAGTGTGCCTTTTCCTGGATTTCAAGTGATTTGGGAAACATACTCCTTGTTTTTCCACATTGTGTAAGAAACAACATTAGGCTTGCAAGAGATTGAAACAATGCATCCCAAAACATATTCCTGCAGTGAAAACACGTTTCTACAAAGACTTTGAAGGAGCAAGCAAAAGCCTAGTGGCAGAGTGTTCTTTCAGAGAGAAACACATGCATTTCATCCTTCTGGAGTGAGTTTTCAGCCTGGAATTCATTTGCATTTTGTACTGTGCAGAATGTAGCTACCTGCCCGGGGGTTGTCTCATAGAAGCACCTTTCCTGTAGGAGCTTGTTGCAACATTCATTGTTTGGCTAAGTTCTTTAGGGTTGGTTTTGGAAGGTCTTTCAACTTTGGCCAAATCCCGCTTCGTACGAAATTTTTTCACAGCGCTGTCTCCAAGTGTCCACAAAGAGCTGCTGCTTGAAACTGTCCACATGCACATCTCCCATACTGGTGTGCTCGTTTCACTACCTGGATTTTGGTTTCCGCTTCTTTCTTGGAAATGACAAGCCTTCTTTCTGCATGCTACACACACCTTGTAGCAGTTTCAGCTTGAAGCATGTTGGTGCTCTCAAAACGCTGTGTAACTTCTGTAAGGTGTGTTACTCTCCAGCACTGAATACACTACTTAGAGCTCCTTTCACCACAGACACGCAAACACATCTTTCTGTGAAAGTCCTACCTCAGGTCACTTGGAAATGTAAGGTTTTCATGGAGAACATGAGGTCAATCATGGTTTTGCACTCTGCAACCAATAGAAATGTCCTTTTGTACATAGCCTTCTGAAATTCACATCAAAATACCCTTCTTTTCTGGTTTCTTGAATGTTCTCAACACATTAGGTGAAAGATCGTGTTTGAGCAAGAGTGATGTAGTGTGCGTTTTCCTGGATTTCAAGTGATTTGGGAAACATACTCCTTGTTTTTCCACATTGTGTAAGAAACAACATTAGGCTTGCAAGAGATTGAAACAATGCATCCCAAAACATATTCCTGCAGTGAAAACACATGTTTCTACAAAGACTTTGAAGGAGCAAGCAAAAGCCTAGTGGCAGAGTGTTCTTTCAGAGAGAAACACATGCATTTCATCCTTCTGGAGTGAGTTTTCAGCCTGGAATTCATTTGCATTTTGTACTGTGCAGAATGTAGCTACCTGCTCGGGGGTTGTCTCATAGAAGCACCTTTCCTGTAGGAGCTTGTTGCAACATTCATTGTTTGGCTAAGTTCTTTAGGGTTGGTTTTGGAAGGTCTTTCAACTTTGGCCAAATCCCGCTTCGTACGAAATTTTTTCACAGCGCTGTCTCCAAGTGTCCACAAAGAGCTGCTGCTTGAAACTGTCCACATGCACATCTCCCATACTGGTGTGCTCGTTTCACTACCTGGATTTTGGTTTCCACTTCTTTCTTTGAAATGACAAGCCTTCTTTCTGCATGCTACACACACCTTGTAGCAGTTTCAGCTTGAAGCATGTTGGTGCTCTCAAAACGCTGTGTAACTTCTGTAAGGTGTGTTACTCTCCAGCACTGAATACACTACTTAGAGCTCCTTTCACCACAGACACGCAAACACATCTTTCTGTGAAAGTCCTACCTCAGGTCACTTGGAAATGTAAGGTTTTCATGGAGAACATGAGGTCAATCATTGTTTTGCACTCTGCAACCAATAGAAATGTCATTTTGTACATAGCCATCTGAAATTCACATCAAAATACCCTTCTTTTCTGGTTTCTTGAATGTTCTCAACACATTAGGAGAAAGATCGTGTTTGAGCAAGAGTGATGTAGTGTGCGTTTTCCTGGATTTCAAGTGATTTGGGAAACATACTCCTCGTTTTTCCACATTGTGTTAGAAACAACATGAGGCTTGCAAGAGATTGAAACAATGCATCCCAAAACATATTCCTGCAGTGAAAACACATGTTTCTACAAAGACTTTGAAGGAGCAAGCCAAAGCCTAGTGGCAGAGTGTTCTTTCAGAGAGAAACACATGCATTTCATTCTTCTGGAGTGAGTTTTCAGCCTGGAATTCATTTGCATTTTGTACTGTTCAGAATGTAGCTACCTGCTCGTGGGTTGTCTCATACAAGCACCTTTCTTGCAGGAGCTTGTTGCAACATTCATTGTTTGGCTATGTTCTTTAGGGTTGGTTTTGGAAGGTCTTTCAACTTTGGCCAAATCCCGCTTCGTACGAAATTTTTTCACAGCGCTGTCTCCAAGTGTCCACAAAGAGCTGCTGCTTGAAACTGTCCACATGCACATCTCCCATACTGGTGTGCTCGTTTCACTACCTGGATTTTGGTTTCCACTTCTTTCTTGGAAATGACAAGCCTTCTTTCTGCATGCTACACACACCTTGTAGCAGTTTCAGCTTGAAGCATGTTGGTGCTCTCAAAACGCTGTGTAACTTCTGTAGGGTGTGTTACTCTCCAGCACTGAATACACTACTTAGAGCTCCTTTCACCACAGACACGCAAACACATCTTTCTGTGAAAGTTCTACCTCAGTTCACTTGGAAATGTAAGGTTTTCATGGAGAACATGAGGTCAATCATGGTTTTGCACTCTGCAACCAATAGAAATGTCCTTTTGTACATAGCCATCTGAAATTCACATCAAAATACCCTTCTTTTCTGGTTTATTGAATGTTCTCAACACATTAGGAGAAAGATCGTGTTTGAACAAGAGTGATGTAGTGTGCGTTTTCCTGGATTTCAAGTGATTTGGGAAACATACTCCTTGTTTTTCCACATTGTGTAAGAAACAACATTAGGCTTGCAAGAGATTGAAACAATGCATCCCAAAACATATTCCTGCAGTGAAAACACATGTTTCTACAAAGACTTTGAAGGAGCAAGCAAAAGCCTAGTGGCAGAGTGTTCTTTCAGAGAGAAACACATGCATTTCATTCTTCTGGAGTGAGTTTTCAGCCTGGAATTCATTTGCATTTTGTACTGTGCAGAATGTAGCTACCTGCTCGGGGCTTGTCTCATAGAAGCACCTTTCCTGTAGGAGCTTGTTGCAACATTCATTGTTTGGCTAAGTTCTTTAGGGTTGGTTTTGGAAGGTCTTTCAACTTTGGCCAAATCCCGCTTCGTACGAAATTTTTTCACAGCGCTGTCTCCAAGTGTCCACAAAGAGCTGCTGCTTGAAACTGTCCACATGCACATCTCCCATACTGGTGTGCTCGTTTCACTACCTGGATTTTGGTTTCCACTTCTTTCTTTGAAATGACAAGCCTTCTTTCTGCATGCTACACACACCTTGTAGCAGTATCAGCTTGAAGCATGTTGGTGCTCTCAAAACGCTGTGTAACTTCTGTAGGGTGTGTTACTCTCCAGCACTGAATACACTACTTAGAGCTCCTTTCACCACAGACACGCAAACACATCTTTCTGTGAAAGTTCTACCTCAGGTCACTTGGAAATGTAAGGTTTTCATGGAGAACATGAGGTCAATCATGGTTTTGCACTCTGCAACCAATAGAAATGTCCTTTTGTACATAGCCTTCTGAAATTCACATCAAAATACCCTTCTTTTCTGGTTTCTTGAATGTTCTCAACACATTAGAAGAAAGATCGTGTTTCAGCAAGAGTGATGTAGTGTGCGTTTTCCTGGATTTCAAGTGATTTGGGAAACATACTCCTTGTTTTTCCACATTGTGTTAGAAACAACATGAGGCTTGCAAGAGATTGAAACAATGCATCCCAAAACATATTCCTGCAGTGAAAACACATGTTTCTACAAAGACTTTGAAGGAGCAAGCCAAAGCCTAGTGGCAGAGTGTTCTTTCAGAGAGAAACACATGCATTTCATCCTTCTGGAGTGAGTTTTCAGCCTGGAATTCATTTGCATTTTGTACTGTTCAGAATGTAGCTACCTGCTCGTGGGTTGTCTCATACAAGCACCTTTCTTGCAGGAGCTTGTTGCAACATTCATTGTTTGGCTATGTTCTTTAGGGTTGGTTTTGGAAGGTCTTTCAACTTTGGCCAAATCCCGCTTCGTACGAAATTTTTTCACAGCGCTGTCTCCAAGTGTCCACAAAGAGCTGCTGCTTGAAACTGTCCACATGCACATCTCCCATACTGGTGTGCTCGTTTCACTACCTGGATTTTGGTTTCCACTTCTTTCTTTGAAATGACAAGCCTTCTTTCTGCATGCTACACACACCTTGTAGCAGTTTCAGCTTGAAGCATGTTGGTGCTCTCAAAACGCTGTGTAACTTCTGTAGGGTGTGTTACTCTCCAGCACTGAATACACTACTTAGAGCTCCTTTCACCACAGACACGCAAACACATCTTTCTGTGAAAGTTCTACCTCAGTTCACTTGGAAATGTAAGGTTTTCATGGAGAACATGAGGTCAATCATGGTTTTGCACTCTGCAACCAATAGAAATGTCCTTTTGTACATAGCCATCTGAAATTCACATCAAAATACCCTTCTTTTCTGGTTTATTGAATGTTCTCAACACATTAGGAGAAAGATCGTGTTTGAACAAGAGTGATGTAGTGTGCGTTTTCCTGGATTTCAAGTGATTTGGGAAACATACTCCTTGTTTTTCCACATTGTGTAAGAAACAACATTAGGCTTGCAAGAGATTGAAACAATGCATCCCAAAACGTATTCCTGCAGTGAAAACACATGTTTCTACAAAGACTTTGAAGGAGCAAGCAAAAGCCTAGTGGCAGAGTGTTCTTTCAGAGAGAAACACATGCATTTCATTCTTCTGGAGTGAGTTTTCAGCCTGGAATTCATTTGCATTTTGTACTGTGCAGAATGTAGCTACCTGCTCGGGGCTTGTCTCATAGAAGCACCTTTCCTGTAGGAGCTTGTTGCAACATTCATTGTTTGGCTAAGTTCTTTAGGGTTGGTTTTGGAAGGTCTTTCAACTTTGGCCAAATCCCGCTTCGTACGAAATTTTTTCACAGCGCTGTCTCCAAGTGTCCACAAAGAGCTACTGCTTGAAACTGTCCACATGCACATCTCCCATACTGGTGTGCTCGTTTCACTACCTGGATTTTGGTTTCCACTTCTTTCTTTGAAATGACAAGCCTTCTTTCTGCATGCTACACACACCTTGTAGCAGTATCAGCTTGAAGCATGTTGGTGCTCTCAAAACGCTGTGTAACTTCTGTAGGGTGTGTTACTCTCCAGCACTGAATACACTACTTAGAGCTCCTTTCACCACAGACACGCAAACACATCTTTCTGTGAAAGTTCTACCTCAGGTCACTTGGAAATGTAAGGTTTTCATGGAGAACATGAGGTCAATCATGGTTTTGCACTCTGCAACCAATAGAAATGTCCTTTTGTACATAGCCTTCTGAAATTCACATCAAAAGACCCTTCTTTTCTGGTTTCTTGAATGTTCTCAACACATTAGGAGAAAGATCGTGTTTGAGCAAGAGTGATGTAGTGTGCGTTTTCCTGGATTTCAAGTGATTTGGGAAACATACTCCTTGTTTTTCCACATTGTGTAAGAAACAACATTAGGCTTGCAAGAGATTGAAACAATGCATCCCAAAACATATTCCTGCAGTGAAAACACATGTTTCTACAAAGACTTTGAAGGAGCAAGCAAAAGCCTAGTGGCAGAGTGTTCTTTCAGAGAGAAACACATGCATTTCATTCTTCTGGAGTGAGTTTTCAGCCTGGAATTCATTTGCATTTTGTACTGTGCAGAATGTAGCTACCTGCTCGGGGGTTGTCTCATAGAAGCACCTTTCCTGTAGGAGCTTGTTGCAACATTCATTGTTTGGCTAAGTTCTTTAGGGTTGGTTTTGGAAGGTCTTTCAACTTTGGCCAAATCCCGCTTCGTACGAAATTTTTTCACAGCGCTGTCTCCAAGTGTCCACAAAGAGCTGCTGCTTGAAACTGTCCACATGCACATCTCCCATACTGGTGTGCTCGTTTCACTACCTGGATTTTGGTTTCCACTTCTTTCTTTGAAATGACAAGCCTTCTTTCTGCATGCTACACACACCTTGTAGCAGTTTCAGCTTGAAGCATGTTGGTGCTCTCAAAACGCTGTGTAACTTCTGTAGGGTGTGTTACTCTCCAGCACTGAATACACTACTTAGAGCTCCTTTCACCACAGACACGCAAACACATCTTTCTGTGAAAGTTCTACCTCAGGTCACTTGGAAATGTAAGGTTTTCATGGAGAACATGAGGTCAATCATGGTTTTGCACTCTGCAACCAATAGAAATGTCCTTTTGTACATAGCCTTCTGAAATTCACATCAAAATACCCTTCTTTTCTGGTTTCTTGAATGTTCTCAACACATTAGGAGAAAGATCGTGTTTGAGCAAGAGTGATGTAGTGTGCCTTTTCCTGGATTTCAAGTGATTTGGGAAACATACTCCTTGTTTTTCCACATTGTGTAAGAAACAACATTAGGCTTGCAAGAGATTGAAACAATGCATCCCAAAACATATTCCTGCAGTGAAAACACGTTTCTACAAAGACTTTGAAGGAGCAAGCAGAAGTCTAGTGGCAGAGTGTTCTTTCAGAGAGAAACACATGCATTTCATCCTTCTGGAGTGAGTTTTCAGCCTGGAATTCATTTGCATTTTGTACTGTGCAGAATGTAGCTACCTGCTCGGGGGTTGTCTCATAGAAGCACCTTTCCTGTAGGAGCTTGTTGCAACATTCATTGTTTGGCTAAGTTCTTTAGGGTTGGTTTTGGAAGGTCTTTCAACTTTGGCCAAATCCCGCTTCGTACGAAATTTTTTCACAGCGCTGTCTCCAAGTGTCCACAAAGAGCTGCTGCTTGAAACTGTCCACATGCACATCTCCCATACTGGTGTGCTCGTTTCACTACCTGGATTTTGGTTTCCACTTCTTTCTTGGAAATGACAAGCCTTCTTTCTGCATGCTACACACACCTTGTAGCAGTTTCAGCTTGAAGCATGTTGGTGCTCTCAAAACGCTGTGTAACTTCTGTAAGGTGTGTTACTCTCCAGCACTGAATACACTACTTAGAGCTCCTTTCACCACAGACACGCAAACACATCTTTCTGTGAAAGTCCTACCTCAGGTCACTTGGAAATGTAAGGTTTTCATGGAGAACATGAGGTCAATCATGGTTTTGCACTCTGCAACCAATAGAAATGTCCTTTTGTACATAGCCTTCTGAAATTCACATCAAAATACCCTTCTTTTCTGGTTTCTTGAATGTTCTCAACACATTAGGTGAAAGATCGTGTTTGAGCAAGAGTGATGTAGTGTGCGTTTTCCTGGATTTCAAGTGATTTGGGAAACATACTCCTTGTTTTTCCACATTGTGTAAGAAACAACATTAGGCTTGCAAGAGATTGAAACAATGCATCCCAAAACATATTCCTGCAGTGAAAACACATGTTTCTACAAAGACTTTGAAGGAGCAAGCAAAAGCCTAGTGGCAGAGTGTTCTTTCAGAGAGAAACACATGCATTTCATCCTTCTGGAGTGAGTTTTCAGCCTGGAATTCATTTGCATTTTGTACTGTGCAGAATGTAGCTACCTGCTCGGGGGTTGTCTCATAGAAGCACCTTTCCTGTAGGAGCTTTTTGCAACATTCATTGTTTGGCTAAGTTCTTTAGGGTTGGTTTTGGAAGGTCTTTCAACTTTGGCCAAATCCCGCTTCGTACGAAATTTTTTCACAGCGCTGTCTCCAAGTGTCCACAAAGAGCTGCTGCTTGAAACTGTCCACATGCACATCTCCCATACTGGTGTGCTCGTTTCACTACCTGGATTTTGGTTTCCACTTCTTTCTTTGAAATGACAAGCCTTCTTTCTGCATGCTACACACACCTTGTAGCAGTTTCAGCTTGAAGCATGTTGGTGCTCTCAAAACGCTGTGTAACTTCTGTAAGGTGTGTTACTCTCCAGCACTGAATACACTACTTAGAGCTCCTTTCACCACAGACACGCAAACACATCTTTCTGTGAAAGTCCTACCTCAGGTCACTTGGAAATGTAAGGTTTTCATGGAGAACATGAGGTCAATCATTGTTTTGCACTCTGCAACCAATAGAAATGTCATTTTGTACATAGCCATCTGAAATTCACATCAAAATACCCTTCTTTTCTGGTTTCTTGAATGTTCTCAACACATTAGGAGAAAGATCGTGTTTGAGCAAGAGTGATGTAGTGTGCGTTTTCCTGGATTTCAAGTGATTTGGGAAACATACTCCTTGTTTTTCCACATTGTGTTAGAAACAACATGAGGCTTGCAAGAGATTGAAACAATGCATCCCAAAACATATTCCTGCAGTGAAAACACATGTTTCTACAAAGACTTTGAAGGAGCAAGCCAAAGCCTAGTGGCAGAGTGTTCTTTCAGAGAGAAACACATGCATTTCATTCTTCTGGAGTGAGTTTTCAGCCTGGAATTCATTTGCATTTTGTACTGTTCAGAATGTAGCTACCTGCTCGTGTGTTGTCTCATACAAGCACCTTTCTTGCAGGAGCTTGTTGGAACATTCATTGTTTGGCTATGTTCTTTAGGGTTGGTTTTGGAAGGTCTTTCAACTTTGGCCAAATCCCGCTTCGTACGAAATTTTTTCACAGCGCTGTCTCCAAGTGTCCACAAAGAGCTGCTGCTTGAAACTGTCCACATGCACATCTCCCATACTGGTGTGCTCGTTTCACTACCTGGATTTTGGTTTCCACTTCTTTCTTGGAAATGACAAGCCTTCTTTCTGCATGCTACACACACCTTGTAGCAGTTTCAGCTTGAAGCATGTTGGTGCTCTCAAAACGCTGTGTAACTTCTGTAGGGTGTGTTACTCTCCAGCACTGAATACACTACTTAGAGCTCCTTTCACCACAGACACGCAAACACATCTTTCTGTGAACGTTCTACCTCAGTTCACTTGGAAATGTAAGGTTTTCATGGAGAACATGAGGTCAATCATGGTTTTGCACTCTGCAACCAATAGAAATGTCCTTTTGTACATAGCCATCTGAAATTCACATCAAAATACCCTTCTTTTTTGGTTTATTGAATGTTCTCAACACATTAGGAGAAAGATCGTGTTTGAACAAGAGTGATGTAGTGTGCGTTTTCCTGGATTTCAAGTGATTTGGGAAACATACTCCTTGTTTTTCCACATTGTGTAAGAAACAACATTAGGCTTGCAAGAGATTGAAACAATGCATCCCAAAACGTATTCCTGCAGTGAAAACACATGTTTCTACAAAGACTTTGAAGGAGCAAGCAAAAGCCTAGTGGCAGAGTGTTCTTTCAGAGAGAAACACATGCATTTCATTCTTCTGGAGTGAGTTTTCAGCCTGGAATTCATTTGCATTTTGTACTGTGCAGAATGTAGCTACCTGCTCGGGGCTTGTCTCATAGAAGCACCTTTCCTGTAGGAGCTTGTTGCAACATTCATTGTTTGGCTAAGTTCTTTAGGGTTGGTTTTGGAAGGTCTTTCAACTTTGGCCAAATCCCGCTTCGTACGAAATTTTTTCACAGCGCTGTCTCCAAGTGTCCACAAAGAGCTGCTGCTTGAAACTGTCCACATGCACATCTCCCATACTGGTGTGCTCGTTTCACTACCTGGATTTTGGCTTCCACTTCTTTCTGTGAAATGACAAGCCTTCTTTCTGCATGCTACCCACACCTTGTAGCAGTTTCAGCTTGAAGCATGTTGGTGCTCTCAAAACGCTGTGTAACTTCTGTAGGGTGTGTTACTCTCCAGCACTGAATACACTACTTAGAGCTCCTTTCACCACAGACACGCAAACACATCTTTCTGTGAACGTTCTACCTCAGGTCACTTGGAAATGTAAGGTTTTCATGGAGAACATGAGGTCAATCATGGTTTTGCACTCTGCAACCAATAGAAATGTCCTTTTGTACATAGCCTTCTGAAATTCACATCAAAATACCCTTCTTTTCTGGTTTCTTGAATGTTCTCAACACATTAGGAGAAAGATCGTGTTTGAGCAAGAGTGATGTAGTGTGCGTTTTCCTGGATTTCAAGTGATTTGGGAAACATACTCCTTGTTTTTCCACATTGTGTAAGAAACAACATTAGGCTTGCAAGAGATTGAAACAATGTATGCCAAAACATATTCCTGCAGTGAAAACACATGTTTCTACAAAGACTTTGAAGGAGCAAGCAAAAGCCTAGTGGCAGAGTGTTCTTTCAGAGAGAAACACATGCATTTCATTCTTCTGGAGTGAGTTTTCAGCCTGGAATTCATTTGCATTTTGTACTGTGCAGAATGTAGCTACCTGCTCGGGGGTTGTCTCATAGAAGCACCTTTCCTGTAGGAGCTTGTTGCAACATTCATTGTTTGGCTAAGTTCTTTAGGGTTGGTTTTGGAAGGTCTTTCAACTTTGGCCAAATCCCGCTTCGTACGAAATTTTTTCACAGCGCTGTCTCCAAGTGTCAACAAAGAGCTGCTGCTTGAAACTGTCCACATGCACATCTCCCATACTGGTGTGCTCGTTTCACTACCTGGATTTTGGTTTCCACTTCTTTCTTTGAAATGACAAGCCTTCTTTCTGCATGCTACACACACCTTGTAGCAGTTTCAGCTTGAAGCATGTTGGTGCTCTCAAAACGCTGTGTAACTTCTGTAGGGTGTGTTACTCTCCAGCACTGAATACACTACTTAGAGCTCCTTTCACCACAGACACGCAAACACATCTTTCTGTGAAAGTTCTACCTCAGGTCACTTGGAAATGTAAGGTTTTCATGGAGAACATGAGGTCAATCATGGTTTTGCACTCTGCAACCAATAGAAATGTCCTTTTGTACATAGCCTTCTGAAATTCACATCAAAATACCCTTCTTTTCTGGTTTCTTGAATGTTCTCAACACATTAGGAGAAAGATCGTGTTTGAGCAAGAGTGATGTAGTGTGCCTTTTCCTTGATTTCAAGTGATTTGGGAAACATACTCCTTGTTTTTCCACATTGTGTAAGAAACAACATTAGGCTTGCAAGAGATTGAAACAATGCATCCCAAAACATATTCCTGCAGTGAAAACACGTTTCTACAAAGACTTTGAAGGAGCAAGCAAAAGCCTAGTGGCAGAGTGTTCTTTCAGAGAGAAACACATGCATTTCATCCTTCTGGAGTGAGTTTTCAGCCTGGAATTCATTTGCATTTTGTACTGTGCAGAATGTAGCTACCTGCTCGGGGGTTGTCTCATAGAAGCGCCTTTCCTGTAGGAGCTTGTTGCAACATTCATTGTTTGGCTAAGTTCTTTAGGGTTGGTTTTGGAAGGTCTTTCAACTTTGGCCAAATCCCGCTTCGTACGAAATTTTTTCACAGCGCTGTCTCCAAGTGTCCACAAAGAGCTGCTGCTTGAAACTGTCCACATGCACATCTCCCATACTGGTGTGCTCGTTTCACTACCTGGATTTTGGTTTCCACTTCTTTCTTGGAAATGACAAGCCTTCTTTCTGCATGCTACACACACCTTGTAGCAGTTTCAGCTTGAAGCATGTTGGTGCTCTCAAAACGCTGTGTAACTTCTGTAAGGTGTGTTACTCTCCAGCATTGAATACACTACTTAGAGCTCCTTTCACCACAGACACGCAAACACATCTTTCTGTGAAAGTCCTAACTCAGGTCACTTGGAAATGTAAGGTTTTCATGGAGAACATGAGGTCAATCATTGCTTTGCACTCTGCAACCAATAGAAATGTCCTTTTGTACATAGCCTTCTGAAATTCACATCAAAATACCCTTCTTTTCTGGTTTCTTGAATGTTCTCAACACATTAGGAGAAAGATCGTGTTTGAGCAAGAGTGATGTAGTGTGCGTTTTCCTGGATTTCAAGTGATTTGGGAAACATACTCCTTGTTTTTCCACATTGTGTAAGAAACAACATTAGGCTTGCAAGAGATTGAAACAATGCATCCCAAAACGTATTCCTGCAGTGAAAACACATGTTTCTACAAAGACTTTGAAGGAGCAAGCAAAAGCCTAGTGGCAGAGTGTTCTTTCAGAGAGAAACACATGCATTTCATCCTTCTGGAGTGAGTTTTCAGCCTGGAATTCATTTGCATTTTGTACTGTGCAGAATGTAGCTACCTGCTCGGGGGTTGTCTCATAGAAGCGCCTTTCCTGTAGGAGCTTGTTGCAACATTCATTGTTTGGCTAAGTTCTTTAGGGTTGGTTTTGGAAGGTCTTTCAACTTTGGCCAAATCCCGCTTCGTACGAAATTTTTTCACAGCGCTGTCTCCAAGTGTCCACAAAGAGCTGCTGCTTGAAACTGTCCACATGCACATCTCCCATACTGGTGTGCTCGTTTCACTACCTGGATTTTGGTTTCCACTTCTTTCTTGGAAATGACAAGCCTTCTTTCTGCATGCTACACACACCTTGTAGCAGTTTCAGCTTGAAGCATGTTGGTGCTCTCAAAACGCTGTGTAACTTCTGTAAGGTGTGTTACTCTCCAGCACTGAATACACTACTTAGAGCTCCTTTCACCACAGACACGCAAACACATCTTTCTGTGAAAGTTCTACCTCAGGTCACTTGGAAATGTAAGGTTTTCATGGAGAACATGAGGTCAATCATGGTTTTGCACTCTGCAACCAATAGAAATGTCCTTTTGTACATAGCCTTCTGAAATTCACATCAAAATACCCTTCTTTTCTGGTTTCTTGAATGTTCTCAACACATTAGGAGAAAGATCGTGTTTGAGCAAGAGTGATGTAGTGTGCGTTTTCCTGGATTTCAAGTGATTTGGGAAACATACTCCTTGTTTTTCCACATTGTGTAAGAAACAACATTAGGCTTGCAAGAGATTGAAACAATGCATCCCAAAACATATTCCTGCAGTGAAAACACATGTTTCTACAAAGACTTTGAAGGAGCAAGCAAAAGCCTAGTGGCAGAGTGTTCTTTCAGAGAGAAACACATGCATTTCATCCTTCTGGAGTGAGTTTTCAGCCTGGAATTCATTTGCATTTTGTACTGTGCAGAATGTAGCTACCTGCTCGGGGGTTGTCTCATAGAAGCACCTTTCCTGTAGGAGCTTGTTGCAACATTCATTGTTTGGCTAAGTTCTTTAGGGTTGGTTTTGGAAGGTCTTTCAACTTTGGCCAAATCCCGCTTCGTACGAAATTTTTTCACAGCGCTGTCTCCAAGTGTCCACAAAGAGCTGCTGCTTGAAACTGTCCACATGCACATCTCCCATACTGGTGTGCTCGTTTCACTACCTGGATTTTGGTTTCCACTTCTTTCTTGGAAATGACAAGCCTTCTTTCTGCATGCTACACACACCTTGTAGCAGTTTCAGCTTGAAGCATGTTGGTGCTCTCAAAACGCTGTGTAACTTCTGTAGGGTGTGTTACTCTCCAGCACTGAATACACTACTTAGAGCTCCTTTCACCACAGACACGCAAACACATCTTTCTGTGAAAGTTCTACCTCAGGTCACTTGGAAATGTAAGGTTTTCATGGAGAACATGAGGTCAATCATGGTTTTGCACTCTGCAACCAATAGAAATGTCCTTTTGTACATAGCCTTCTGAAATTCACATCAAAATACCCTTCTTTTCTGGTTTCTTGAATGTTCTCAACACATTAGGAGAAAGATCGTGTTTGAGCAAGAGTGATGTAGTGTGCGTTTTCCTGGATTTCAAGTGATTTGGGAAACATACTCCTTGTTTTTCCACATTGTGTAAGAAACAACATGAGGCTTGCAAGAGATTGAAACAATGCATCCCAAAACGTATTCCAGCAGTGAAAACACATGTTTCTACAAAGACTTTGAAGGAGCAAGCAAAAGCCTAGTGGCAGAGTGTTCTTTCAGAGAGAAACACATGCATTTCATTCTTCTGGAGTGAGTTTTCAGCCTGGAATTCATTTGCATTTTGTACTGTGCAGAATGTAGCTACCTGCTCGGGGGTTGTCTCATAGAAGCACCTTTCCTGTAGGAGCTTGTTGCAACATTCATTGTTTGGCTAAGTTCTTTAGGGTTGGTTTTGGAAGGTCTTTCAACTTTGGCCAAATCCCGCTTCGTACGAAATTTTTTCACAGCGCTGTCTCCAAGTGTCCACAAAGAGCTGCTGCTTGAAACTGTCCACATGCACATCTCCCATACTGGTGTGCTCGTTTCACTACCTGGATTTTGGTTTCCACTTCTTTCTTTGAAATGACAAGCCTTCTTTCTGCATGCTACACACACCTTGTAGCAGTTTCAGCTTGAAGCATGTTGGTGCTCTCAAAACGCTGTGTAACTTCTGTAGGGTGTGTTACTCTCCAGCACTGAATACACTACTTAGAGCTCCTTTCACCACAGACACGCAAACACATCTTTCTGTGAAAGTCCTACCTCCGGTCACTTGGAAATGTAAGGTTTTCATGGAGAACATGAGGTCAATCATTGTTTTGCACTCTGCAACCAATAGAAATGTCCTTTTGTACATAGCCTTCTGAAATTCACATCAAAATACCCTTCTTTTCTGGTTTCTTGAATGTTCTCAACACATTAGGAGAAAGATCGTGTTTGAGCAAGAGTGATGTAGTGTGCGTTTTCCTGGATTTCAAGTGATTTGGGAAACATACTCCTTGTTTTTCCACATTGTGTAAGAAACAACATGAGGCTTGCAAGAGATTGAAACAATGCATCCCAAAACGTATTCCAGCAGTGAAAACACAGGTTTCTACAAAGACTTTGAAGGAGCAAGCAAAAGCCTAGTGGCAGAGTGTTCTTTCAGAGAGAAACACATGCATTTCATTCTTCTGGAGTGAGTTTTCAGCCTGGAATTCATTTGCATTTTGTACTGTTCAGAATGTAGTTACCTGCTCGGGGGTTGTCTCATACAAGAACCTTTCTTGCAGGAGCTTGTTGCAACATTCATTGTTTGGCTATGTTCTTTAGGGTTGGTTTTGGAAGGCCTTTCAACTTTGGCCAAATCCCGCTTCGTACGAAATTTTTTCACAGCGCTGTCTCCAAGTGTCCACAAAGAGCTGCTGCTTGAAACTGTCCACATGCACATCTCCCATACTGGTGTGCTCGTTTCACTACCTGGATTTTGGTTTCCACTTCTTTCTTTGAAATGACAAGCCTTCTTTCTGCATGCTACACACACCTTGTAGCAGTTTCAGCTTGAAGCATGTTGGTGCTCTCAAAACGCTGTGTAACTTCTGTAGGGTGTGTTACTCTCCAGCACTGAATACACTACTTAGAGCTCCTTTCACCACAGACACGCAAACACATCTTTCTGTGAAAGTTCTACCTCAGGTCACTTGGAAATGTAAGGTTTTCATGGAGAACATGAGGTCAATCATGGTTTTGCACTCTGCAACCAATAGAAATGTCCTTTTGTACATAGCCTTCTGAAATTCACATCAAAATACCCTTCTTTTCTGGTTTCTTGAATGTTCTCAACACATTAGGAGAAAGATCGTGTTTGAGCAAGAGTGATGTAGTGTGCGTTTTCCTGGATTTCAAGTGATTTGGGAAACATACTCCTTGTTTTTCCACATTGTGTAAGAAACAACATGAGGCTTGCAAGAGATTGAAACAATGCATCCCAAAACGTATTCCAGCAGTGAAAACACAGGTTTCTACAAAGACTTTGAAGGAGCAAGCAAAAGCCTAGTGGCAGAGTGTTCTTTCAGAGAGAAACACATGCATTTCATTCTTCTGGAGTGAGTTTTCAGCCTGGAATTCATTTGCATTTTGTACTGTTCAGAATGTAGTTACCTGCTCGGGGTTGTCTCATACAAGCACCTTTCTTGCAGGAGCTTGTTGCAACATTCATTGTTTGGCTATGTTCTTTAGGGTTGGTTTTGGAAGGCCTTTCAACTTTGGCCAATTCCCGCTTCGTACGAAATTTTTTCACAGCGCTGTCTCCAAGTGTCCACAAAGAGCTGCTGCTTGAAACTGTCCACATGCACATCTCCCATACTGGTGTGCTCGTTTCACTACCTGGATTTTGGTTTCCACTTCTTTCTTTGAAATGACAAGCCTTCTTTCTGCATGCTACACACACCTTGTAGCAGTTTCAGCTTGAAGCATGTTGGTGCTCTCAAAACGCTGTGTAACTTCTGTAGGGTGTGTTACTCTCCAGCACTGAATACACTACTTAGAGCTCCTTTCACCACAGACACGCAAACACATCTTTCTGTGAAAGTCCTACCTCAGGTCACTTGGAAATGTAAGGTTTTCATGGAGAACATGAGGTCAATCATTGTTTTGCACTCTGCAACCAACAGAAATGTCCTTTTGTACATAGCCATCTGAAATTCACATCAAAATACCCTTCTTTTCTGGTTTCTTGAATGTTCTCAACACATTAGGAGAAAGATCGTGTTTGAGCAAGAGTGATGTAGTGTGCGTTTTCCTGGATTTCAAGTGATTTGGGAAACATACTCCTTATTTTTCCACATTGTGTAAGAAACAACATGAGGCTTGCAAGAGATTGAAACAATGCATCCCAAAACATATTCCTGCAGTGAAAACACATGTTTCTACAAAGACTTTGAAGGAGCAAGCAAAAGCCTAGTGGCAGAGTGTTCTTTCAGAGAGAAACACATGCATTTCATCCTTCTGGAGTGAGTTTTCAGCCTGGAATTCATTTGCATTTTGTACTGTGCAGAATGTAGCTACCTGCTCGGGGGTTGTCTCATAGAAGCACCTTTCCTGTAGGAGCTTGTTGCAACATTCATTGTTTGGCTAAGTTCTTTAGGGTTGGTTTTGGAAGGTCTTTCAACTTTGGCCAAATCCCGCTTCGTACGAAATTTTTTCACAGCGCTGTCTCCAAGTGTCCACAAAGAGCTGCTGCTTGAAACTGTCCACATGCACATCTCCCATACTGGTGTGCTCGTTTCACTACCTGGATTTTGGTTTCCACTTCTTTCTTTGAAATGACAAGCCTTCTTTCTGCATGCTACACACACCTTGTAGCAGTTTCAGCTTGAAGCATGTTGGTGCTCTCAAAACGCTGTGTAACTTCTGTAGGGTGTGTTACTCTCCAGCACTGAATACACTACTTAGAGCTCCTTTCACCACAGACACGCAAACACATCTTTCTGTGAAAGTTCTACCTCAGGTCACTTGGAAATGTAAGGTTTTCATGGAGAACATGAGGTCAATCATGGTTTTGCACTCTGCAACCAATAGAAATGTCCTTTTGTACATAGCCTTCTGAAATTCACATCAAAATACCCTTCTTTTCTGGTTTCTTGAATGTTCTCAACACATTAGGAGAAAGATCGTGTTTGAGCAAGAGTGATGTAGTGTGCGTTTTCCTGGATTTCAAGTGATTTGGGAAACATACTCCTTGTTTTTCCACATTGTGTAAGAAACAACATGAGGCTTGCAAGAGATTGAAACAATGCATCCCAAAACGTATTCCAGCAGTGAAAACACATGTTTCTACAAAGACTTTGAAGGAGCAAGCAAAAGCCTAGTGGCAGAGTGTTCTTTCAGAGAGAAACACATGCATTTCATCCTTCTGGAGTGAGTTTTCAGCCTGGAATTCATTTGCATTTTGTACTGTGCAGAATGAAGCTACCTGCTCGGGGGTTGTCTCATAGAAGCACCTTTCCTGTAGGAGCGTGTTGCAACATTCATTGTTTGGCTAAGTTCTTTAGGGTTGGTTTTGGAAGGTCTTTCAACTTAGGCCAAATCCCGCTTCGTACGAAATTTTTTCACAGCGCTGTCTCCAAGTGTCCACAAAGAGCTGCTGCTTGAAACTGTCCACATGCACATCTCCCATACTGGTGTGCTCGTTTCAGTACCTGGATTTTGGTTTCCACTTCTTTCTTTGAAATGACAAGCCTTCTTTCTGCATGCTACACACACCTTGTAGCAGTTTCAGCTTGAAGCATGTTGGTGCTCTCAAAACGCTGTGTAACTTCTGTAAGGTGTGTTACTCTCCAGCACTGAATACACTACTTAGAGCTCCTTTCACCACAGACACGCAAACACATCTTTCTGTGAAAGTCCTACCTCAGGTCACTTGGAAATGTAAGGTTTTCATGGAGAACATGAGGTCAATCATGGTTTTGCACTCTGCAACCAATAGAAATGTCCTTTTGTACATAGCCTTCTGAAATTCACATCAAAATACCCTTCTTTTCTGGTTTCTTGAATGTTCTCAACACATTAGGAGAAAGATCGTGTTTGAGCAAGAGTGATGTAGTGTGCGTTTTCCTGGATTTCAAGTGATTTGGGAAACATACTCCTTGTTTTTCCACATTGTGTAAGAAACAACATGAGGCTTGCAAGAGATTGAAACAATGCATCCCAAAACGTATTCCAGCAGTGAAAACACAGGTTTCTACAAAGACTTTGAAGGAGCAAGCAAAAGCCTAGTGGCAGAGTGTTCTTTCAGAGAGAAACACATGCATTTCATCCTTCTGGAGTGAGTTTTCAGCCTGGAATTCATTTGCATTTTGTACTGTGCAGAATGTAGCTACCTGCTCGGGGTTGTCTCATACAAGCACCTTTCTTGCAGGAGCTTGTTGCAACATTCATTGTTTGGCTATGATCTTTAGGGTTGGTTTTGGAAGGCCTTTCAACTTTGGCCAAATCCCGCTTCGTACGAAATTTTTTCACAGCGCTGTCTCCAAGTGTCCACAAAGAGCTGCTGCTTGAAACTGTCCACATGCACATCTCCCATACTGGTGTGCTCGTTTCACTACCTGGATTTTGGTTTCCACTTCTTTCTTTGAAATGACAAGCCTTCTTTCTGCATGCTACACACACCTTGTAGCAGTTTCAGCTTGAAGCATGTTGGTGCTCTCAAAACGCTGTGTAACTTCTGTAGGGTGTGTTACTCTCCAGCACTGAATACACTACTTAGAGCTCCTTTCACCACAGACACGCAAACACATCTTTCTGTGAAAGTCCTACCTTAGGTCACTTGGAAATGTAAGGTTTTCATGGAGAACATGAGGTCAATCATTGTTTTGCACTCTGCAACCA
Source organism: Miniopterus natalensis (assembly GCF_054644295.1). NCBI lineage: Eukaryota > Metazoa > Chordata > Mammalia > Chiroptera > Miniopteridae > Miniopterus > Miniopterus natalensis. Next base: position 46,382,093 of record NC_142096.1, read on the forward strand.
ATAGAAATGTCCTTTTGTACATAGCCATCTGAAATTCACATCAAAATACCCTTCTTTTCTGGTTTCTTGAATGTTCTCAACACATTAGGAGAAAGATCGTGTTTGAGCAAGAGTGATGTAGTGTGCGTTTTCCTGGATTTCAAGTGATTTGGGAAACATACTCCTTGTTTTTCCACATTGTGTAAGAAACAACATGAGGCTTGCAAGAGATTGAAACAATGCATCCCAAAACGTATTCCAGCAGTGAAAACACAGGTTTCTACAAAGACTTTGAAGGAGCAAGCAAAAGCCTAGTGGCAGAGTGTTCTTTCAGAGAGAAACACATGCATTTCATTCTTCTGGAGTGAGTTTTCAGCCTGGAATTCATTTGCATTTTGTACTGTTCAGAATGTAGTTACCTGCTCGGGGTTGTCTCATACAAGCACCTTTCTTGCAGGAGCTTGTTGCAACATTCATTGTTTGGCTATGTTCTTTAGGGTTGGTTTTGGAAGGCCTTTCAACTTTGGCCAATTCCCGCTTCGTACGAAATTTTTTCACAGCGCTGTCTCCAAGTGTCCACAAAAAGCTGCTGCTTGAAACTGTCCACATGCACATCTCCCATACTGGTGTGCTCGTTTCACTACCTGGATTTTGGTTTCCACTTCTTTCTTTGAAATGACAAGCCTTCTTTCTGCATGCTACACACACCTTGTAGCAGTTTCAGCTTGAAGCATGTTGGTGCTCTCAAAACGCTGTGTAACTTCTGTAGGGTGTGTTACTCTCCAGCACTGAATACACTACTTAGAGCTCCTTTCACCACAGACACGCAAACACATCTTTCTGTGAAAGTCCTACCTCAGGTCACTTGGAAATGTAAGGTTTTCATGGAGAACAGGAGGTCAATCATTGTTTTGCACTCTGCAACCAATAGAAATGTCCTTTTGTACATAGCCATCTGAAATTCACATCAAAATACCCTTCTTTTCTGGTTTCTTGAATGTTCTCAACACATTAGGAGAAAGATCGTGTTTGAGCAAGAGTGATGTAGTGTGCGTTTTCCTGGATTTCAAGTGATTTGGGAAACATACTCCTTGTTTTTCCACATTGTGTAAGAAACAACATGAGGCTTGCAAGAGATTGAAACAATGCATCCCAAAACGTATTCCAGCAGTGAAAACACAGGTTTCTACAAAGACTTTGAAGGAGCAAGCAAAAGCCTAGTGGCAGAGTGTTCTTTCAGAGAGAAACACATGCATTTCATCCTTCTGGAGTGAGTTTTCAGCCTGGAATTCATTTGCATTTTGTACTGTGCAGAATGTAGCTACCTGCTCGGGGGTTGTCTCATAGAAGCACCTTTCCTGTAGGAGCTTGTTGCAACATTCATTGTTTGGCTAAGTTCTTTAGGGTTGGTTTTGGAAGGTCTTTCAACTTAGGCCAAATCCCGCTTCGTACGAAATTTTTTCACAGCGCTGTCTCCAAGTGTCCACAAAGAGCTGCTGCTTGAAACTGTCCACATGCACATCTCCCATACTGGTGTGCTCGTTTCATTACCTGGATTTTGGTTTCCACTTCTTTCTTTGAAATGACAAGCCTTCTTTCTGCATGCTACACACACCTTGTAGCAGTTTCAGCTTGAAGCATGTTGGTGCTCTCAAAACGCTGTGTAACTTCTGTAGGGTGTGTTACTCTCCAGCACTGAATACACTACTTAGAGCTCCTTTCACCACAGACACGCAAACACATCTTTCTGTGAAAGTCCTACCTCCGGTCACTTGGAAATGTAAGGTTTTCATGGAGAACATGAGGTCAATCATTGTTTTGCACTCTGCAACCAATAGAAATGTCCTTTTGTACATAGCCTTCTGAAATTCACATCAAAATACCCTTCTTTTCTGGTTTCTTGAATGTTCTCAACACATTAGGAGAAAGATCGTGTTTGAGCAAGAGTGATGTAGTGTGCGTTTTCCTGGATTTCAAGTGATTTGGGAAACATACTCCTTGTTTTTCCACATTGTGTAAGAAACAACATGAGGCTTGCAAGAGATTGAAACAATGCATCCCAAAACGTATTCCAGCAGTGAAAACACAGGTTTCTACAAAGACTTTGAAGGAGCAAGCAAAAGCCTAGTGGCAGAGTGTTCTTTCAGAGAGAAACACATGCATTTCATTCTTCTGGAGTGAGTTTTCAGCCTGGAATTCATTTGCATTTTGTACTGTTCAGAATGTAGTTACCTGCTCGGGGTTGTCTCATACAAGCACCTTTCTTGCAGGAGCTTGTTGCAACATTCATTGTTTGGCTATGATCTTTAGGGTTGGTTTTGGAAGGCCTTTCAACTTTGGCCAAATCCCGCTTCGTACGAAATTTTTTCACAGCGCTGTCTCCAAGTGTCCACAAAGAGCTGCTGCTTGAAACTGTCCACATGCACATCTCCCATACTGGTGTGCTCGTTTCACTACCTGGATTTTGGTTTCCACTTCTTTCTTTGAAATGACAAGCCTTCTTTCTGCATGCTACACACACCTTGTAGCAGTTTCAGCTTGAAGCATGTTGGTGCTCTCAAAACGCTGTGTAACTTCTGTAGGGTGTGTTACTCTCCAGCACTGAATACACTACTTAGAGCTCCTTTCACCACAGACACGCAAACACATCTTTCTGTGAAAGTCCTACCTCAGGTCACTTGGAAATGTAAGGTTTTCATGGAGAACATGAGGTCAATCATTGTTTTGCACTCTGCAACCAATAGAAATGTCCTTTTGTACATAGCCATCTGAAATTCACATCAAAATACCCTTCTTTTCTGGTTTCTTGAATGTTCTCAACACATTAGGAGAAAGATCGTGTTTGAGCAAGAGTGATGTAGTGTGCGTTTTCCTGGATTTCAAGTGATTTGGGAAACATACTCCTTGTTTTTCCACATTGTGTAAGAAACAACATGAGGCTTGCAAGAGATTGAAACAATGCATCCCAAAACATATTCCTGCAGTGAAAACACATGTTTCTACAAAGACTTTGAAGGAGCAAGCAAAAGCCTAGTGGCAGAGTGTTCTTTCAGAGAGAAACACATGCATTTCATTCTTCTGGAGTGAGTTTTCAGCCTGGAATTCATTTGCATTTTGTACTGTGCAGAATGTAGCTACCTGCTCGGGGGTTGTCTCATAGAAGCACCTTTCCTGTAGGAGCTTGTTGCAACATTCATTGTTTGGCTAAGTTCTTTAGGGTTGGTTTTGGAAGGTCTTTCAACTTAGGCCAAATCCCGCTTCGTACGAAATTTTTTCACAGCGCTGTCTCCAAGTGTCCACAAAGAGCTGCTGCTTGAAACTGTCCACATGCACATCTCCCATACTGGTGTGCTCGTTTCATTACCTGGATTTTGGTTTCCACTTCTTTCTTTGAAATGACAAGCCTTCTTTCTGCATGCTACACACACCTTGTAGCAGTTTCAGCTTGAAGCATGTTGGTGCTCTCAAAACGCTGTGTAACTTCTGTAGGGTGTGTTACTCTCCAGCACTGAATACACTACTTAGAGCTCCTTTCACCACAGACACGCAAACACATCTTTCTGTGAAAGTCCTACCTCCGGTCACTTGGAAATGTAAGGTTTTCATGGAGAACATGAGGTCAATCATTGTTTTGCACTCTGCAACCAATAGAAATGTCCTTTTGTACATAGCCTTCTGAAATTCACATCAAAATACCCTTCTTTTCTGGTTTCTTGAATGTTCTCAACACATTAGGAGAAAGATCGTGTTTGAGCAAGAGTGATGTAGTGTGCGTTTTCCTGGATTTCAAGTGATTTGGGAAACATACTCCTTGTTTTTCCACATTGTGTAAGAAACAACATGAGGCTTGCAAGAGATTGAAACAATGCATCCCAAAACGTATTCCAGCAGTGAAAACACAGGTTTCTACAAAGACTTTGAAGGAGCAAGCAAAAGCCTAGTGGCAGAGTGTTCTTTCAGAGAGAAACACATGCATTTCATTCTTCTGGAGTGAGTTTTCAGCCTGGAATTCATTTGCATTTTGTACTGTTCAGAATGTAGTTACCTGCTCGGGGTTGTCTCATACAAGCACCTTTCTTGCAGGAGCTTGTTGCAACATTCATTGTTTGGCTATGATCTTTAGGGTTGGTTTTGGAAGGCCTTTCAACTTTGGCCAAATCCCGCTTCGTACGAAATTTTTTCACAGCGCTGTCTCCAAGTGTCCACAAAGAGCTGCTGCTTGAAACTGTCCACATGCACATCTCCCATACTGGTGTGCTCGTTTCACTACCTGGATTTTGGTTTCCACTTCTTTCTTTGAAATGACAAGCCTTCTTTCTGCATGCTACACACACCTTGTAGCAGTTTCAGCTTGAAGCATGTTGGTGCTCTCAAAACGCTGTGTAACTTCTGTAGGGTGTGTTACTCTCCAGCACTGAATACACTACTTAGAGCTCCTTTCACCACAGACACGCAAACACATCTTTCTGTGAAAGTCCTACCTCAGGTCACTTGGAAATGTAAGGTTTTCATGGAGAACATGAGGTCAATCATTGTTTTGCACTCTGCAACCAATAGAAATGTCCTTTTGTACATAGCCATCTGAAATTCACATCAAAATACCCTTCTTTTCTGGTTTCTTGAATGTTCTCAACACATTAGGAGAAAGATCGTGTTTGAGCAAGAGTGATGTAGTGTGCGTTTTCCTGGATTTCAAGTGATTTGGGAAACATACTCCTTGTTTTTCCACATTGTGTAAGAAACAACATGAGGCTTGCAAGAGATTGAAACAATGCATCCCAAAACATATTCCTGCAGTGAAAACACATGTTTCTACAAAGACTTTGAAGGAGCAAGCAAAAGCCTAGTGGCAGAGTGTTCTTTCAGAGAGAAACACATGCATTTCATTCTTCTGGAGTGAGTTTTCAGCCTGGAATTCATTTGCATTTTGTACTGTGCAGAATGTAGCTACCTGCTCGGGGGTTGTCTCATAGAAGCACCTTTCCTGTAGGAGCTTGTTGCAACATTCATTGTTTGGCTAAGTTCTTTAGGGTTGGTTTTGGAAGGTCTTTCAACTTTGGCCAAATCCCGCTTCGTACGAAATTTTTTCACAGCGCTGTCTCCAAGTGTCCACAAAGAGCTGCTGCTTGAAACTGTCCACATGCACATCTCCCATACTGGTGTGCTCGTTTCACTACCTGGATTTTGGTTTCCACTTCTTTCTTGGAAATGACAAGCCTTCTTTCTGCATGCTACACACACCTTGTAGCAGTTTCAGCTTGAAGCATGTTGGTGCTCTCAAAACGCTGTGTAACTTCTGTAGGGTGTGTTACTCTCCAGCACTGAATACACTACTTAGAGCTCCTTTCACCACAGACACGCAAACACATCTTTCTGTGAAAGTCCTACCTCCGGTCACTTGGAAATATAAGGTTTTCATGGAGAACATGAGGTCAATCATTGTTTTGCACTCTGCAACCAATAGAAATGTCCTTTTGTACATAGCCTTCTGAAATTCACATCAAAATACCCTTCTTTTCTGGTTTCTTGAATGTTCTCAATACATTAGGAGAAAGATCGTGTTTGAGCAAGAGTGATGTAGTGTGCGTTTTCCTGGATTTCAAGTGATTTGGGAAACATACTCCTTGTTTTTCCACATTGTGTAAGAAACAACATGAGGCTTGCAAGAGATTGAAACAATGCATCCCAAAACGTATTCCAGCAGTGAAAACACAGGTTTCTACAAAGACTTTGAAGGAGCAAGCAAAAGCCTAGTGGCAGAGTGTTCTTTCAGAGAGAAACACATGCATTTCATTCTTCTGGAGTGAGTTTTCAGCCTGGAATTCATTTGCATTTTGTACTGTTCAGAATGTAGTTACCTGCTCCGGGGTTGTCTCATACAAGAACCTTTCTTGCAGGAGCTTGTTGCAACATTCATTGTTTGGCTATGTTCTTTAGGGTTGGTTTTGGAAGGTCTTTCAACTTTGGCCAAATCCCGCTTCGTACGAAATTTTTTCACAGCGCTGTCTCCAAGTGTCCACAAAGAGCTGCTGCTTGAAACTGTCCACATGCACATCTCCCATACTGGTGTGCTCGTTTCACTACCTGGATTTTGGTTTCCACTTCTTTCTTGGAAATGACAAGCCTTCTTTCTGCATGCTACACACACCTTGTAGCAGTTTCAGCTTGAAGCATGTTGGTGCTCTCAAAACGCTGTGTAACTTCTGTAGGGTGTGTTACTCTCCAGCACTGAATACACTACTTAGAGCTCCTTTCACCACAGACACGCAAACACATCTTTCTGTGAAAGTCCTACCTCCGGTCACTTGGAAATGTAAGGTTTTCATGGAGAACATGAGGTCAATCATTGTTTTGCACTCTGCAACCAATAGAAATGTCCTTTTGTACATAGCCTTCTGAAATTCACATCAAAATACCCTTCTTTTCTGGTTTCTTGAATGTTCTCAACACATTAGGAGAAAGATCGTGTTTGAGCAAGAGTGATGTAGTGTGCGTTTTTCTGGATTTCAAGTGATTTGGGAAACATACTCCTTGTTTTTCCACATTGTGTAAGAAACAACATGAGGCTTGCAAGAGATTGAAACAATGCATCCCAAAACGTATTCCAGCAGTGAAAACACAGGTTTCTACAAAGACTTTGAAGGAGCAAGCAAAAGCCTAGTGGCAGAGTGTTCTTTCAGAGAGAAACACATGCATTTCATCCTTCTGGAGTGAGTTTTCAGCCTGATATTCATTTGCATTTTGTACTGTTCAGAATGTAGTTACCTGCTCGGGGGTTGTCTCATACAAGAACCTTTCTTGCAGGAGCTTGTTGCAAAATTCATTGTTTGGCTATGTTCTTTAGGGTTGGTTTTGGAAGGCCTTTCAACTTTGGCCAAATCCCGCTTCGTACGAAATTTTTTCACAGCGCTGTCTCCAAGTGTCCACAAAGAGCTGCTGCTTGAAACTGTCCACATGCACATCTCCCATACTGGTGTGCTCGTTTCACTACCTGGATTTTGGTTTCCACTTCTTTCTTTGAAATGACAAGCCTTCTTTCTGCATGCTACACACACCTTGTAGCAGTTTCAGCTTGAAGCATGTTGGTGCTCTCAAAACGCTGTGTAACTTCTGTAGGGTGTGTTACTCTCCAGCACTGAATACACTACTTAGAGCTCCTTTCACCACAGACACGCAAACACATCTTTCTGTGAAAGTTCTACCTCAGGTCACTTGGAAATGTAAGGTTTTCATGGAGAACATGAGGTCAATCATGGTTTTGCACTCTGCAACCAATAGAAATGTCCTTTTGTACATAGCCTTCTGAAATTCACATCAAAATACCCTTCTTTTCTGGTTTCTTGAATGTTCTCAACACATTAGGAGAAAGATCGTGTTTGAGCAAGAGTGATGTAGTGTGCGTTTTCCTGGATTTCAAGTGATTTGGGAAACATACTCCTTGTTTTTCCACATTGTGTAAGAAACAACATTAGGCTTGCAAGAGATTGAAACAATGCATCCCAAAACATATTCCTGCAGTGAAAACACATGTTTCTACAAAGACTTTGAAGGAGCAAGCAAAAGCCTAGTGGCAGAGTGTTCTTTCAGAGAGAAACACATGCATTTCATCCTTCTGGAGTGAGTTTTCAGCCTGGAATTCATTTGCATTTTGTACTGTGCAGAATGTAGCTACCTGCTCGGGGGTTGTCTCATAGAAGCACATTTCCTGTAGGAGCTTGTTGCAACATTCATTGTTTGGCTAAGTTCTTTAGGGTTGGTTTTGGAAGGTCTTTCAACTTTGGCCAAATCCCGCTTCGTACGAACTTTTTTCACAGCGCTGTCTCCAAGTGTCCACAAAGAGCTGCTGCTTGAAACTGTCCACATGCACATCTCCCATACTGGTGTGCTCGTTTCACTACCTGGATTTTGGTTTCCACTTCTTTCTTGGAAATGACAAGCCTTCTTTCTGCATGCTACACACGCCTTGTAGCAGTTTCAGCTTGAAGCATGTTGGTGCTCTCAAAACGCTGTGTAACTTCTGTAAGGTGTGTTACTCTCCAGCACTGAATACACTACTTAGAGCTCCTTTCACCACAGACACGCAAACACATCTTTCTGTGAAAGTCCTACCTCAGGTCACTTGGAAATGTAAGGTTTTCATGGAGAACATGAGGTCAATCATTGTTTTGCACTCTGCAACCAATAGAAATGTCCTTTTGTACATAGCCATCTGAAATTCACATCAAAATACCCTTCTTTTCTGGTTTCTTGAATGTTCTCAACACATTAGGAGAAAGATCGTGTTTGAGCAAGAGTGATGTAGTGTGCGTTTTCCTGGATTTCAAGTGATTTGGGAAACATACTCCTTGTTTTTCCACATTGTGTAAGAAACAACATGAGGCTTGCAAGAGATTGAAACAATGCATCCCAAAACATATTCCTGCAGTGAAAACACATGTTTCTACAAAGACTTTGAAGGAGCAAGCAAAAGCCTAGTGGCAGAGTGTTCTTTCAGAGAGAAACACATGCATTTCATCCTTCTGGAGTGAGTTTTCAGCCTGGAATTCATTTGCATTTTGTACTGTGCAGAATGAAGCTACCTGCTCGGGGGTTGTCTCATAGAAGCACCTTTCCTGTAGGAGCTTGTTGCAACATTCATTGTTTGGCTAAGTTCTTTAGGGTTGGTTTTGGAAGGTCTTTCAACTTAGGCCAAATCCCGCTTCGTACGAGATTTTTTCACAGCGCTGTCTCCAAGTGTCCACAAAGAGCTGCTGCTTGAAACTGTCCACATGCACATCTCCCATACTGGTGTGCTCGTTTCACTACCTGGATTTTGGTTTCCACTTCTTTCTTTGAAATGACAAGCCTTCTTTCTGCATGCTACACACACCTTGTAGCAGTTTCAGCTTGAAGCATGTTGGTGCTCTCAAAACGCTGTGTAACTTCTGTAAGGTGTGTTACTCTCCAGCACTGAATACACTACTTAGAGCTCCTTTCACCACAGACACGCAAACACATCTTTCTGTGAAAGTCCTACCTCAGGTCACTTGGAAATGTAAGGTTTTCATGGAGAACATGAGGTCAATCATGGTTTTGCACTCTGCAACCAATAGAAATGTCCTTTTGTACATAGCCTTCTGAAATTCACATCAAAATACCCTTCTTTTCTGGTTTCTTGAATGTTCTCAACACATTAGGAGAAAGATCGTGTTTGAGCAAGAGTGATGTAATGTGCGTTTTCCTGGATTTCAAGTGATTTGGGAAACATACTCCTTGTTTTTCCACATTGTGTAAGAAACAACATGAGGCTTGCAAGAGATTGAAACAATGCATCCCAAAACGTATTCCTGCAGTGAAAACACATGTTTCTACAAAGACTTTAAAGGAGCAAGCAAAAGCCTAGTGGCAGAGTGTTCTTTCAGAGAGAAACACATGCATTTCATCCTTCTGGAGTGAGTTTTCAGCCTGGAATTCATTTGCATTTTGTACTGTGCAGAATGTAGCTACCTGCTCGGGGGTTGTCTCATAGAAGCACCTTTCCTGTAGGAGCTTGTTGCAACATTCATTGTTTGGCTAAGTTCTTTAGGGTTGGTTTTGGAAGGTCTTTCAACTTTGGCCAAATCCCGCTTCGTACGAAATTTTTTCACAGCGCTGTCTCCAAGTGTCCACAAAGAGCTGCTGCTTGAAACTGTCCACATGCACATCTCCCATACTGGTGTGCTCGTTTCACTACCTGGATTTTGGTTTCCACTTCTTTCTTTGAAATGACAAGCCTTCTTTCTGCATGCTACACACACCTTGTAGCAGTTTCAGCTTGAAGCATGTTGGTGCTCTCAAAACGCTGTGTAACTTCTGTAGGGTGTGTTACTCTCCAGCACTGAATACACTACTTAGAGCTCCTTTCACCACAGACACGCAAACACATCTTTCTGTGAAAGTTCTACCTCAGGTCACTTGGAAATGTAAGGTTTTCATGGAGAACATGAGGTCAATCATGGTTTTGCACTCTGCAACCAATAGAAATGTCCTTTTGTACATAGCCTTCTGAAATTCACATCAAAATACCATTCTTTTCTGGTTTCTTGAATGTTCTCAACACATTAGGAGAAAGATCGTGTTTGAGCAAGAGTGATGTAGTGTGCGTTTTCCTGGATTTCAAGTGATTTGGGAAACATACTCCTTGTTTTTCCACATTGTGTAAGAAACAACATGAGGCTTGCAAGAGATTGAAACAATGCATCCCAAAACATATTCCTGCAGTGAAAACACATGTTTCTACAAAGACTTTGAAGGAGCAAGCAAAAGCCTAGTGGCAGAGTGTTCTTTCAGAGAGAAACACATGCATTTCATCCTTCTGGAGTGAGTTTTCAGCCTGGAATTCATTTGCATTTTGTACTGTGCAGAATGTAGCTACCTGCTCGGGGGTTGTCTCATAGAAGCACCTTTCCTGTAGGAGCTTGTTGCAACATTCATTGTTTGGCTAAGTTCTTTAGGGTTGGTTTTGGAAGGTCTTTCAACTTTGGCCAAATCCCGCTTCGTACGAAATTTTTTCACAGCGCTGTCTCCAAGTGTCCACAAAGAGCTGCTGCTTGAAACTGTCCACATGCACATCTCCCATACTGGTGTGCTCGTTTCACTACCTGGATTTTGGTTTCCACTTCTTTCTTGGAAATGACAAGCCTTCTTTCTGCATGCTACACACACCTTGTAGCAGTTTCAGCTTGAAGCATGTTGGTGCTCTCAAAACGCTGTGTAACTTCTGTAGGGTGTGTTACTCTCCAGCACTGAATACACTACTTAGAGCTCCTTTCACCACAGACACGCAAACACATCTTTCTGTGAAAGTTCTACCTCAGGTCACTTGGAAATGTAAGGTTTTCATGGAGAACATGAGGTCAATCATGGTTTTGCACTCTGCAACCAATAGAAATGTCCTTTTGTACATAGCCTTCTGAAATTCACATCAAAATACCCTTCTTTTCTGGTTTCTTGAATGTTCTCAACACATTAGGAGAAAGATCGTGTTTGAGCAAGAGTGATGTAATGTGCGTTTTCCTGGATTTCAAGTGATTTGGGAAACATACTCCTTGTTTTTCCACATTGTGTAAGAAACAACATGAGGCTTGCAAGAGATTGAAACAATGCATCCCAAAACGTATTCCTGCAGTGAAAACACATGTTTCTACAAAGACTTTGAAGGAGCAAGCAAAAGCCTAGTGGCAGAGTGTTCTTTCAGAGAGAAACACATGCATTTCATCCTTCTGGAGTGAGTTTTCAGCCTGGAATTCATTTGCATTTTGTACTGTGCAGAATGTAGCTACCTGCTCGGGGGTTGTCTCATAGAAGCACCTTTCCTGTAGGAGCTTGTTGCAACATTCATTGTTTGGCTAAGTTCTTTAGGGTTGGTTTTGGAAGGTCTTTCAACTTTGGCCAAATCCCGCTTCGTACGAAATTTTTTCACAGCGCTGTCTCCAAGTGTCCACAAAGAGCTGCTGCTTGAAACTGTCCACATGCACATCTCCCATACTGGTGTGCTCGTTTCACTACCTGGATTTTGGTTTCCACTTCTTTCTTTGAAATGACAAGCCTTCTTTCTGCATGCTACACACGCCTTGTAGCAGTTTCAGCTTGAAGCATGTTGGTGCTCTCAAAACGCTGTGTAACTTCTGTAAGGTGTGTTACTCTCCAGCACTGAATACACTACTTAGAGCTCCTTTCACCACAGACACGCAAACACATCTTTCTGTGAAAGTCCTACCTCAGGTCACTTGGAAATGTAAGGTTTTCATGGAGAACATGAGGTCAATCATTGTTTTGCACTCTGCAACCAATAGAAATGTCCTTTTGTACATAGCCATCTGAAATTCACATCAAAATACCCTTCTTTTCTGGTTTCTTGAATGTTCTCAACACATTAGGAGAAAGATCGTGTTTGAGCAAGAGTGATGTAGTGTGCGTTTTCCTGGATTTCAAGTGATTTGTGAAACATACTCCTTGTTTTTCCACATTGTGTAAGAAACAACATGAGGCTTGCAAGAGATTGAAACAATGCATCCCAAAACATATTCCTGCAGTGAAAACACATGTTTCTACAAAGACTTTGAAGGAGCAAGCAAAAGCCTAGTGGCAGAGTGTTCTTTCAGAGAGAAACACATGCATTTCATCCTTCTGGAGTGAGTTTTCAGCCTGGAATTCATTTGCATTTTGTACTGTGCAGAATGTAGCTACCTGCTCGGGGGTTGTCTCATAGAAGCACCTTTCCTGTAGGAGCTTGTTGCAACATTCATTGTTTGGCTAAGTTCTTTAGGGTTGGTTTTGGAAGGTCTTTCAACTTTGGCCAAATCCCGCTTCGTACGAAATTTTTTCACAGCGCTGTCTCCAAGTGTCCACAAAGAGCTGCTGCTTGAAACTGTCCACATGCACATCTCCCATACTGGTGTGCTCGTTTCACTACCTGGATTTTGGTTTCCACTTCTTTCTTTGAAATGACAAGCCTTCTTTCTGCATGCTACACACGCCTTGTAGCAGTTTCAGCTTGAAGCATGTTGGTGCTCTCAAAACGCTGTGTAACTTCTGTAAGGTGTGTTACTCTCCAGCACTGAATACACTACTTAGAGCTCCTTTCACCACAGACACGCAAACACATCTTTCTGTGAAAGTCCTACCTCAGGTCACTTGGAAATGTAAGGTTTTCATGGAGAACATGAGGTCAATCATTGTTTTGCACTCTGCAACCAATAGAAATGTCCTTTTGTACATAGCCATCTGAAATTCACATCAAAATACCCTTCTTTTCTGGTTTCTTGAATGTTCTCAACACATTAGGAGAAAGATCGTGTTTGAGCAAGAGTGATGTAGTGTGCGTTTTCCTGGATTTCAAGTGATTTGGGAAACATACTCCTTGTTTTTCCACATTGTGTAAGAAACAACATGAGGCTTGCAAGAGATTGAAACAATGCATCCCAAAACATATTCCTGCAGTGAAAACACATGTTTCTACAAAGACTTTGAAGGAGCAAGCAAAAGCCTAGTGGCAGAGTGTTCTTTCAGAGAGAAACACATGCATTTCATCCTTCTGGAGTGAGTTTTCAGCCTGGAATTCATTTGCATTTTGTACTGTGCAGAAAGAAGCTACCTGCTCGGGGGTTGTCTCATAGAAGCACCTTTCCTGTAGGAGCTTGTTGCAACATTCATTGTTTGGCTAAGTTCTTTAGGGTTGGTTTTGGAAGGTCTTTCAACTTAGGCCAAATCCCGCTTCGTACGAGATTTTTTCACAGCGCTGTCTCCAAGTGTCCACAAAGAGCTGCTGCTTGAAACTGTCCACATGCACATCTCCCATACTGGTGTGCTCGTTTCAGTACCTGGATTTTGGTTTCCACTTCTTTCTTTGAAATGACAAGCCTTCTTTCTGCATGCTACACACACCTTGTAGCAGTTTCAGCTTGAAGCATGTTGGTGCTCTCAAAACGCTGTGTAACTTCTGTAAGGTGTGTTACTCTCCAGCACTGAATACACTACTTAGAGCTCCTTTCACCACAGACACGCAAACACATCTTTCTGTGAAAGTCCTACCTCAGGTCACTTGGAAATGTAAGGTTTTCATGGAGAACATGAGGTCAATCATGGTTTTGCACTCTGCAACCAATAGAAATGTCCTTTTGTACATAGCCTTCTGAAATTCACATCAAAATACCCTTCTTTTCTGGTTTCTTGAATGTTCTCAACACATTAGGAGAAAGATCGTGTCTGAGCAAGAGTGATGTAATGTGCGTTTTCCTGGATTTCAAGTGATTTGGGAAACATACTCCTTGTTTTTCCACATTGTGTAAGAAACAACATGAGGCTTGCAAGAGATTGAAACAATGCATCCCAAAACGTATTCCTGCAGTGAAAACACATGTTTCTACAAAGACTTTAAAGGAGCAAGCAAAAGCCTAGTGGCAGAGTGTTCTTTCAGAGAGAAACACATGCATTTCATCCTTCTGGAGTGAGTTTTCAGCCTGGAATTCATTTGCATTTTGTACTGTGCAGAATGTAGCTACCTGCTCGGGGGTTGTCTCATAGAAGCACCTTTCCTGTAGGAGCTTGTTGCAACATTCATTGTTTGGCTAAGTTCTTTAGGGTTGGTTTTGGAAGGTCTTTCAACTTTGGCCAAATCCCGCTTCGTACGAAATTTTTTCACAGCGCTGTCTCCAAGTGTCCACAAAGAGCTGCTGCTTGAAACTGTCCACATGCACATCTCCCATACTGGTGTGCTCGTTTCACTACCTGGATTTTGGTTTCCACTTCTTTCTTTGAAATGACAAGCCTTCTTTCTGCATGCTACACACACCTTGTAGCAGTTTCAGCTTGAAGCATGTTGGTGCTCTCAAAACGCTGTGTAACTTCTGTAGGGTGTGTTACTCTCCAGCACTGAATACACTACTTAGAGCTCCTTTCACCACAGACACGCAAACACATCTTTCTGTGAAAGTTCTACCTCAGGTCACTTGGAAATGTAAGGTTTTCATGGAGAACATGAGGTCAATCATGGTTTTGCACTCTGCAACCAACAGAAATGTCCTTTTGTACATAGCCTTCTGAAATTCACATCAAAATACCATTCTTTTCTGGTTTCTTGAATGTTCTCAACACATTAGGAGAAAGATCGTGTTTGAGCAAGAGTGATGTAGTGTGCGTTTTCCTGGATTTCAAGTGATTTGGGAAACATACTCCTTGTTTTTCCACATTGTGTAAGAAACAACATGAGGCTTGCAAGAGATTGAAACAATGCATCCCAAAACATATTCCTGCAGTGAAAACACATGTTTCTACAAAGACTTTGAAGGAGCAAGCAAAAGCCTAGTGGCAGAGTGTTCTTTCAGAGAGAAACACATGCATTTCATCCTTCTGGAGTGAGTTTTCAGCCTGGAATTCATTTGCATTTTGTACTGTGCAGAATGTAGCTACCTGCTCGGGGGTTGTCTCATAGAAGCACCTTTCCTGTAGGAGCTTGTTGCAACATTCATTGTTTGGCTAAGTTCTTTAGGGTTGGTTTTGGAAGGTCTTTCAACTTTGGCCAAATCCCGCTTCGTACGAAATTTTTTCACAGCGCTGTCTCCAAGTGTCCACAAAGAGCTGCTGCTTGAAACTGTCCACATGCACATCTCCCATACTGGTGTGCTCGTTTCACTACCTGGATTTTGGTTTCCACTTCTTTCTTGGAAATGACAAGCCTTCTTTCTGCATGCTACACACACCTTGTAGCAGTTTCAGCTTGAAGCATGTTGGTGCTCTCAAAACGCTGTGTAACTTCTGTAGGGTGTGTTACTCTCCAGCACTGAATACACTACTTAGAGCTCCTTTCACCACAGACACGCAAACACATCTTTCTGTGAAAGTTCTACCTCAGGTCACTTGGAAATGTAAGGTTTTCATGGAGAACATGAGGTCAATCATGGTTTTGCACTCTGCAACCAATAGAAATGTCCTTTTGTACATAGCCTTCTGAAATTCACATCAAAATACCCTTCTTTTCTGGTTTCTTGAATGTTCTCAACACATTAGGAGAAAGATCGTGTTTGAGCAAGAGTGATGTAATGTGCGTTTTCCTGGATTTCAAGTGATTTGGGAAACATACTCCTTGTTTTTCCACATTGTGTAAGAAACAACATGAGGCTTGCAAGAGATTGAAACAATGCATCCCAAAACGTATTCCTGCAGTGAAAACACATGTTTCTACAAAGACTTTGAAGGAGCAAGCAAAAGCCTAGTGGCAGAGTGTTCTTTCAGAGAGAAACACATGCATTTCATCCTTCTGGAGTGAGTTTTCAGCCTGGAATTCATTTGCATTTTGTACTGTGCAGAATGTAGCTACCTGCTCGGGGGTTGTCTCATAGAAGCACCTTTCCTGTAGGAGCTTGTTGCAACATTCATTGTTTGGCTAAGTTCTTTAGGGTTGGTTTTGGAAGGTCTTTCAACTTTGGCCAAATCCCGCTTCGTACGAAATTTTTTCACAGCGCTGTCTCCAAGTGTCCACAAAGAGCTGCTGCTTGAAACTGTCCACATGCACATCTCCCATACTGGTGTGCTCGTTTCACTACCTGGATTTTGGTTTCCACTTCTTTCTTGGAAATGACAAGCCTTCTTTCTGCATGCTACACACACCTTGTAGCAGTTTCAGCTTGAAGCATGTTGGTGCTCTCAAAACGCTGTGTAACTTCTGTAGGGTGTGTTACTCTCCAGCACTGAATACACTACTTAGAGCTCCTTTCACCACAGACACGCAAACACATCTTTCTGTGAAAGTTCTACCTCAGGTCACTTGGAAATGTAAGGTTTTCATGGAGAACATGAGGTCAATCATGGTTTTGCACTCTGCAACCAATAGAAATGTCCTTTTGTACATAGCCTTCTGAAATTCACATCAAAATACCCTTCTTTTCTGGTTTCTTGAATGTTCTCAACACATTAGGAGAAAGATCGTGTTTGAGCAAGAGTGATGTAATGTGCGTTTTCCTGGATTTCAAGTGATTTGGGAAACATACTCCTTGTTTTTCCACATTGTGTAAGAAACAACATGAGGCTTGCAAGAGATTGAAACAATGCATCCCAAAACGTATTCCTGCAGTGAAAACACATGTTTCTACAAAGACTTTGAAGGAGCAAGCAAAAGCCTAGTGGCAGAGTGTTCTTTCAGAGAGAAACACATGCATTTCATCCTTCTGGAGTGAGTTTTCAGCCTGGAATTCATTTGCATTTTGTACTGTGCAGAATGTAGCTACCTGCTCGGGGGTTGTCTCATAGAAGCACCTTTCCTGTAGGAGCTTGTTGCAACATTCATTGTTTGGCTAAGTTCTTTAGGGTTGGTTTTGGAAGGTCTTTCAACTTTGGCCAAATCCCGCTTCTTACGAAATTTTTTCAAGCGCTGTCTCCAAGTGTCCACAAAGAGCTGCTGCTTGAAACTGTCCACATGCACATCTCCCATACTGGTGTGCTCGTTTCACTACCTGGATTTTGGTTTCCACTTCTTTCTTGGAAATGACAAGCCTTCTTTCTGCATGCTACACACACCTTGTAGCAGTTTCAGCTTGAAGCATGTTGGTGCTCTCAAAACGCTGTGTAACTTCTGTAGGGTGTGTTACTCTCCAGCACTGAATACACTACTTAGAGCTCCTTTCACCACAGACACGCAAACACATCTTTCTGTGAAAGTCCTACCTCCGGTCACTTGGAAATGTAAGGTTTTCATGGAGAACATGAGGTCAATCATTGTTTTGCACTCTGCAACCAATAGAAATGTCCTTTTGTACATAGCCTTCTGAAATTCACATCAAAATACCCTTCTTTTCTGGTTTCTTGAATGTTCTCAACACATTACGAGAAAGATCGTGTTTGAGCAAGAGTGATGTAGTGTGCGTTTTCCTGGATTTCAAGTGATTTGGGAAACATACTCCTTGTTTTTCCACATTGTGTAAGAAACAACATGAGGCTTGCAAGAGATTGAAACAATGCATCCCAAAACGTATTCCAGCAGTGAAAACACAGGTTTCTACAAAGACTTTGAAGGAGCAAGCAAAAGCCTAGTGGCAGAGTGTTCTTTCAGAGAGAAACACATGCATTTCATTCTTCTGGAGTGAGTTTTCAGCCTGGAATTCATTTGCATTTTGTACTGTTCAGAATGTAGTTACCTGCTCGGGGGTTGTCTCATACAAGAACCTTTCTTGCAGGAGCTTGTTGCAACATTCATTGTTTGGCTATGTTCTTTAGGGTTGGTTTTGGAAGGCCTTTCAACTTTGGCCAAATCCCGCTTCGTACGAAATTTTTTCACAGCGCTGTCTCCAAGTGTCCACAAAGAGCTGCTGCTTGAAACTGTCCACATGCACATCTCCCATACTGGTGTGCTCGTTTCACTACCTGGATTTTGGTTTCCACTTCTTTCTTTGAAATGACAAGCCTTCTTTCTGCATGCTACACACACCTTGTAGCAGTTTCAGCTTGAAGCATGTTGGTGCTCTCAAAACGCTGTGTAACTTCTGTAGGGTGTGTTACTCTCCAGCACTGAATACACTACTTAGAGCTCCTTTCACCACAGACACGCAAACACATCTTTCTGTGAAAGTTCTACCTCAGGTCACTTGGAAATGTAAGGTTTTCATGGAGAACATGAGGTCAATCATGGTTTTGCACTCTGCAACCAATAGAAATGTCCTTTTGTACATAGCCTTCTGAAATTCACATCAAAATACCATTCTTTTCTGGTTTCTTGAATGTTCTCAACACATTAGGAGAAAGATCGTGTTTGAGCAAGAGTGATGTAGTGTGCGTTTTCCTGGATTTCAAGTGATTTGGGAAACATACTCCTTGTTTTTCCACATTGTGTAAGAAACAACATGAGGCTTGCAAGAGATTGAAACAATGCATCCCAAAACATATTCCTGCAGTGAAAACACATGTTTCTACAAAGACTTTGAAGGAGCAAGCAAAAGCCTAGTGGCAGAGTGTTCTTTCAGAGAGAAACACATGCATTTCATCCTTCTGGAGTGAGTTTTCAGCCTGGAATTCATTTGCATTTTGTACTGTGCAGAATGTAGCTACCTGCTCGGGGGTTGTCTCATAGAAGCACCTTTCCTGTAGGAGCTTGTTGCAACATTCATTGTTTGGCTAAGTTCTTTAGGGTTGGTTTTGGAAGGTCTTTCAACTTTGGCCAAATCCCGCTTCGTACGAAATTTTTTCACAGCGCTGTCTCCAAGTGTCCACAAAGAGCTGCTGCTTGAAACTGTCCACATGCACATCTCCCATACTGGTGTGCTCGTTTCACTACCTGGATTTTGGTTTCCACTTCTTTCTTGGAAATGACAAGCCTTCTTTCTGCATGCTACACACACCTTGTAGCAGTTTCAGCTTGAAGCATGTTGGTGCTCTCAAAACGCTGTGTAACTTCTGTAGGGTGTGTTACTCTCCAGCACTGAATACACTACTTAGAGCTCCTTTCACCACAGACACGCAAACACATCTTTCTGTGAAAGTTCTACCTCAGGTCACTTGGAAATGTAAGGTTTTCATGGAGAACATGAGGTCAATCATGGTTTTGCACTCTGCAACCAATAGAAATGTCCTTTTGTACATAGCCTTCTGAAATTCACATCAAAATACCCTTCTTTTCTGGTTTCTTGAATGTTCTCAACACATTAGGAGAAAGATCGTGTTTGAGCAAGAGTGATGTAATGTGCGTTTTCCTGGATTTCAAGTGATTTGGGAAACATACTCCTTGTTTTTCCACATTGTGTAAGAAACAACATGAGGCTTGCAAGAGATTGAAACAATGCATCCCAAAACGTATTCCTGCAGTGAAAACACATGTTTCTACAAAGACTTTGAAGGAGCAAGCAAAAGCCTAGTGGCAGAGTGTTCTTTCAGAGAGAAACACATGCATTTCATCCTTCTGGAGTGAGTTTTCAGCCTGGAATTCATTTGCATTTTGTACTGTGCAGAATGTAGCTACCTGCTCGGGGGTTGTCTCATAGAAGCACCTTTCCTGTAGGAGCTTGTTGCAACATTCATTGTTTGGCTAAGTTCTTTAGGGTTGGTTTTGGAAGGTCTTTCAACTTTGGCCAAATCCCGCTTCGTACGAAATTTTTTCACAGCGCTGTCTCCAAGTGTCCACAAAGAGCTGCTGCTTGAAACTGTCCACATGCACATCTCCCATACTGGTGTGCTCGTTTCACTACCTGGATTTTGGTTTCCACTTCTTTCTTTGAAATGACAAGCCTTCTTTCTGCATGCTACACACGCCTTGTAGCAGTTTCAGCTTGAAGCATGTTGGTGCTCTCAAAACGCTGTGTAACTTCTGTAGGGTGTGTTACTCTCCAGCACTGAATACACTACTTAGAGCTCCTTTCACCACAGACACGCAAACACATCTTTCTGTGAAAGTTCTACCTCAGGTCACTTGGAAATGTAAGGTTTTCATGGAGAACATGAGGTCAATCATGGTTTTGCACTCTGCAACCAATAGAAATGTCCTTTTGTACATAGCCTTCTGAAATTCACATCAAAATACCATTCTTTTCTGGTTTCTTGAATGTTCTCAACACATTAGGAGAAAGATCGTGTTTGAGCAAGAGTGATGTAGTGTGCGTTTTCCTGGATTTCAAGTGATTTGGGAAACATACTCCTTGTTTTTCCACATTGTGTAAGAAACAACATGAGGCTTGCAAGAGATTGAAACAATGCATCCCAAAACATATTCCTGCAGTGAAAACACATGTTTCTACAAAGACTTTGAAGGAGCAAGCAAAAGCCTAGTGGCAGAGTGTTCTTTCAGAGAGAAACACATGCATTTCATCCTTCTGGAGTGAGTTTTCAGCCTGGAATTCATTTGCATTTTGTACTGTGCAGAATGTAGCTACCTGCTCGGGGGTTGTCTCATAGAAGCACCTTTCCTGTAGGAGCTTGTTGCAACATTCATTGTTTGGCTAAGTTCTTTAGGGTTGGTTTTGGAAGGTCTTTCAACTTTGGCCAAATCCCGCTTCGTACGAAATTTTTTCACAGCGCTGTCTCCAAGTGTCCACAAAGAGCTGCTGCTTGAAACTGTCCACATGCACATCTCCCATACTGGTGTGCTCGTTTCACTACCTGGATTTTGGTTTCCACTTCTTTCTTGGAAATGACAAGCCTTCTTTCTGCATGCTACACACACCTTGTAGCAGTTTCAGCTTGAAGCATGTTGGTGCTCTCAAAACGCTGTGTAACTTCTGTAGGGTGTGTTACTCTCCAGCACTGAATACACTACTTAGAGCTCCTTTCACCACAGACACGCAAACACATCTTTCTGTGAAAGTTCTACCTCAGGTCACTTGGAAATGTAAGGTTTTCATGGAGAACATGAGGTCAATCATGGTTTTGCACTCTGCAACCAATAGAAATGTCCTTTTGTACATAGCCTTCTGAAATTCACATCAAAATACCCTTCTTTTCTGGTTTCTTGAATGTTCTCAACACATTAGGAGAAAGATCGTGTTTGAGCAAGAGTGATGTAATGTGCGTTTTCCTGGATTTCAAGTGATTTGGGAAACATACTCCTTGTTTTTCCACATTGTGTAAGAAACAACATGAGGCTTGCAAGAGATTGAAACAATGCATCCCAAAACGTATTCCTGCAGTGAAAACACATGTTTCTACAAAGACTTTGAAGGAGCAAGCAAAAGCCTAGTGGCAGAGTGTTCTTTCAGAGAGAAACACATGCATTTCATCCTTCTGGAGTGAGTTTTCAGCCTGGAATTCATTTGCATTTTGTACTGTGCAGAATGTAGCTACCTGCTCGGGGGTTGTCTCATAGAAGCACCTTTCCTGTAGGAGCTTGTTGCAACATTCATTGTTTGGCTAAGTTCTTTAGGGTTGGTTTTGGAAGGTCTTTCAACTTTGGCCAAATCCCGCTTCGTACGAAATTTTTTCACAGCGCTGTCTCCAAGTGTCCACAAAGAGCTGCTGCTTGAAACTGTCCACATGCACATCTCCCATACTGGTGTGCTCGTTTCACTACCTGGATTTTGGTTTCCACTTCTTTCTTGGAAATGACAAGCCTTCTTTCTGCATGCTACACACACCTTGTAGCAGTTTCAGCTTGAAGCATGTTGGTGCTCTCAAAACGCTGTGTAACTTCTGTAGGGTGTGTTACTCTCCAGCACTGAATACACTACTTAGAGCTCCTTTCACCACAGACACGCAAACACATCTTTCTGTGAAAGTTCTACCTCAGGTCACTTGGAAATGTAAGGTTTTCATGGAGAACATGAGGTCAATCATGGTTTTGCACTCTGCAACCAATAGAAATGTCCTTTTGTACATAGCCTTCTGAAATTCACATCAAAATACCCTTCTTTTCTGGTTTCTTGAATGTTCTCAACACATTAGGAGAAAGATCGTGTTTGAGCAAGAGTGATGTAATGTGCGTTTTCCTGGATTTCAAGTGATTTGGGAAACATACTCCTTGTTTTTCCACATTGTGTAAGAAACAACATGAGGCTTGCAAGAGATTGAAACAATGCATCCCAAAACGTATTCCTGCAGTGAAAACACATGTTTCTACAAAGACTTTGAAGGAGCAAGCAAAAGCCTAGTGGCAGAGTGTTCTTTCAGAGAGAAACACATGCATTTCATCCTTCTGGAGTGAGTTTTCAGCCTGGAATTCATTTGCATTTTGTACTGTGCAGAATGTAGCTACCTGCTCGGGGGTTGTCTCATAGAAGCACCTTTCCTGTAGGAGCTTGTTGCAACATTCATTGTTTGGCTAAGTTCTTTAGGGTTGGTTTTGGAAGGTCTTTCAACTTTGGCCAAATCCCGCTTCGTACGAAATTTTTTCAAGCGCTGTCTCCAAGTGTCCACAAAGAGCTGCTGCTTGAAACTGTCCACATGCACATCTCCCATACTGGTGTGCTCGTTTCACTACCTGGATTTTGGTTTCCACTTCTTTCTTGGAAATGACAAGCCTTCTTTCTGCATGCTACACACACCTTGTAGCAGTTTCAGCTTGAAGCATGTTGGTGCTCTCAAAACGCTGTGTAACTTCTGTAGGGTGTGTTACTCTCCAGCACTGAATACACTACTTAGAGCTCCTTTCACCACAGACACGCAAACACATCTTTCTGTGAAAGTCCTACCTCCGGTCACTTGGAAATGTAAGGTTTTCATGGAGAACATGAGGTCAATCATGGTTTTGCACTCTGCAACCAATAGAAATGTCCTTTTGTACATAGCCTTCTGAAATTCACATCAAAATACCATTCTTTTCTGGTTTCTTGAATGTTCTCAACACATTAGGAGAAAGATCGTGTTTGAGCAAGAGTGATGTAGTGTGCGTTTTCCTGGATTTCAAGTGATTTGGGAAACATACTCCTTGTTTTTCCACATTGTGTAAGAAACAACATGAGGCTTGCAAGAGATTGAAACAATGCATCCCAAAACATATTCCTGCAGTGAAAACACATGTTTCTACAAAGACTTTGAAGGAGCAAGCAAAAGCCTAGTGGCAGAGTGTTCTTTCAGAGAGAAACACATGCATTTCATCCTTCTGGAGTGAGTTTTCAGCCTGGAATTCATTTGCATTTTGTACTGTGCAGAATGTAGCTACCTGCTCGGGGGTTGTCTCATAGAAGCACCTTTCCTGTAGGAGCTTGTTGCAACATTCATTGTTTGGCTAAGTTCTTTAGGGTTGGTTTTGGAAGGTCTTTCAACTTTGGCCAAATCCCGCTTCGTACGAAATTTTTTCACAGCGCTGTCTCCAAGTGTCCACAAAGAGCTGCTGCTTGAAACTGTCCACATGCACATCTCCCATACTGGTGTGCTCGTTTCACTACCTGGATTTTGGTTTCCACTTCTTTCTTGGAAATGACAAGCCTTCTTTCTGCATGCTACACACACCTTGTAGCAGTTTCAGCTTGAAGCATGTTGGTGCTCTCAAAACGCTGTGTAACTTCTGTAGGGTGTGTTACTCTCCAGCACTGAATACACTACTTAGAGCTCCTTTCACCACAGACACGCAAACACATCTTTCTGTGAAAGTTCTACCTCAGGTCACTTGGAAATGTAAGGTTTTCATGGAGAACATGAGGTCAATCATGGTTTTGCACTCTGCAACCAATAGAAATGTCCTTTTGTACATAGCCTTCTGAAATTCACATCAAAATACCCTTCTTTTCTGGTTTCTTGAATGTTCTCAACACATTAGGAGAAAGATCGTGTTTGAGCAAGAGTGATGTAATGTGCGTTTTCCTGGATTTCAAGTGATTTGGGAAACATACTCCTTGTTTTTCCACATTGTGTAAGAAACAACATGAGGCTTGCAAGAGATTGAAACAATGCATCCCAAAACGTATTCCTGCAGTGAAAACACATGTTTCTACAAAGACTTTGAAGGAGCAAGCAAAAGCCTAGTGGCAGAGTGTTCTTTCAGAGAGAAACACATGCATTTCATCCTTCTGGAGTGAGTTTTCAGCCTGGAATTCATTTGCATTTTGTACTGTGCAGAATGTAGCTACCTGCTCGGGGGTTGTCTCATAGAAGCACCTTTCCTGTAGGAGCTTGTTGCAACATTCATTGTTTGGCTAAGTTCTTTAGGGTTGGTTTTGGAAGGTCTTTCAACTTTGGCCAAATCCCGCTTCGTACGAAATTTTTTCACAGCGCTGTCTCCAAGTGTCCACAAAGAGCTGCTGCTTGAAACTGTCCACATGCACATCTCCCATACTGGTGTGCTCGTTTCACTACCTGGATTTTGGTTTCCACTTCTTTCTTTGAAATGACAAGCCTTCTTTCTGCATGCTACACACGCCTTGTAGCAGTTTCAGCTTGAAGCATGTTGGTGCTCTCAAAACGCTGTGTAACTTCTGTAAGGTGTGTTACTCTCCAGCACTGAATACACTACTTAGAGCTCCTTTCACCACAGACACGCAAACACATCTTTCTGTGAAAGTCCTACCTCAGGTCACTTGGAAATGTAAGGTTTTCATGGAGAACATGAGGTCAATCATTGTTTTGCACTCTGCAACCAATAGAAATGTCCTTTTGTACATAGCCATCTGAAATTCACATCAAAATACCCTTCTTTTCTGGTTTCTTGAATGTTCTCAACACATTAGGAGAAAGATCGTGTTTGAGCAAGAGTGATGTAGTGTGCGTTTTCCTGGATTTCAAGTGATTTGGGAAACATACTCCTTGTTTTTCCACATTGTGTAAGAAACAACATGAGGCTTGCAAGAGATTGAAACAATGCATCCCAAAACATATTCCTGCAGTGAAAACACATGTTTCTACAAAGACTTTGAAGGAGCAAGCAAAAGCCTAGTGGCAGAGTGTTCTTTCAGAGAGAAACACATGCATTTCATCCTTCTGGAGTGAGTTTTCAGCCTGGAATTCATTTGCATTTTGTACTGTGCAGAATGAAGCTACCTGCTCGGGGGTTGTCTCATAGAAGCACCTTTCCTGTAGGAGCTTGTTGCAACATTCATTGTTTGGCTAAGTTCTTTAGGGTTGGTTTTGGAAGGTCTTTCAACTTAGGCCAAATCCCGCTTCGTACGAGATTTTTTCACAGCGCTGTCTCCAAGTGTCCACAAAGAGCTGCTGCTTGAAACTGTCCACATGCACATCTCCCATACTGGTGTGCTCGTTTCAGTACCTGGATTTTGGTTTCCACTTCTTTCTTTGAAATGACAAGCCTTCTTTCTGCATGCTACACACACCTTGTAGCAGTTTCAGCTTGAAGCATGTTGGTGCTCTCAAAACGCTGTGTAACTTCTGTAAGGTGTGTTACTCTCCAGCACTGAATACACTACTTAGAGCTCCTTTCACCACAGACACGCAAACACATCTTTCTGTGAAAGTCCTACCTCAGGTCACTTGGAAATGTAAGGTTTTCATGGAGAACATGAGGTCAATCATGGTTTTGCACTCTGCAACCAATAGAAATGTCCTTTTGTACATAGCCTTCTGAAATTCACATCAAAATACCCTTCTTTTCTGGTTTCTTGAATGTTCTCAACACATTAGGAGAAAGATCGTGTTTGAGCAAGAGTGATGTAATGTGCGTTTTCCTGGATTTCAAGTGATTTGGGAAACATACTCCTTGTTTTTCCACATTGTGTAAGAAACAACATGAGGCTTGCAAGAGATTGAAACAATGCATCCCAAAACGTATTCCTGCAGTGAAAACACATGTTTCTACAAAGACTTTAAAGGAGCAAGCAAAAGCCTAGTGGCAGAGTGTTCTTTCAGAGAGAAACACATGCATTTCATCCTTCTGGAGTGAGTTTTCAGCCTGGAATTCATTTGCATTTTGTACTGTGCAGAATGTAGCTACCTGCTCGGGGGTTGTCTCATAGAAGCACCTTTCCTGTAGGAGCTTGTTGCAACATTCATTGTTTGGCTAAGTTCTTTAGGGTTGGTTTTGGAAGGTCTTTCAACTTTGGCCAAATCCCGCTTCGTACGAAATTTTTTCACAGCGCTGTCTCCAAGTGTCCACAAAGAGCTGCTGCTTGAAACTGTCCACATGCACATCTCCCATACTGGTGTGCTCGTTTCACTACCTGGATTTTGGTTTCCACTTCTTTCTTTGAAATGACAAGCCTTCTTTCTGCATGCTACACACACCTTGTAGCAGTTTCAGCTTGAAGCATGTTGGTGCTCTCAAAACGCTGTGTAACTTCTGTAGGGTGTGTTACTCTCCAGCACTGAATACACTACTTAGAGCTCCTTTCACCACAGACACGCAAACACATCTTTCTGTGAAAGTTCTACCTCAGGTCACTTGGAAATGTAAGGTTTTCATGGAGAACATGAGGTCAATCATGGTTTTGCACTCTGCAACCAATAGAAATGTCCTTTTGTACATAGCCTTCTGAAATTCACATCAAAATACCATTCTTTTCTGGTTTCTTGAATGTTCTCAACACATTAGGAGAAAGATCGTGTTTGAGCAAGAGTGATGTAGTGTGCGTTTTCCTGGATTTCAAGTGATTTGGGAAACATACTCCTTGTTTTTCCACATTGTGTAAGAAACAACATGAGGCTTGCAAGAGATTGAAACAATGCATCCCAAAACATATTCCTGCAGTGAAAACACATGTTTCTACAAAGACTTTGAAGGAGCAAGCAAAAGCCTAGTGGCAGAGTGTTCTTTCAGAGAGAAACACATGCATTTCATCCTTCTGGAGTGAGTTTTCAGCCTGGAATTCATTTGCATTTTGTACTGTGCAGAATGTAGCTACCTGCTCGGGGGTTGTCTCATAGAAGCACCTTTCCTGTAGGAGCTTGTTGCAACATTCATTGTTTGGCTAAGTTCTTTAGGGTTGGTTTTGGAAGGTCTTTCAACTTTGGCCAAATCCCGCTTCGTACGAAATTTTTTCACAGCGCTGTCTCCAAGTGTCCACAAAGAGCTGCTGCTTGAAACTGTCCACATGCACATCTCCCATACTGGTGTGCTCGTTTCACTACCTGGATTTTGGTTTCCACTTCTTTCTTGGAAATGACAAGCCTTCTTTCTGCATGCTACACACACCTTGTAGCAGTTTCAGCTTGAAGCATGTTGGTGCTCTCAAAACGCTGTGTAACTTCTGTAGGGTGTGTTACTCTCCAGCACTGAATACACTACTTAGAGCTCCTTTCACCACAGACACGCAAACACATCTTTCTGTGAAAGTCCTACCTCCGGTCACTTGGAAATGTAAGGTTTTCATGGAGAACATGAGGTCAATCATTGTTTTGCACTCTGCAACCAATAGAAATGTCCTTTTGTACATAGCCTTCTGAAATTCACATCAAAATACCCTTCTTTTCTGGTTTCTTGAATGTTCTCAACACATTAGGAGAAAGATCGTGTTTGAGCAAGAGTGATGTAGTGTGCGTTTTCCTGGATTTCAAGTGATTTGGGAAACATACTCCTTGTTTTTCCACATTGTGTAAGAAACAACATGAGGCTTGCAAGAGATTGAAACAATGCATCCCAAAACGTATTCCAGCAGTGAAAACACAGGTTTCTACAAAGACTTTGAAGGAGCAAGCAAAAGCCTAGTGGCAGAGTGTTCTTTCAGAGAGAAACACATGCATTTCATTCTTCTGGAGTGAGTTTTCAGCCTGGAATTCATTTGCATTTTGTACTGTTCAGAATGTAGTTACCTGCTCGGGGTTGTCTCATACAAGCACCTTTCTTGCAGGAGCTTGTTGCAACATTCATTGTTTGGCTATGTTCTTTAGGGTTGGTTTTGGAAGGCCTTTCAACTTTGGCCAATTCCCGCTTCGTACGAAATTTTTTCACAGCGCTGTCTCCAAGTGTCCACAAAGAGCTGCTGCTTGAAACTGTCCACATGCACATCTCCCATACTGGTGTGCTCGTTTCACTACCTGGATTTTGGTTTCCACTTCTTTCTTTGAAATGACAAGCCTTCTTTCTGCATGCTACACACACCTTGTAGCAGTTTCAGCTTGAAGCATGTTGGTTCTCTCAAAACGCTGTGTAACTTCTGTAGGGTGTGTTACTCTCCAGCACTGAATACACTACTTAGAGCTCCTTTCACCACAGACACGCAAACACATCTTTCTGTGAAAGTTCTACCTCAGGTCACTTGGAAATGTAAGGTTTTCATGGAGAACATGAGGTCAATCATGGTTTTGCACTCTGCAACCAATAGAAATGTCCTTTTGTACATAGCCTTCTGAAATTCACATCAAAATACCCTTCTTTTCTGGTTTCTTGAATGTTCTCAACACATTAGGAGAAAGATCGTGTTTGAGCAAGAGTGATGTAGTGTGCGTTTTCCTGGATTTCAAGTGATTTGGGAAACATACTCCTTGTTTTTCCACATTGTGTAAGAAACAACATGAGGCTTGCAAGAGATTGAAACAATGCATCCCAAAACGTATTCCAGCAGTGAAAACACATGTTTCTACAAAGACTTTGAAGGAGCAAGCAAAAGCCTAGTGGCAGAGTGTTCTTTCAGAGAGAAACACATGCATTTCATTCTTCTGGAGTGAGTTTTCAGCCTGGAATTCATTTGCATTTTGTACTGTGCAGAATGTAGCTACCTGCTCGGGGGTTGTCTCATAGAAGCACCTTTCCTGTAGGAGCTTGTTGCAACATTCATTGTTTGGCTAAGTTCTTTAGGGTTGGTTTTGGTAGGTCTTTCAACTTTGGCCAAATCCCGCTTCGTACGAAATTTTTTCACAGCGCTGTCTCCAAGTGTCCACAAAGAGCTGCTGCTTGAAACTGTCCACATGCACATCTCCCATACTGGTGTGCTCGTTTCACTACCTGGATTTTGGTTTCCACTTCTTTCTTTGAAATGACAAGCCTTCTTTCTGCATGCTACACACACCTTGTAGCAGTTTCAGCTTGAAGCATGTTGGTGCTCTCAAAACGCTGTGTAACTTCTGTAGGGTGTGTTACTCTCCAGCACTGAATACACTACTTAGAGCTCCTTTCACCACAGACACGCAAACACATCTTTCTGTGAAAGTCCTACCTCCGGTCACTTGGAAATGTAAGGTTTTCATGGAGAACATGAGGTCAATCATTGTTTTGCACTCTGCAACCAATAGAAATGTCCTTTTGTACATAGCCTTCTGAAATTCACATCAAAATACCCTTCTTTTCTGGTTTCTTGAATGTTCTCAACACATTAGGAGAAAGATCGTGTTTGAGCAAGAGTGATGTAGTGTGCGTTTTCCTGGATATCAAGTGATTTGGGAAACATACTCCTTGTTTTTCCACATTGTGTAAGAAACAACATGAGGCTTGCAAGAGATTGAAACAATGCATCCCAAAACGTATTCCAGCAGTGAAAACACAGGTTTCTACAAAGACTTTGAAGGAGCAAGCAAAAGCCTAGTGGCAGAGTGTTCTTTCAGAGAGAAACACATGCATTTCATTCTTCTGGAGTGAGTTTTCAGCCTGGAATTCATTTGCATTTTGTACTGTTCAGAATGTAGTTACCTGCTCGGGGGTTGTCTCATACAAGCACCTTTCTTGCAGGAGCTTGTTGCAACATTCATTGTTTGGCTATGTTCTTTAGGGTTGGTTTTGGAAGGCCTTTCAACTTTGGCCAAATCCCGCTTCGTACGAAATTTTTTCACAGCGCTGTCTCCAAGTGTCCACAAAGAGCTGCTGCTTGAAACTGTCCACATGCACATCTCCCATACTGGTGTGCTCGTTTCACTACCTGGATTTTGGTTTCCACTTCTTTCTTTGAAATGACAAGCCTTCTTTCTGCATGCTACACACACCTTGTAGCAGTTTCAGCTTGAAGCATGTTGGTGCTCTCAAAACGCTGTGTAACTTCTGTAGGGTGTGTTACTCTCCAGCACTGAATACACTACTTAGAGCTCCTTTCACCACAGACACGCAAACACATCTTTCTGTGAAAGTCCTACCTCAGGTCACTTGGAAATGTAAGGTTTTCATGGAGAACATGAGGTCAATCATTGTTTTGCACTCTGCAACCAATAGAAATGTCCTTTTGTACATAGCCATCTGAAATTCACATCAAAATACCCTTCTTTTCTGGTTTCTTGAATGTTCTCAACACATTAGGAGAAAGATCGTGTTTGAGCAAGAGTGATGTAGTGTGCGTTTTCCTGGATTTCAAGTGATTTGGGAAACATACTCCTTATTTTTCCACATTGTGTAAGAAACAACATGAGGCTTGCAAGAGATTGAAACAATGCATCCCAAAACATATTCCTGCAGTGAAAACACATGTTTCTACAAAGACTTTGAAGGAGCAAGCAAAAGCCTAGTGGCAGAGTGTTCTTTCAGAGAGAAACACATGCATTTCATCCTTCTGGAGTGAGTTTTCAGCCTGGAATTCATTTGCATTTTGTACTGTGCAGAATGTAGCTACCTGCTCGGGGGTTGTCTCATAGAAGCACCTTTCCTGTAGGAGCTTGTTGCAACATTCATTGTTTGGCTAAGTTCTTTAGGGTTGGTTTTGGAAGGTCTTTCAACTTTGGCCAAATCCCGCTTCGTACGAAATTTTTTCACAGCGCTGTCTCCAAGTGTCCACAAAGAGCTGCTGCTTGAAACTGTCCACATGCACATCTCCCATACTGGTGTGCTCGTTTCACTACCTGGATTTTGGTTTCCACTTCTTTCTTGGAAATGACAAGCCTTCTTTCTGCATGCTACACACACCTTGTAGCAGTTTCAGCTTGAAGCATGTTGGTGCTCTCAAAACGCTGTGTAACTTCTGTAGGGTGTGTTACTCTCCAGCACTGAATACACTACTTAGAGCTCCTTTCACCACAGACACGCAAACACATCTTTCTGTGAAAGTTCTACCTCAGGTCACTTGGAAATGTAAGGTTTTCATGGAGAACATGAGGTCAATCATGGTTTTGCACTCTGCAACCAATAGAAATGTCCTTTTGTACATAGCCTTCTGAAATTCACATCAAAATACCCTTCTTTTCTGGTTTCTTGAATGTTCTCAACACATTAGGAGAAAGATCGTGTTTGAGCAAGAGTGATGTAGTGTGCGTTTTCCTGGATTTCAAGTGATTTGGGAAACATACTCCTTGTTTTTCCACATTGTGTAAGAAACAACATGAGGCTTGCAAGAGATTGAAACAATGCATCCCAAAACGTATTCCAGCAGTGAAAACACATGTTTCTACAAAGACTTTGAAGGAGCAAGCAAAAGCCTAGTGGCAGAGTGTTCTTTCAGAGAGAAACACATGCATTTCATCCTTCTGGAGTGAGTTTTCAGCCTGGAATTCATTTGCATTTTGTACTGTGCAGACTGAAGCTACCTTCTCGGGGGTTGTCTCATAGAAGCACCTTTCCTGTAGGAGCTTGTTGCAACATTCATTGTTTGGCTAAGTTCTTTAGGGTTGGTTTTGGAAGGTCTTTCAACTTAGGCCAAATCCCGCTTCGTACGAAATTTTTTCACAGCGCTGTCTCCAAGTGTCCACAAAGAGCTGCTGCTTGAAACTGTCCACATGCACATCTCCCATACTGGTGTGCTCGTTTCAGTACCTGGATTTTGGTTTCCACTTCTTTCTTTGAAATGACAAGCCTTCTTTCTGCATGCTACACACACCTTGTAGCAGTTTCAGCTTGAAGCATGTTGGTGCTCTCAAAACGCTGTGTAACTTCTGTAAGGTGTGTTACTCTCCAGCACTGAATACACTACTTAGAGCTCCTTTCACCACAGACACGCAAACACATCTTTCTGTGAAAGTCCTACCTCAGGTCACTTGGAAATGTAAGGTTTTCATGGAGAACATGAGGTCAATCATGGTTTTGCACTCTGCAACCAATAGAAATGTCCTTTTGTACATAGCCTTCTGAAATTCACATCAAAATACCCTTCTTTTCTGGTTTCTTGAATGTTCTCAACACATTAGGAGAAAGATCGTGTTTGAGCAAGAGTGATGTAGTGTGCGTTTTCCTGGATTTCAAGTGATTTGGGAAACATACTCCTTGTTTTTCCACATTGTGTAAGAAACAACATGAGGCTTGCAAGAGATTGAAACAATGCATCCCAAAACGTATTCCAGCAGTGAAAACACAGGTTTCTACAAAGACTTTGAAGGAGCAAGCAAAAGCCTAGTGGCAGAGTTTTCTTTCAGAGAGAAACACATGCATTTCATCCTTCTGGAGTGAGTTTTCAGCCTGGAATTCATTTGCATTTTGTACTGTGCAGAATGTAGCTACCTGCTCGGGGGTTGTCTCATAGAAGCACCTTTCCTGTAGGAGCTTGTTGCAACATTCATTGTTTGGCTAAGTTCTTTAGGGTTGGTTTTGGAAGGTCTTTCAACTTTGGCCAAATCCCGCTTCGTACGAAATTTTTTCACAGCGCTGTCTCCAAGTGTCCACAAAGAGCTGCTGCTTGAAACTGTCCACATGCACATCTCCCATACTGGTGTGCTCGTTTCACTACCTGGATTTTGGTTTCCACTTCTTTCTTTGAAATGACAAGCCTTCTTTCTGCATGCTACACACACCTTGTAGCAGTTTCAGCTTGAAGCATGTTGGTGCTCTCAAAACGCTGTGTAACTTCTGTAGGGTGTGTTACTCTCCAGCACTGAATACACTACTTAGAGCTCCTTTCACCACAGACACGCAAACACATCTTTCTGTGAAAGTCCTACCTCCGGTCACTTGGAAATGTAAGGTTTTCATGGAGAACATGAGGTCAATCATTGTTTTGCACTCTGCAACCAATAGAAATGTCCTTTTGTACATAGCCTTCTGAAATTCACATCAAAATACCCTTCTTTTCTGGTTTCTTGAATGTTCTCAACACATTAGGAGAAAGATCGTGTTTGAGCAAGAGTGATGTAGTGTGCGTTTTCCTGGATTTCAAGTGATTTGGGAAACATACTCCTTGTTTTTCCACATTGTGTAAGAAACAACATGAGGCTTGCAAGAGATTGAAACAATGCATCCCAAAACGTATTCCAGCAGTGAAAACACAGGTTTCTACAAAGACTTTGAAGGAGCAAGCAAAAGCCTAGTGGCAGAGTGTTCTTTCAGAGAGAAACACATGCATTTCATTCTTCTGGAGTGAGTTTTCAGCCTGGAATTCATTTGCATTTTGTACTGTTCAGAATGTAGTTACCTGCTCGGGGTTGTCTCATACAAGCACCTTTCTTGCAGGAGCTTGTTGCAACATTCATTGTTTGGCTATGATCTTTAGGGTTGGTTTTGGAAGGCCTTTCAACTTTGGCCAAATCCCGCTTCGTACGAAATTTTTTCACAGCGCTGTCTCCAAGTGTCCACAAAGAGCTGCTGCTTGAAACTGTCCACATGCACATCTCCCATACTGGTGTGCTCGTTTCACTACCTGGATTTTGGTTTCCACTTCTTTCTTTGAAATGACAAGCCTTCTTTCTGCATGCTACACACACCTTGTAGCAGTTTCAGCTTGAAGCATGTTGGTGCTCTCAAAACGCTGTGTAACTTCTGTAGGGTGTGTTACTCTCCAGCACTGAATACACTACTTAGAGCTCCTTTCACCACAGACACGCAAACACATCTTTCTGTGAAAGTCCTACCTCAGGTCACTTGGAAATGTAAGGTTTTCATGGAGAACATGAGGTCAATCATTGTTTTGCACTCTGCAACCAATAGAAATGTCCTTTTGTACATAGCCATCTGAAATTCACATCAAAATACCCTTCTTTTCTGGTTTCTTGAATGTTCTCAACGCATTAGGAGAAAGAGCGTGTTTGAGCAAGAGTGATGTAGTGTGCGTTTTCCTGGATTTCAAGTGATTTGGGAAACATACTCCTTGTTTTTCCACATTGTGTAAGAAACAACATGAGGCTTGCAAGAGATTGAAACAATGCATCCCAAAACATATTCCTGCAGTGAAAACACATGTTTCTACAAAGACTTTGAAGGAGCAAGCAAAAGCCTAGTGGCAGAGTGTTCTTTCAGAGAGAAACACATGCATTTCATTCTTCTGGAGTGAGTTTTCAGCCTGGAATTCATTTGCATTTTGTACTGTGCAGAATGTAGCTACCTGCTCGGGGGTTGTCTCATAGAAGCACCTTTCCTGTAGGAGCTTGTTGCAACATTCATTGTTTGGCTAAGTTCTTTAGGGTTGGTTTTGGAAGGTCTTTCAACTTTGGCCAAATCCCGCTTCGTACGAAATTTTTTCACAGCGCTGTCTCCAAGTGTCCACAAAGAGCTGCTGCTTGAAACTGTCCACATGCACATCTCCCATACTGGTGTGCTCGTTTCACTACCTGGATTTTGGTTTCCACTTCTTTCTTTGAAATGACAAGCCTTCTTTCTGCATGCTACACACACCTTGTAGCAGTTTCAGCTTGAAGCATGTTGGTGCTCTCAAAACGCTGTGTAACTTCTGTAGGGTGTGTTACTCTCCAGCACTGAATACACTACTTAGAGCTCCTTTCACCACAGACACGCAAACACATCTTTCTGTGAAAGTCCTACCTCCGGTCACTTGGAAATGTAAGGTTTTCATGGAGAACATGAGGTCAATCATTGTTTTGCACTCTGCAACCAATAGAAATGTCCTTTTGTACATAGCCTTCTGAAATTCACATCAAAATACCCTTCTTTTCTGGTTTCTTGAATGTTCTCAACACATTAGGAGAAAGATCGTGTTTGAGCAAGAGTGATGTAGTGTGCGTTTTTCTGGATTTCAAGTGATTTGGGAAACATACTCCTTGTTTTTCCACATTGTGTAAGGAACAACATGAGGCTTGCAAGAGATTGAAACAATGCATCCCAAAACGTATTCCAGCAGTGAAAACACAGGTTTCTACAAAGACTTTGAAGGAGCAAGCAAAAGCCTAGTGGCAGAGTGTTCTTTCAGAGAGAAACACATGCATTTCATCCTTCTGGAGTGAGTTTTCAGCCTGATATTCATTTGCATTTTGTACTGTTCAGAATGTAGTTACCTGCTCGGGGGTTGTCTCATACAAGAACCTTTCTTGCAGGAGCTTGTTGCAACATTCATTGTTTGGCTATGTTCTTTAGGGTTGGTTTTGGAAGGCCTTTCAACTTTGGCCAAATCCCGCTTCGTACGAAATTTTTTCACAGCGCTGTCTCCAAGTGTCCACAAAGAGCTGCTGCTTGAAACTGTCCACATGCACATCTCCCATACTGGTGTGCTCGTTTCACTACCTGGATTTTGGTTTCCACTTCTTTCTTTGAAATGACAAGCCTTCTTTCTGCATGCTACACACACCTTGTAGCAGTTTCAGCTTGAAGCATGTTGGTGCTCTCAAAACGCTGTGTAACTTCTGTAGGGTGTGTTACTCTCCAGCACTGAATACACTACTTAGAGCTCCTTTCACCACAGACACGCAAACACATCTTTCTGTGAAAGTTCTACCTCAGGTCACTTGGAAATGTAAGGTTTTCATGGAGAACATGAGGTCAATCATGGTTTTGCACTCTGCAACCAATAGAAATGTCCTTTTGTACATAGCCTTCTGAAATTCACATCAAAATACCCTTCTTTTCTGGTTTCTTGAATGTTCTCAACACATTAGGAGAAAGATCGTGTTTGAGCAAGAGTGATGTAGTGTGCGTTTTCCTGGATTTCAAGTGATTTGGGAAACATACTCCTTGTTTTTCCACATTGTGTAAGAAACAACATTAGGCTTGCAAGAGATTGAAACAATGCATCCCAAAACATATTCCTGCAGTGAAAACACATGTTTCTACAAAGACTTTGAAGGAGCAAGCAAAAGCCTAGTGGCAGAGTGTTCTTTCAGAGAGAAACACATGCATTTCATTCTTCTGGAGTGAGTTTTCAGCCTGGAATTCATTTGCATTTTGTACTGTTCAGAATGTAGTTACCTGCTCGGGGTTGTCTCATACAAGCACCTTTCTTGCAGGAGCTTGTTGCAACATTCATTGTTTGGCTATGATCTTTAGGGTTGGTTTTGGAAGGCCTTTCAACTTTGGCCAAATCCCGCTTCGTACGAAATTTTTTCACAGCGCTGTCTCCAAGTGTCCACAAAGAGCTGCTGCTTGAAACTGTCCACATGCACATCTCCCATACTGGTGTGCTCGTTTCACTACCTGGATTTTGGTTTCCACTTCTTTCTTTGAAATGACAAGCCTTCTTTCTGCATGCTACACACACCTTGTAGCAGTTTCAGCTTGAAGCATGTTGGTGCTCTCAAAACGCTGTGTAACTTCTGTAGGGTGTGTTACTCTCCAGCACTGAATACACTACTTAGAGCTCCTTTCACCACAGACACGCAAACACATCTTTCTGTGAAAGTCCTACCTCAGGTCACTTGGAAATGTAAGGTTTTCATGGAGAACATGAGGTCAATCATTGTTTTGCACTCTGCAACCAATAGAAATGTCCTTTTGTACATAGCCATCTGAAATTCACATCAAAATACCCTTCTTTTCTGGTTTCTTGAATGTTCTCAACGCATTAGGAGAAAGAGCGTGTTTGAGCAAGAGTGATGTAGTGTGCGTTTTCCTGGATTTCAAGTGATTTGGGAAACATACTCCTTGTTTTTCCACATTGTGTAAGAAACAACATGAGGCTTGCAAGAGATTGAAACAATGCATCCCAAAACATATTCCTGCAGTGAAAACACATGTTTCTACAAAGACTTTGAAGGAGCAAGCAAAAGCCTAGTGGCAGAGTGTTCTTTCAGAGAGAAACACATGCATTTCATTCTTCTGGAGTGAGTTTTCAGCCTGGAATTCATTTGCATTTTGTACTGTGCAGAATGTAGCTACCTGCTCGGGGGTTGTCTCATAGAAGCACCTTTCCTGTAGGAGCTTGTTGCAACATTCATTGTTTGGCTAAGTTCTTTAGGGTTGGTTTTGGAAGGTCTTTCAACTTTGGCCAAATCCCGCTTCGTACGAAATTTTTTCACAGCGCTGTCTCCAAGTGTCCACAAAGAGCTGCTGCTTGAAACTGTCCACATGCACATCTCCCATACTGGTGTGCTCGTTTCACTACCTGGATTTTGGTTTCCACTTCTTTCTTTGAAATGACAAGCCTTCTTTCTGCATGCTACACACACCTTGTAGCAGTTTCAGCTTGAAGCATGTTGGTGCTCTCAAAACGCTGTGTAACTTCTGTAGGGTGTGTTACTCTCCAGCACTGAATACACTACTTAGAGCTCCTTTCACCACAGACACGCAAACACATCTTTCTGTGAAAGTCCTACCTCCGGTCACTTGGAAATGTAAGGTTTTCATGGAGAACATGAGGTCAATCATTGTTTTGCACTCTGCAACCAATAGAAATGTCCTTTTGTACATAGCCTTCTGAAATTCACATCAAAATACCCTTCTTTTCTGGTTTCTTGAATGTTCTCAACACATTAGGAGAAAGATCGTGTTTGAGCAAGAGTGATGTAGTGTGCGTTTTTCTGGATTTCAAGTGATTTGGGAAACATACTCCTTGTTTTTCCACATTGTGTAAGAAACAACATGAGGCTTGCAAGAGATTGAAACAATGCATCCCAAAACGTATTCCAGCAGTGAAAACACAGGTTTCTACAAAGACTTTGAAGGAGCAAGCAAAAGCCTAGTGGCAGAGTGTTCTTTCAGAGAGAAACACATGCATTTCATCCTTCTGGGGTGAGTTTTCAGCCTGATATTCATTTGCATTTTGTACTGTTCAGAATGTAGTTACCTGCTCGGGGGTTGTCTCATACAAGAACCTTTCTTGCAGGAGCTTGTTGCAACATTCATTGTTTGGCTATGTTCTTTAGGGTTGGTTTTGGAAGGCCTTTCAACTTTGGCCAAATCCCGCTTCGTACGAAATTTTTTCACAGCGCTGTCTCCAAGTGTCCACAAAGAGCTGCTGCTTGAAACTGTCCACATGCACATCTCCCATACTGGTGTGCTCGTTTCACTACCTGGATTTTGGTTTCCACTTCTTTCTTTGAAATGACAAGCCTTCTTTCTGCATGCTACACACACCTTGTAGCAGTTTCAGCTTGAAGCATGTTGGTGCTCTCAAAACGCTGTGTAACTTCTGTAGGGTGTGTTACTCTCCAGCACTGAATACACTACTTAGAGCTCCTTTCACCACAGACACGCAAACACATCTTTCTGTGAAAGTTCTACCTCAGGTCACTTGGAAATGTAAGGTTTTCATGGAGAACATGAGGTCAATCATGGTTTTGCACTCTGCAACCAATAGAAATGTCCTTTTGTACATAGCCTTCTGAAATTCACATCAAAATACCCTTCTTTTCTGGTTTCTTGAATGTTCTCAACACATTAGGAGAAAGATCGTGTTTGAGCAAGAGTGATGTAGTGTGCGTTTTCCTGGATTTCAAGTGATTTGGGAAACATACTCCTTGTTTTTCCACATTGTGTAAGAAACAACATTAGGCTTGCAAGAGATTGAAACAATGCATCCCAAAACATATTCCTGCAGTGAAAACACATGTTTCTACAAAGACTTTGAAGGAGCAAGCAAAAGCCTAGTGGCAGAGTGTTCTTTCAGAGAGAAACACATGCATTTCATTCTTCTGGAGTGAGTTTTCAGCCTGGAATTCATTTGCATTTTGTACTGTTCAGAATGTAGTTACCTGCTCGGGGTTGTCTCATACAAGCACCTTTCTTGCAGGAGCTTGTTGCAACATTCATTGTTTGGCTATGATCTTTAGGGTTGGTTTTGGAAGGCCTTTCAACTTTGGCCAAATCCCGCTTCGTACGAAATTTTTTCACAGCGCTGTCTCCAAGTGTCCACAAAGAGCTGCTGCTTGAAACTGTCCACATGCACATCTCCCATACTGGTGTGCTCGTTTCACTACCTGGATTTTGGTTTCCACTTCTTTCTTTGAAATGACAAGCCTTCTTTCTGCATGCTACACACACCTTGTAGCAGTTTCAGCTTGAAGCATGTTGGTGCTCTCAAAACGCTGTGTAACTTCTGTAGGGTGTGTTACTCTCCAGCACTGAATACACTACTTAGAGCTCCTTTCACCACAGACACGCAAACACATCTTTCTGTGAAAGTCCTACCTCAGGTCACTTGGAAATGTAAGGTTTTCATGGAGAACATGAGGTCAATCATTGTTTTGCACTCTGCAACCAATAGAAATGTCCTTTTGTACATAGCCATCTGAAATTCACATCAAAATACCCTTCTTTTCTGGTTTCTTGAATGTTCTCAACGCATTAGGAGAAAGAGCGTGTTTGAGCAAGAGTGATGTAGTGTGCGTTTTCCTGGATTTCAAGTGATTTGGGAAACATACTCCTTGTTTTTCCACATTGTGTAAGAAACAACATGAGGCTTGCAAGAGATTGAAACAATGCATCCCAAAACATATTCCTGCAGTGAAAACACATGTTTCTACAAAGACTTTGAAGGAGCAAGCAAAAGCCTAGTGGCAGAGTGTTCTTTCAGAGAGAAACACATGCATTTCATTCTTCTGGAGTGAGTTTTCAGCCTGGAATTCATTTGCATTTTGTACTGTGCAGAATGTAGCTACCTGCTCGGGGGTTGTCTCATAGAAGCACCTTTCCTGTAGGAGCTTGTTGCAACATTCATTGTTTGGCTAAGTTCTTTAGGGTTGGTTTTGGAAGGTCTTTCAACTTTGGCCAAATCCCGCTTCGTACGAAATTTTTTCACAGCGCTGTCTCCAAGTGTCCACAAAGAGCTGCTGCTTGAAACTGTCCACATGCACATCTCCCATACTGGTGTGCTCGTTTCACTACCTGGATTTTGGTTTCCACTTCTTTCTTTGAAATGACAAGCCTTCTTTCTGCATGCTACACACACCTTGTAGCAGTTTCAGCTTGAAGCATGTTGGTGCTCTCAAAACGCTGTGTAACTTCTGTAGGGTGTGTTACTCTCCAGCACTGAATACACTACTTAGAGCTCCTTTCACCACAGACACGCAAACACATCTTTCTGTGAAAGTCCTACCTCCGGTCACTTGGAAATGTAAGGTTTTCATGGAGAACATGAGGTCAATCATTGTTTTGCACTCTGCAACCAATAGAAATGTCCTTTTGTACATAGCCTTCTGAAATTCACATCAAAATACCCTTCTTTTCTGGTTTCTTGAATGTTCTCAACACATTAGGAGAAAGATCGTGTTTGAGCAAGAGTGATGTAGTGTGCGTTTTTCTGGATTTCAAGTGATTTGGGAAACATACTCCTTGTTTTTCCACATTGTGTAAGAAACAACATGAGGCTTGCAAGAGATTGAAACAATGCATCCCAAAACGTATTCCAGCAGTGAAAACACAGGTTTCTACAAAGACTTTGAAGGAGCAAGCAAAAGCCTAGTGGCAGAGTGTTCTTTCAGAGAGAAACACATGCATTTCATCCTTCTGGGGTGAGTTTTCAGCCTGATATTCATTTGCATTTTGTACTGTTCAGAATGTAGTTACCTGCTCGGGGGTTGTCTCATACAAGAACCTTTCTTGCAGGAGCTTGTTGCAACATTCATTGTTTGGCTATGTTCTTTAGGGTTGGTTTTGGAAGGCCTGTCAACTTTGGCCAAATCCCGCTTCGTACGAAATTTTTTCACAGCGCTGTCTCCAAGTGTCCACAAAGAGCTGCTGCTTGAAACTGTCCACATGCACATCTCCCATACTGGTGTGCTCGTTTCACTACCTGGATTTTGGTTTCCACTTCTTTCTTTGAAATGACAAGCCTTCTTTCTGCATGCTACACACACCTTGTAGCAGTTTCAGCTTGAAGCATGTTGGTGCTCTCAAAACGCTGTGTAACTTCTGTAGGGTGTGTTACTCTCCAGCACTGAATACACTACTTAGAGCTCCTTTCACCACAGACACGCAAACACATCTTTCTGTGAAAGTTCTACCTCAGGTCACTTGGAAATGTAAGGTTTTCATGGAGAACATGAGGTCAATCATGGTTTTGCACTCTGCAACCAATAGAAATGTCCTTTTGTACATAGCCTTCTGAAATTCACATCAAAATACCCTTCTTTTCTGGTTTCTTGAATGTTCTCAACACATTAGGAGAAAGATCGTGTTTGAGCAAGAGTGATGTAGTGTGCGTTTTCCTGGATTTCAAGTGATTTGGGAAACATACTCCTTGTTTTTCCACATTGTGTAAGAAACAACATTAGGCTTGCAAGAGATTGAAACAATGCATCCCAAAACATATTCCTGCAGTGAAAACACATGTTTCTACAAAGACTTTGAAGGAGCAAGCAAAAGCCTAGTGGCAGAGTGTTCTTTCAGAGAGAAACACATGCATTTCATCCTTCTGGAGTGAGTTTTCAGCCTGGAATTCATTTGCATTTTGTACTGTGCAGAATGTAGCTACCTGCTCGGGGGTTGTCTCATAGAAGCACATTTCCTGTAGGAGCTTGTTGCAACATTCATTGTTTGGCTAAGTTCTTTAGGGTTGGTTTTGGAAGGTCTTTCAACTTTGGCCAAATCCCGCTTCGTACGAAATTTTTTCACAGCGCTGTCTCCAAGTGTCCACAAAGAGCTGCTGCTTGAAACTGTCCACATGCACATCTCCCATACTGGTGTGCTCGTTTCACTACCTGGATTTTGGTTTCCACTTCTTTCTTTGAAATGACAAGCCTTCTTTCTGCATGCTACACACGCCTTGTAGCAGTTTCAGCTTGAAGCATGTTGGTGCTCTCAAAACGCTGTGTAACTTCTGTAAGGTGTGTTACTCTCCAGCACTGAATACACTACTTAGAGCTCCTTTCACCACAGACACGCAAACACATCTTTCTGTGAAAGTCCTACCTCAGGTCACTTGGAAATGTAAGGTTTTCATGGAGAACATGAGGT
Organism: Miniopterus natalensis; assembly: GCF_054644295.1. Classification (NCBI taxonomy): domain Eukaryota; kingdom Metazoa; phylum Chordata; class Mammalia; order Chiroptera; family Miniopteridae; genus Miniopterus; species Miniopterus natalensis. Next base: position 46,423,779 of record NC_142096.1, read on the forward strand.
CAATCATTGTTTTGCACTCTGCAACCAATAGAAATGTCCTTTTGTACATAGCCATCTGAAATTCACATCAAAATACCCTTCTTTTCTGGTTTCTTGAATGTTCTCAACACATTAGGAGAAAGATCGTGTTTGAGCAAGAGTGATGTAGTGTGCGTTTTCCTGGATTTCAAGTGATTTGGGAAACATACTCCTTGTTTTTCCACATTGTGTAAGAAACAACATGAGGCTTGCAAGAGATTGAAACAATGCATCCCAAAACATATTCCTGCAGTGAAAACACATGTTTCTACAAAGACTTTGAAGGAGCAAGCAAAAGCCTAGTGGCAGAGTGTTCTTTCAGAGAGAAACACATGCATTTCATCCTTCTGGAGTGAGTTTTCAGCCTGGAATTCATTTGCATTTTGTACTGTGCAGAATGTAGCTACCTGCTCGGGGGTTGTCTCATAGAAGCACCTTTCCTGTAGGAGCTTGTTGCAACATTCATTGTTTGGCTAAGTTCTTTAGGGTTGGTTTTGGAAGGTCTTTCAACTTAGGCCAAATCCCGCTTCGTACGAGATTTTTTCACAGCGCTGTCTCCAAGTGTCCACAAAGAGCTGCTGCTTGAAACTGTCCACATGCACATCTCCCATACTGGTGTGCTCGTTTCAGTACCTGGATTTTGGTTTCCACTTCTTTCTTTGAAATGACAAGCCTTCTTTCTGCATGCTACACACACCTTGTAGCAGTTTCAGCTTGAAGCATGTTGGTGCTCTCAAAACGCTGTGTAACTTCTGTAAGGTGTGTTACTCTCCAGCACTGAATACACTACTTAGAGCTCCTTTCACCACAGACACGCAAACACATCTTTCTGTGAAAGTCCTACCTCAGGTCACTTGGAAATGTAAGGTTTTCATGGAGAACATGAGGTCAATCATGGTTTTGCACTCTGCAACCAATAGAAATGTCCTTTTGTACATAGCCTTCTGAAATTCACATCAAAATACCCTTCTTTTCTGGTTTCTTGAATGTTCTCAACACATTAGGAGAAAGATCGTGTTTGAGCAAGAGTGATGTAGTGTGCGTTTTCCTGGATTTCAAGTGATTTGGGAAACATACTCCTTGTTTTTCCACATTGTGTAAGAAACAACATGAGGCTTGCAAGAGATTGAAACAATGCATCCCAAAACGTATTCCAGCAGTGAAAACACAGGTTTCTACAAAGACTTTGAAGGAGCAAGCAAAAGCCTAGTGGCAGAGTGTTCTTTCAGAGAGAAACACATGCATTTCATTCTTCTGGAGTGAGTTTTCAGCCTGGAATTCATTTGCATTTTGTACTGTTCAGAATGTAGTTACCTGCTCGGGGTTGTCTCATACAAGCACCTTTCTTGCAGGAGCTTGTTGCAACATTCATTGTTTGGCTATGTTCTTTAGGGTTGGTTTTGGAAGGCCTTTCAACTTTGGCCAAATCCCGCTTCGTACGAAATTTTTTCACAGCGCTGTCTCCAAGTGTCCACAAAGAGCTGCTGCTTGAAACTGTCCACATGCACATCTCCCATACTGGTGTGCTCGTTTCACTACCTGGATTTTGGTTTCCACTTCTTTTTTTGAAATGACAAGCCTTCTTTCTGCATGCTACACACACGTTGTAGCAGTTTCAGCTTGAAGCATGTTGGTGCTCTCAAAACGCTGTGTAACTTCTGTAGGGTGTGTTACTCTCCAGCACTGAATACACTACTTAGAGCTCCTTTCACCACAGACACGCAAACACATCTTTCTGTGAAAGTCCTACCTCCGGTCACTTGGAAATGTAAGGTTTTCATGGAGAACATGAGGTCAATCATTGTTTTGCACTCTGCAACCAATAGAAATGTCCTTTTGTACATAGCCTTCTGAAATTCACATCAAAATACCCTTCTTTTCTGGTTTCTTGAATGTTCTCAACACATTAGGAGAAAGATCGTGTTTGAGCAAGAGTGATGTAGTGTGCGTTTTCCTGGATTTCAAGTGATTTGGGAAACATACTCCTTGTTTTTCCACATTGTGTAAGAAACAACATGAGGCTTGCAAGAGATTGAAACAATGCATCCCAAAACGTATTCCAGCAGTGAAAACACAGGTTTCTACAAAGACTTTGAAGGAGCAAGCAAAAGCCTAGTGGCAGAGTGTTCTTTCAGAGAGAAACACATGCATTTCATTCTTCTGGAGTGAGTTTTCAGCCTGGAATTCATTTGCATTTTGTACTGTTCAGAATGTAGTTACCTGCTCGGGGGTTGTCTCATACAAGCACCTTTCTTGCAGGAGCTTGTTGCAACATTCATTGTTTGGCTATGTTCTTTAGGGTTGGTTTTGGAAGGCCTTTCAACTTTGGCCAAATCCCGCTTCGTACGAAATTTTTTCACAGCGCTGTCTCCAAGTGTCCACAAAGAGCTGCTGCTTGAAACTGTCCACATGCACATCTCCCATACTGGTGTGCTCGTTTCACTACCTGGATTTTGGTTTCCACTTCTTTCTTTGAAATGACAAGCCTTCTTTCTGCATGCTACACACACCTTGTAGCAGTTTCAGCTTGAAGCATGTTGGTGCTCTCAAAACGCTGTGTAACTTCTGTAGGGTGTGTTACTCTCCAGCACTGAATACACTACTTAGAGCTCCTTTCACCACAGACACGCAAACACATCTTTCTGTGAAAGTCCTACCTCCGGTCACTTGGAAATGTAAGGTTTTCATGGAGAACATGAGGTCAATCATTGTTTTGCACTCTGCAACCAATAGAAATGTCCTTTTGTACATAGCCTTCTGAAATTCACATCAAAATACCCTTCTTTTCTGGTTTCTTGAATGTTCTCAACACATTAGGAGAAAAATCGTGTTTGAGCAAGAGTGATGTAGTGTGCGTTTTCCTGGATTTCAAGTGATTTGGGAAACATACTCCTTGTTTTTCCACATTGTGTAAGAAACAACATGAGGCTTGCAAGAGATTGAAACAATGCATCCCAAAACGTATTCCAGCAGTGAAAACACAGGTTTCTACAAAGACTTTGAAGGAGCAAGCAAAAGCCTAGTGGCAGAGTGTTCTTTCAGAGAGAAACACATGCATTTCATTCTTCTGGAGTGAGTTTTCAGCCTGGAATTCATTTGCATTTTGTACTGTTCAGAATGTAGTTACCTGCTCGGGGTTGTCTCATACAAGCACCTTTCTTGCAGGAGCTTGTTGCAACATTCATTGTTTGGCTATGTTCTTTAGGGTTGGTTTTGGAAGGCCTTTCAACTTTGGCCAAATCCCGCTTCGTACGAAATTTTTTCACAGCGCTGTCTCCAAGTGTCCACAAAGAGCTGCTGCTTGAAACTGTCCACATGCACATCTCCCATACTGGTGTGCTCGTTTCACTACCTGGATTTTGGTTTCCACTTCTTTCTTTGAAATGACAAGCCTTCTTTCTGCATGCTACACACACCTTGTAGCAGTTTCAGCTTGAAGCATGTTGGTGCTCTCAAAACGCTGTGTAACTTCTGTAGGGTGTGTTACTCTCCAGCACTGAATACACTACTTAGAGCTCCTTTCACCACAGACACGCAAACACATCTTTCTGTGAAAGTCCTACCTCAGGTCACTTGGAAATGTAAGGTTTTCATGGAGAACATGAGGTCAATCATTGTTTTGCACTCTGCAACCAATAGAAATGTCCTTTTGTACATAGCCATCTGAAATTCACATCAAAATACCCTTCTTTTCTGGTTTCTTGAATGTTCTCAACACATTAGGAGAAAGATCGTGTTTGAGCAAGAGTGATGTAGTGTGCGTTTTCCTGGATTTCAAGTGATTTGGGAAACATACTCCTTATTTTTCCACATTGTGTAAGAAACAACATGAGGCTTGCAAGAGATTGAAACAATGCATCCCAAAACATATTCCTGCAGTGAAAACACATGTTTCTACAAAGACTTTGAAGGAGCAAGCAAAAGCCTAGTGGCAGAGTGTTCTTTCAGAGAGAAACACATGCATTTCATCCTTCTGGAGTGAGTTTTCAGCCTGGAATTCATTTGCATTTTGTACTGTGCAGAATGAAGCTACCTGCTCGGGGGTTGTCTCATAGAAGCACCTTTCCTGTAGGAGCTTGTTGCAACATTCATTGTTTGGCTAAGTTCTTTAGGGTTGGTTTTGGAAGGTCTTTCAACTTAGGCCAAATCCCGCTTCGTACGAAATTTTTTCACAGCGCTGTCTCCAAGTGTCCACAAAGAGCTGCTGCTTGAAACTGTCCACATGCACATCTCCCATACTGGTGTGCTCGTTTCAGTACCTGGATTTTGGTTTCCACTTCTTTCTTTGAAATGACAAGCCTTCTTTCTGCATGCTACACACACCTTGTAGCAGTTTCAGCTTGAAGCATGTTGGTGCTCTCAAAACGCTGTGTAACTTCTGTAAGGTGTGTTACTCTCCAGCACTGAATACACTACTTAGAGCTCCTTTCACCACAGACACGCAACCACATCTTTCTGTGAAAGTCCTACCTCAGGTCACTTGGAAATGTAAGGTTTTCATGGAGAACATGAGGTCAATCATGGTTTTGCACTCTGCAACCAATAGAAATGTCCTTTTGTACATAGCCTTCTGAAATTCACATCAAAATACCCTTCTTTTCTGGTTTCTTGAATGTTCTCAACACATTAGGAGAAAGATCGTGTTTGAGCAAGAGTGATGTAGTGTGCGTTTTCCTGGATTTCAAGTGATTTGGGAAACATACTCCTTGTTTTTCCACATTGTGTAAGAGACAACATGAGGCTTGCAAGAGATTGAAACAATGCATCCCAAAACGTATTCCAGCAGTGAAAACACAGGTTTCTACAAAGACTTTGAAGGAGCAAGCCAAAGCCTAGTGGCAGAGTGTTCTTTCAGAGAGAAACACATGCATTTCATCCTTCTGGAGTGAGTTTTCAGCCTGGAATTCATTTGCATTTTGTACTGTGCAGAATGTAGCTACCTGCTCGGGGGTTGTCTCATAGAAGCACCTTTCCTGTAGGAGCTTGTTGCAACATTCATTGTTTGGCTAAGTTCTTTAGGGTTGGTTTTGGAAGGTCTTTCAACTTTGGCCAAATCCCGCTTCGTACGAAATTTTTTCACAGCGCTGTCTCCAAGTGTCCACAAAGAGCTGCTGCTTGAAACTGTCCACATGCACATCTCCCATACTGGTGTGCTCGTTTCACTACCTGGATTTTGGTTTCCACTTCTTTCTTGGAAATGACAAGCCTTCTTTCTGCATGCTACACACACCTTGTAACAGTTTCAGTTTGAAGCATGTTGGTGCTCTCAAAACGCTGTGTAACTTCTGTAGGGTGTGTTACTCTCCAGCACTGAATACACTACTTAGAGCTCCTTTCACCACAGACACGCGAACACATCTTTCTGTGAAAGTTCTACCTCAGGTCACTTGGAAATGTAAGGTTTTCATGGAGAACATGAGGTCAATCATGGTTTTGCACTCTGCAACCAATAGAAATGTCCTTTTGTACATAGCCTTCTGAAATTCACATCAAAATACCCTTCTTTTCTGGTTTCTTGAATGTTCTCAACACATTAGGAGAAAGATCGTGTTTGAGCAAGAGTGATGTAATGTGCGTTTTCCTGGATTTCAAGTGATTTGGGAAACATACTCCTTGTTTTTCCACATTGTGTAAGAAACAACATGAGGCTTGCAAGAGATTGAAACAATGCATCCCAAAACGTATTCCTGCACTGAAAACACATGTTTCTACAAAGACTTTGAAGGAGCAAGCAAAAGCCTAGTGGCAGAGTGTTCTTTCAGAGAGAAACACATGCATTTCATCCTTCTGGAGTGAGTTTTCAGCCTGGAATTCATTTGCATTTTGTACTGTGCAGAATGTAGCTACCTGCTCGGGGGTTGTCTCATAGAAGCACCTTTCCTGTAGGAGCTTGTTGCAACATTCATTGTTTGGCTAAGTTCTTTAGGGTTGGTTTTGGAAGGTCTTTCAACTTTGGCCAAATCCCGCTTCGTACGAAATTTTTTCACAGCGCTGTCTCCAAGTGTCCACAAAGAGCTGCTGCTTGAAACTGTCCACATGCACATCTCCCATACTGGTGTGCTCGTTTCACTACCTGGATTTTGGTTTCCACTTCTTTCTTTGAAATGACAAGCCTTCTTTCTGCATGCTACACACACCTTGTAGCAGTTTCAGCTTGAAGCATGTTGGTGCTCTCAAAACGCTGTGTAACTTCTGTAGGGTGTGTTACTCTCCAGCACTGAATACACTACTTAGAGCTCCTTTCACCACAGACACGCAAACACATCTTTCTGTGAAAGTCCTACCTCCGGTCACTTGGAAATGTAAGGTTTTCATGGAGAACATGAGGTCAATCATTGTTTTGCACTCTGCAACCAATAGAAATGTCCTTTTGTACATAGCCTTCTGAAATTCACATCAAAATACCCTTCTTTTCTGGTTTCTTGAATGTTCTCAACACATTAGGAGAAAGATCGTGTTTGAGCAAGAGTGATGTAGTGTGCGTTTTTCTGGATTTCAAGTGATTTGGGAAACATACTCCTTGTTTTTCCACATTGTGTAAGAAACAACATGAGGCTTGCAAGAGATTGAAACAATGCATCCCAAAACGTATTCCAGCAGTGAAAACACAGGTTTCTACAAAGACTTTGAAGGAGCAAGCAAAAGCCTAGTGGCAGAGTGTTCTTTCAGAGAGAAACACATGCATTTCATCCTTCTGGGGTGAGTTTTCAGCCTGATATTCATTTGCATTTTGTACTGTTCAGAATGTAGTTACCTGCTCGGGGGTTGTCTCATACAAGAACCTTTCTTGCAGGAGCTTGTTGCAACATTCATTGTTTGGCTATGTTCTTTAGGGTTGGTTTTGGAAGGCCTTTCAACTTTGGCCAAATCCCGCTTCGTACGAAATTTTTTCACAGCGCTGTCTCCAAGTGTCCACAAAGAGCTGCTGCTTGAAACTGTCCACATGCACATCTCCCATACTGGTGTGCTCGTTTCACTACCTGGATTTTGGTTTCCACTTCTTTCTTTGAAATGACAAGCCTTCTTTCTGCATGCTACACACACCTTGTAGCAGTTTCAGCTTGAAGCATGTTGGTGCTCTCAAAACGCTGTGTAACTTCTGTAGGGTGTGTTACTCTCCAGCACTGAATACACTACTTAGAGCTCCTTTCACCACAGACACGCAAACACATCTTTCTGTGAAAGTTCTACCTCAGGTCACTTGGAAATGTAAGGTTTTCATGGAGAACATGAGGTCAATCATGGTTTTGCACTCTGCAACCAATAGAAATGTCCTTTTGTACATAGCCTTCTGAAATTCACATCAAAATACCCTTCTTTTCTGGTTTCTTGAATGTTCTCAACACATTAGGAGAAAGATCGTGTTTGAGCAAGAGTGATGTAGTGTGCGTTTTCCTGGATTTCAAGTGATTTGGGAAACATACTCCTTGTTTTTCCACATTGTGTAAGAAACAACATTAGGCTTGCAAGAGATTGAAACAATGCATCCCAAAACATATTCCTGCAGTGAAAACACATGTTTCTACAAAGACTTTGAAGGAGCAAGCAAAAGCCTAGTGGCAGAGTGTTCTTTCAGAGAGAAACACATGCATTTCATTCTTCTGGAGTGAGTTTTCAGCCTGGAATTCATTTGCATTTTGTACTGTTCAGAATGTAGTTACCTGCTCGGGGTTGTCTCATACAAGCACCTTTCTTGCAGGAGCTTGTTGCAACATTCATTGTTTGGCTATGATCTTTAGGGTTGGTTTTGGAAGGCCTTTCAACTTTGGCCAAATCCCGCTTCGTACGAAATTTTTTCACAGCGCTGTCTCCAAGTGTCCACAAAGAGCTGCTGCTTGAAACTGTCCACATGCACATCTCCCATACTGGTGTGCTCGTTTCACTACCTGGATTTTGGTTTCCACTTCTTTCTTTGAAATGACAAGCCTTCTTTCTGCATGCTACACACACCTTGTAGCAGTTTCAGCTTGAAGCATGTTGGTGCTCTCAAAACGCTGTGTAACTTCTGTAGGGTGTGTTACTCTCCAGCACTGAATACACTACTTAGAGCTCCTTTCACCACAGACACGCAAACACATCTTTCTGTGAAAGTCCTACCTCAGGTCACTTGGAAATGTAAGGTTTTCATGGAGAACATGAGGTCAATCATTGTTTTGCACTCTGCAACCAATAGAAATGTCCTTTTGTACATAGCCATCTGAAATTCACATCAAAATACCCTTCTTTTCTGGTTTCTTGAATGTTCTCAACGCATTAGGAGAAAGAGCGTGTTTGAGCAAGAGTGATGTAGTGTGCGTTTTCCTGGATTTCAAGTGATTTGGGAAACATACTCCTTGTTTTTCCACATTGTGTAAGAAACAACATGAGGCTTGCAAGAGATTGAAACAATGCATCCCAAAACATATTCCTGCAGTGAAAACACATGTTTCTACAAAGACTTTGAAGGAGCAAGCAAAAGCCTAGTGGCAGAGTGTTCTTTCAGAGAGAAACACATGCATTTCATTCTTCTGGAGTGAGTTTTCAGCCTGGAATTCATTTGCATTTTGTACTGTGCAGAATGTAGCTACCTGCTCGGGGGTTGTCTCATAGAAGCACCTTTCCTGTAGGAGCTTGTTGCAACATTCATTGTTTGGCTAAGTTCTTTAGGGTTGGTTTTGGAAGGTCTTTCAACTTTGGCCAAATCCCGCTTCGTACGAAATTTTTTCACAGCGCTGTCTCCAAGTGTCCACAAAGAGCTGCTGCTTGAAACTGTCCACATGCACATCTCCCATACTGGTGTGCTCGTTTCACTACCTGGATTTTGGTTTCCACTTCTTTCTTTGAAATGACAAGCCTTCTTTCTGCATGCTACACACACCTTGTAGCAGTTTCAGCTTGAAGCATGTTGGTGCTCTCAAAACGCTGTGTAACTTCTGTAGGGTGTGTTACTCTCCAGCACTGAATACACTACTTAGAGCTCCTTTCACCACAGACACGCAAACACATCTTTCTGTGAAAGTCCTACCTCCGGTCACTTGGAAATGTAAGGTTTTCATGGAGAACATGAGGTCAATCATTGTTTTGCACTCTGCAACCAATAGAAATGTCCTTTTGTACATAGCCTTCTGAAATTCACATCAAAATACCCTTCTTTTCTGGTTTCTTGAATGTTCTCAACACATTAGGAGAAAGATCGTGTTTGAGCAAGAGTGATGTAGTGTGCGTTTTTCTGGATTTCAAGTGATTTGGGAAACATACTCCTTGTTTTTCCACATTGTGTAAGAAACAACATGAGGCTTGCAAGAGATTGAAACAATGCATCCCAAAACGTATTCCAGCAGTGAAAACACAGGTTTCTACAAAGACTTTGAAGGAGCAAGCAAAAGCCTAGTGGCAGAGTGTTCTTTCAGAGAGAAACACATGCATTTCATCCTTCTGGGGTGAGTTTTCAGCCTGATATTCATTTGCATTTTGTACTGTTCAGAATGTAGTTACCTGCTCGGGGGTTGTCTCATACAAGAACCTTTCTTGCAGGAGCTTGTTGCAACATTCATTGTTTGGCTATGTTCTTTAGGGTTGGTTTTGGAAGGCCTGTCAACTTTGGCCAAATCCCGCTTCGTACGAAATTTTTTCACAGCGCTGTCTCCAAGTGTCCACAAAGAGCTGCTGCTTGAAACTGTCCACATGCACATCTCCCATACTGGTGTGCTCGTTTCACTACCTGGATTTTGGTTTCCACTTCTTTCTTTGAAATGACAAGCCTTCTTTCTGCATGCTACACACACCTTGTAGCAGTTTCAGCTTGAAGCATGTTGGTGCTCTCAAAACGCTGTGTAACTTCTGTAGGGTGTGTTACTCTCCAGCACTGAATACACTACTTAGAGCTCCTTTCACCACAGACACGCAAACACATCTTTCTGTGAAAGTCCTACCTCCGGTCACTTGGAAATGTAAGGTTTTCATGGAGAACATGAGGTCAATCATTGTTTTGCACTCTGCAACCAATAGAAATGTCCTTTTGTACATAGCCTTCTGAAATTCACATCAAAATACCCTTCTTTTCTGGTTTCTTGAATGTTCTCAACACATTAGGAGAAAGATCGTGTTTGAGCAAGAGTGATGTAGTGTGCGTTTTTCTGGATTTCAAGTGATTTGGGAAACATACTCCTTGTTTTTCCACATTGTGTAAGAAACAACATGAGGCTTGCAAGAGATTGAAACAATGCATCCCAAAACGTATTCCAGCAGTGAAAACACAGGTTTCTACAAAGACTTTGAAGGAGCAAGCAAAAGCCTAGTGGCAGAGTGTTCTTTCAGAGAGAAACACATGCATTTCATCCTTCTGGGGTGAGTTTTCAGCCTGATATTCATTTGCATTTTGTACTGTTCAGAATGTAGTTACCTGCTCGGGGGTTGTCTCATACAAGAACCTTTCTTGCAGGAGCTTGTTGCAACATTCATTGTTTGGCTATGTTCTTTAGGGTTGGTTTTGGAAGGCCTGTCAACTTTGGCCAAATCCCGCTTCGTACGAAATTTTTTCACAGCGCTGTCTCCAAGTGTCCACAAAGAGCTGCTGCTTGAAACTGTCCACATGCACATCTCCCATACTGGTGTGCTCGTTTCACTACCTGGATTTTGGTTTCCACTTCTTTCTTTGAAATGACAAGCCTTCTTTCTGCATGCTACACACACCTTGTAGCAGTTTCAGCTTGAAGCATGTTGGTGCTCTCAAAACGCTGTGTAACTTCTGTAGGGTGTGTTACTCTCCAGCACTGAATACACTACTTAGAGCTCCTTTCACCACAGACACGCAAACACATCTTTCTGTGAAAGTTCTACCTCAGGTCACTTGGAAATGTAAGGTTTTCATGGAGAACATGAGGTCAATCATGGTTTTGCACTCTGCAACCAATAGAAATGTCCTTTTGTACATAGCCTTCTGAAATTCACATCAAAATACCCTTCTTTTCTGGTTTCTTGAATGTTCTCAACACATTAGGAGAAAGATCGTGTTTGAGCAAGAGTGATGTAGTGTGCGTTTTCCTGGATTTCAAGTGATTTGGGAAACATACTCCTTGTTTTTCCACATTGTGTAAGAAACAACATTAGGCTTGCAAGAGATTGAAACAATGCATCCCAAAACATATTCCTGCAGTGAAAACACATGTTTCTACAAAGACTTTGAAGGAGCAAGCAAAAGCCTAGTGGCAGAGTGTTCTTTCAGAGAGAAACACATGCATTTCATCCTTCTGGAGTGAGTTTTCAGCCTGGAATTCATTTGCATTTTGTACTGTGCAGAATGTAGCTACCTGCTCGGGGGTTGTCTCATAGAAGCACATTTCCTGTAGGAGCTTGTTGCAACATTCATTGTTTGGCTAAGTTCTTTAGGGTTGGTTTTGGAAGGTCTTTCAACTTTGGCCAAATCCCGCTTCGTACGAAATTTTTTCACAGCGCTGTCTCCAAGTGTCCACAAAGAGCTGCTGCTTGAAACTGTCCACATGCACATCTCCCATACTGGTGTGCTCGTTTCACTACCTGGATTTTGGTTTCCACTTCTTTCTTTGAAATGACAAGCCTTCTTTCTGCATGCTACACACGCCTTGTAGCAGTTTCAGCTTGAAGCATGTTGGTGCTCTCAAAACGCTGTGTAACTTCTGTAAGGTGTGTTACTCTCCAGCACTGAATACACTACTTAGAGCTCCTTTCACCACAGACACGCAAACACATCTTTCTGTGAAAGTCCTACCTCAGGTCACTTGGAAATGTAAGGTTTTCATGGAGAACATGAGGTCAATCATTGTTTTGCACTCTGCAACCAATAGAAATGTCCTTTTGTACATAGCCATCTGAAATTCACATCAAAATACCCTTCTTTTCTGGTTTCTTGAATGTTCTCAACACATTAGGAGAAAGATCGTGTTTGAGCAAGAGTGATGTAGTGTGCGTTTTCCTGGATTTCAAGTGATTTGGGAAACATACTCCTTGTTTTTCCACATTGTGTAAGAAACAACATGAGGCTTGCAAGAGATTGAAACAATGCATCCCAAAACATATTCCTGCAGTGAAAACACATGTTTCTACAAAGACTTTGAAGGAGCAAGCAAAAGCCTAGTGGCAGAGTGTTCTTTCAGAGAGAAACACATGCATTTCATCCTTCTGGAGTGAGTTTTCAGCCTGGAATTCATTTGCATTTTGTACTGTGCAGAATGTAGCTACCTGCTCGGGGGTTGTCTCATAGAAGCACCTTTCCTGTAGGAGCTTGTTGCAACATTCATTGTTTGGCTAAGTTCTTTAGGGTTGGTTTTGGAAGGTCTTTCAACTTAGGCCAAATCCCGCTTCGTACGAGATTTTTTCACAGCGCTGTCTCCAAGTGTCCACAAAGAGCTGCTGCTTGAAACTGTCCACATGCACATCTCCCATACTGGTGTGCTCGTTTCAGTACCTGGATTTTGGTTTCCACTTCTTTCTTTGAAATGACAAGCCTTCTTTCTGCATGCTACACACACCTTGTAGCAGTTTCAGCTTGAAGCATGTTGGTGCTCTCAAAACGCTGTGTAACTTCTGTAAGGTGTGTTACTCTCCAGCACTGAATACACTACTTAGAGCTCCTTTCACCACAGACACGCAAACACATCTTTCTGTGAAAGTCCTACCTCAGGTCACTTGGAAATGTAAGGTTTTCATGGAGAACATGAGGTCAATCATGGTTTTGCACTCTGCAACCAATAGAAATGTCCTTTTGTACATAGCCTTCTGAAATTCACATCAAAATACCCTTCTTTTCTGGTTTCTTGAATGTTCTCAACACATTAGGAGAAAGATCGTGTTTGAGCAAGAGTGATGTAGTGTGCGTTTTCCTGGATTTCAAGTGATTTGGGAAACATACTCCTTGTTTTTCCACATTGTGTAAGAAACAACATGAGGCTTGCAAGAGATTGAAACAATGCATCCCAAAACGTATTCCAGCAGTGAAAACACAGGTTTCTACAAAGACTTTGAAGGAGCAAGCAAAAGCCTAGTGGCAGAGTGTTCTTTCAGAGAGAAACACATGCATTTCATTCTTCTGGAGTGAGTTTTCAGCCTGGAATTCATTTGCATTTTGTACTGTTCAGAATGTAGTTACCTGCTCGGGGTTGTCTCATACAAGCACCTTTCTTGCAGGAGCTTGTTGCAACATTCATTGTTTGGCTATGTTCTTTAGGGTTGGTTTTGGAAGGCCTTTCAACTTTGGCCAAATCCCGCTTCGTACGAAATTTTTTCACAGCGCTGTCTCCAAGTGTCCACAAAGAGCTGCTGCTTGAAACTGTCCACATGCACATCTCCCATACTGGTGTGCTCGTTTCACTACCTGGATTTTGGTTTCCACTTCTTTCTTTGAAATGACAAGCCTTCTTTCTGCATGCTACACACACCTTGTAGCAGTTTCAGCTTGAAGCATGTTGGTGCTCTCAAAACGCTGTGTAACTTCTGTAGGGTGTGTTACTCTCCAGCACTGAATACACTACTTAGAGCTCCTTTCACCACAGACACGCAAACACATCTTTCTGTGAAAGTCCTACCTCAGGTCACTTGGAAATGTAAGGTTTTCATGGAGAACATGAGGTCAATCATTGTTTTGCACTCTGCAACCAATAGAAATGTCCTTTTGTACATAGCCATCTGAAATTCACATCAAAATACCCTTCTTTTCTGGTTTCTTGAATGTTCTCAACACATTAGGAGAAAGATCGTGTTTGAGCAAGAGTGATGTAGTGTGCGTTTTCCTGGATTTCAAGTGATTTGGGAAACATACTCCTTATTTTTCCACATTGTGTAAGAAACAACATGAGGCTTGCAAGAGATTGAAACAATGCATCCCAAAACATATTCCTGCAGTGAAAACACATGTTTCTACAAAGACTTTGAAGGAGCAAGCAAAAGCCTAGTGGCAGAGTGTTCTTTCAGAGAGAAACACATGCATTTCATCCTTCTGGAGTGAGTTTTCAGCCTGGAATTCATTTGCATTTTGTACTGTGCAGAATGAAGCTACCTGCTCGGGGGTTGTCTCATAGAAGCACCTTTCCTGTAGGAGCTTGTTGCAACATTCATTGTTTGGCTAAGTTCTTTAGGGTTGGTTTTGGAAGGTCTTTCAACTTAGGCCAAATCCCGCTTCGTACGAAATTTTTTCACAGCGCTGTCTCCAAGTGTCCACAAAGAGCTGCTGCTTGAAACTGTCCACATGCACATCTCCCATACTGGTGTGCTCGTTTCAGTACCTGGATTTTGGTTTCCACTTCTTTCTTTGAAATGACAAGCCTTCTTTCTGCATGCTACACACACCTTGTAGCAGTTTCAGCTTGAAGCATGTTGGTGCTCTCAAAACGCTGTGTAACTTCTGTAAGGTGTGTTACTCTCCAGCACTGAATACACTACTTAGAGCTCCTTTCACCACAGACACGCAACCACATCTTTCTGTGAAAGTCCTACCTCAGGTCACTTGGAAATGTAAGGTTTTCATGGAGAACATGAGGTCAATCATGGTTTTGCACTCTGCAACCAATAGAAATGTCCTTTTGTACATAGCCTTCTGAAATTCACATCAAAATACCCTTCTTTTCTGGTTTCTTGAATGTTCTCAACACATTAGGAGAAAGATCGTGTTTGAGCAAGAGTGATGTAGTGTGCGTTTTCCTGGATTTCAAGTGATTTGGGAAACATACTCCTTGTTTTTCCACATTGTGTAAGAAACAACATGAGGCTTGCAAGAGATTGAAACAATGCATCCCAAAACGTATTCCAGCAGTGAAAACACAGGTTTCTACAAAGACTTTGAAGGAGCAAGCCAAAGCCTAGTGGCAGAGTGTTCTTTCAGAGAGAAACACATGCATTTCATCCTTCTGGAGTGAGTTTTCAGCCTGGAATTCATTTGCATTTTGTACTGTGCAGAATGTAGCTACCTGCTCGGGGGTTGTCTCATAGAAGCACCTTTCCTGTAGGAGCTTGTTGCAACATTCATTGTTTGGCTAAGTTCTTTAGGGTTGGTTTTGGAAGGTCTTTCAACTTTGGCCAAATCCCGCTTCGTACGAAATTTTTTCACAGCGCTGTCTCCAAGTGTCCACAAAGAGCTGCTGCTTGAAACTGTCCACATGCACATCTCCCATACTGGTGTGCTCGTTTCACTACCTGGATTTTGGTTTCCACTTCTTTCTTGGAAATGACAAGCCTTCTTTCTGCATGCTACACACACCTTGTAACAGTTTCAGTTTGAAGCATGTTGGTGCTCTCAAAACGCTGTGTAACTTCTGTAGGGTGTGTTACTCTCCAGCACTGAATACACTACTTAGAGCTCCTTTCACCACAGACACGCGAACACATCTTTCTGTGAAAGTTCTACCTCAGGTCACTTGGAAATGTAAGGTTTTCATGGAGAACATGAGGTCAATCATGGTTTTGCACTCTGCAACCAATAGAAATGTCCTTTTGTACATAGCCTTCTGAAATTCACATCAAAATACCCTTCTTTTCTGGTTTCTTGAATGTTCTCAACACATTAGGAGAAAGATCGTGTTTGAGCAAGAGTGATGTAATGTGCGTTTTCCTGGATTTCAAGTGATTTGGGAAACATACTCCTTGTTTTTCCACATTGTGTAAGAAACAACATGAGGCTTGCAAGAGATTGAAACAATGCATCCCAAAACGTATTCCTGCACTGAAAACACATGTTTCTACAAAGACTTTGAAGGAGCAAGCAAAAGCCTAGTGGCAGAGTGTTCTTTCAGAGAGAAACACATGCATTTCATCCTTCTGGAGTGAGTTTTCAGCCTGGAATTCATTTGCATTTTGTACTGTGCAGAATGTAGCTACCTGCTCGGGGGTTGTCTCATAGAAGCACCTTTCCTGTAGGAGCTTGTTGCAACATTCATTGTTTGGCTAAGTTCTTTAGGGTTGGTTTTGGAAGGTCTTTCAACTTTGGCCAAATCCCGCTTCGTACGAAATTTTTTCACAGCGCTGTCTCCAAGTGTCCACAAAGAGCTGCTGCTTGAAACTGTCCACATGCACATCTCCCATACTGGTGTGCTCGTTTCACTACCTGGATTTTGGTTTCCACTTCTTTCTTGGAAATGACAAGCCTTCTTTCTGCATGCTACACACACCTTGTAGCAGTTTCAGCTTGAAGCATGTTGGTGCTCTCAAAACGCTGTGTAACTTCTGTAGGGTGTGTTACTCTCCAGCACTGAATACACTACTTAGAGCTCCTTTCACCACAGACACGCAAACACATCTTTCTGTGACAGTCCTACCTCCGGTCACTTGGAAATGTAAGGTTTTCATGGAGAACATGAGGTCAATCATTGTTTTGCACTCTGCAACCAATAGAAATGTCCTTTTGTACATAGCCTTCTGAAATTCACATCAAAATACCCTTCTTTTCTGGTTTCTTGAATGTTCTCAACACATTAGGAGAAAGATCGTGTTTGAGCAAGAGTGATGTAGTGTGCGTTTTCCTGGATTTCAAGTGATTTGGGAAACATACTCCTTGTTTTTCCACATTGTGTAAGAAACAACATTAGGCTTGCAAGAGATTGAAACAATGCACCCCAAAACATATTCCTGCAGTGAAAACACATGTTTCTACAAAGACTTTGAAGGAGCAAGCAAAAGCCTAGTGGCAGAGTGTTCTTTCAGAGAGAAACACATGCATTTCATCCTTCTGGAGTGAGTTTTCAGCCTGGAATTCATTTGCATTTTGTACTGTGCAGAATGTAGCTACCTGCTCGGGGGTTGTCTCATAGAAGCACCTTTCCTGTAGGAGCTTGTTGCAACATTCATTGTTTGGCTAAGTTCTTTAGGGTTGGTTTTGGAAGGTCTTTCAACTTTGGCCAAATCCCGCTTCGTACGAAATTTTTTCACAGCGCTGTCTCCAAGTGTCCACAAAGAGCTGCTGCTTGAAACTGTCCACATGCACATCTCCCATACTGGTGTGCTCGTTTCACTACCTGGATTTTGGTTTCCACTTCTTTCTTGGAAATGACAAGCCTTCTTTCTGCATGCTACACACACCTTGTAGCAGTTTCAGCTTGAAGCATGTTGGTGCTCTCAAAACGCTGTGTAACTTCTGTAGGGTGTGTTACTCTCCAGCACTGAATACACTACTTAGAGCTCCTTTCACCACAGACACGCAAACACATCTTTCTGTGACAGTCCTACCTCCGGTCACTTGGAAATGTAAGGTTTTCATGGAGAACATGAGGTCAATCATTGTTTTGCACTCTGCAACCAATAGAAATGTCCTTTTGTACATAGCCTTCTGAAATTCACATCAAAATACCCTTCTTTTCTGGTTTCTTGAATGTTCTCAACACATTAGGAGAAAGATCGTGTTTGAGCAAGAGTGATGTAGTGTGCGTTTTCCTGGATTTCAAGTGATTTGGGAAACATACTCCTTGTTTTTCCACATTGTGTAAGAAACAACATTAGGCTTGCAAGAGATTGAAACAATGCACCCCAAAACATATTCCTGCAGTGAAAACACATGTTTCTACAAAGACTTTGAAGGAGCAAGCAAAAGCCTAGTGGCAGAGTGTTCTTTCAGAGAGAAACACATGCATTTCATCCTTCTGGAGTGAGTTTTCAGCCTGGAATTCATTTGCATTTTGTACTGTGCAGAATGTAGCTACCTGCTCGGGGGTTGTCTCATAGAAGCACCTTTCCTGTAGGAGCTTGTTGCAACATTCATTGTTTGGCTAAGTTCTTTAGGGTTGGTTTTGGAAGGTCTTTCAACTTTGGCCAAATCCCGCTTCGTACGAAATTTTTTCACAGCGCTGTCTCCAAGTGTCCACAAAGAGCTGCTGCTTGAAACTGTCCACATGCACATCTCCCATACTGGTGTGCTCGTTTCACTACCTGGATTTTGGTTTCCACTTCTTTCTTGGAAATGACAAGCCTTCTTTCTGCATGCTACACACACCTTGTAGCAGTTTCAGCTTGAAGCATGTTGGTGCTCTCAAAACGCTGTGTAACTTCTGTAGGGTGTGTTACTCTCCAGCACTGAATACACTACTTAGAGCTCCTTTCACCACAGACACGCAAACACATCTTTCTGTGAAAGTCCTACCTCCGGTCACTTGGAAATGTAAGGTTTTCATGGAGAACATGAGGTCAATCATTGTTTTGCACTCTGCAACCAATAGAAATGTCCTTTTGTACATAGCCTTCTGAAATTCACATCAAAATACCCTTCTTTTCTGGTTTCTTGAATGTTCTCAACACATTAGGAGAAAGATCGTGTTTGAGCAAGAGTGATGTAGTGTGCGTTTTCCTGGATTTCAAGTGATTTGGGAAACATACTCCTTGTTTTTCCACATTGTGTAAGAAACAACATGAGGCTTGCAAGAGATTGAAACAATGCATCCCAAAACGTATTCCAGCAGTGAAAACACAGGTTTCTACAAAGACTTTGAAGGAGCAAGCAAAAGCCTAGTGGCAGAGTGTTCTTTCAGAGAGAAACACATGCATTTCATTCTTCTGGAGTGAGTTTTCAGCCTGGAATTCATTTGCATTTTGTACTGTTCAGAATGTAGTTACCTGCTCGGGGTTGTCTCATACAAGCACCTTTCTTGCAGGAGCTTGTTGCAACATTCATTGTTTGGCTATGTTCTTTAGGGTTGGTTTTGGAAGGCCTTTCAACTTTGGCCAAATCCCGCTTCGTACGAAATTTTTTCACAGCGCTGTCTCCAAGTGTCCACAAAGAGCTGCTGCTTGAAACTGTCCACATGCACATCTCCCATACTGGTGTGCTCGTTTCACTACCTGGATTTTGGTTTCCACTTCTTTCTTTGAAATGACAAGCCTTCTTTCTGCATGCTACACACACCTTGTAGCAGTTTCAGCTTGAAGCATGTTGGTGCTCTCAAAACGCTGTGTAACTTCTGTAGGGTGTGTTACTCTCCAGCACTGAATACACTACTTAGAGCTCCTTTCACCACAGACACGCAAACACATCTTTCTGTGAAAGTTCTACCTCTGGTCACTTGGAAATGTAAGGTTTTCATGGAGAACATGAGGTCAATCATTGTTTTGCACTCTGCAACCAATAGAAATGTCCTTTTGTACATAGCCTTCTGAAATTCACATCAAAATACCCTTCTTTTCTGGTTTATTGAATGTTCTCAACACATTAGGAGAAAGATCGTGTTTGAGCAAGAGTGATGTAGTGTGCGTTTTCCTGGATTTCAAGTGATTTGGGAAACATACTCCTTGTTTTTCCACATTGTGTAAGAAACAACATTAGGCTTGCAAGAGATTGAAACAATGCATCCCAAAACATATTCCTGCAGTGAAAACACATGTTTCTACAAAGACTTTGAAGGAGCAAGCAAAAGCCTAGTGGCAGAGTGTTCTTTCAGAGAGAAACACATGCATTTCATCCTTCTGGAGTGAGTTTTCAGCCTGGAATTCATTTGCATTTTGTACTGTGCAGAATGTAGCTACCTGCTCGGGGGTTGTCTCATAGAAGCACCTTTCCTGTAGGAGCTTGTTGCAACATTCATTGTTTGGCTAAGTTCTTTAGGGTTGGTTTTGGAAGGTCTTTCAACTTTGGCCAAATCCCGCTTCGTACGAAATTTTTTCACAGCGCTGTCTCCAAGTGTCCACAAAGAGCTGCTGCTTGAAACTGTCCACATGCACATCTCTCATACTGGTGTGCTCGTTTCACTACCTGGATTTTGGTTTCCACTTCTTTCTTTGAAATGACAAGCCTTCTTTCTGCATGCTACACACACCTTGTAGCAGTTTCAGCTTGAAGCATGTTGGTGCTCTCAAAACGCTGTGTAACTTCTGTAAGGTGTGTTACTCTCCAGCACTGAATACACTACTTAGAGCTCCTTTCACCACAGACACGCAAACACATCTTTCTGTGAAAGTCCTACCTCAGGTCACTTGGAAATGTAAGGTTTTCATGGAGAACATGAGGTCAATCATTGTTTTGCACTCTGCAACCAATAGAAATGTCCTTTTGTACATAGCCATCTGAAATTTACATCAAAATACCCTTCTTTTCTGGTTTCTTGAATGTTCTCAACACATTAGGAGAAAGATCGTGTTTGAGCAAGAGTGATGTAGTGTGCCTTTTCCTGGATTTCAAGTGATTTGGGAAACATACTCCTTGTTTTTCCACATTGTGTAAGAAACAACATGAGGCTTGCAAGAGATTGAAACAATGCATCCCAAAACGTATTCCAGCAGTGAAAACACAGGTTTCTACAAAGACTTTGAAGGAGCAAGCAAAAGCCTAGTGGCAGAGTGTTCTTTCAGAGAGAAACACATGCATTTCATTCTTCTGGAGTGAGTTTTCAGCCTGGAATTCATTTGCATTTTGTACTGTTCAGAATGTAGTTACCTGCTCGGGGTTGTCTCATACAAGCACCTTTCTTGCAGGAGCTTGTTGCAACATTCATTGTTTGGCTATGTTCTTTAGGGTTGGTTTTGGAAGGCCTTTCAACTTTGGCCAAATCCCGCTTCGTACGAAATTGTTTCACAGCGCTGTCTCCAAGTGTCCACAAAGAGCTGCTGCTTGAAACTGTCCACATG
The DNA here is from genome assembly GCF_054644295.1 of Miniopterus natalensis. Classification (NCBI taxonomy): domain Eukaryota; kingdom Metazoa; phylum Chordata; class Mammalia; order Chiroptera; family Miniopteridae; genus Miniopterus; species Miniopterus natalensis. The sequence goes on from NC_142096.1 coordinate 46,444,344, forward strand.
CACATCTCCCATACTGGTGTGCTCGTTTCACTACCTGGATTTTGGTTTCCACTTCTTTCTTTGAAATGACAAGCCTTCTTTCTGCATGCTACACACACCTTGTAGCAGTTTCAGCTTGAAGCATGTTGGTGCTCTCAAAACGCTGTGTAACTTCTGTAGGGTGTGTTACTCTCCAGCACTGAATACACTACTTAGAGCTCCTTTCACCACAGACACGCAAACACATCTTTCTGTGAAAGTTCTACCTCTGGTCACTTGGAAATGTAAGGTTTTCATGGAGAACATGAGGTCAATCATTGTTTTGCACTCTGCAACCAATAGAAATGTCCTTTTGTACATAGCCTTCTGAAATTCACATCAAAATACCCTTCTTTTCTGGTTTATTGAATGTTCTCAACACATTAGGAGAAAGATCGTGTTTGAGCAAGAGTGATGTAGTGTGCGTTTTCCTGGATTTCAAGTGATTTGGGAAACATACTCCTTGTTTTTCCACATTGTGTAAGAAACAACATTAGGCTTGCAAGAGATTGAAACAATGCATCCCAAAACATATTCCTGCAGTGAAAACACATGTTTCTACAAAGACTTTGAAGGAGCAAGCAAAAGCCTAGTGGCAGAGTGTTCTTTCAGAGAGAAACACATGCATTTCATCCTTCTGGAGTGAGTTTTCAGCCTGGAATTCATTTGCATTTTGTACTGTGCAGAATGTAGCTACCTGCTCGGGGGTTGTCTCATAGAAGCACCTTTCCTGTAGGAGCTTGTTGCAACATTCATTGTTTGGCTAAGTTCTTTAGGGTTGGTTTTGGAAGGTCTTTCAACTTTGGCCAAATCCCGCTTCGTACGAAATTTTTTCACAGCGCTGTCTCCAAGTGTCCACAAAGAGCTGCTGCTTGAAACTGTCCACATGCACATCTCCCATACTGGTGTGCTCGTTTCACTACCTGGATTTTGGTTTCCACTTCTTTCTTTGAAATGACAAGCCTTCTTTCTGCATGCTACACACACCTTGTAGCAGTTTCAGCTTGAAGCATGTTGGTGCTCTCAAAACGCTGTGTAACTTCTGTAAGGTGTGTTACTCTCCAGCACTGAATACACTACTTAGAGCTCCTTTCACCACAGACACGCAAACACATCTTTCTGTGAAAGTCCTACCTCAGGTCACTTGGAAATGTAAGGTTTTCATGGAGAACATGAGGTCAATCATTGTTTTGCACTCTGCAACCAATAGAAATGTCCTTTTGTACATAGCCATCTGAAATTTACATCAAAATACCCTTCTTTTCTGGTTTCTTGAATGTTCTCAACACATTAGGAGAAAGATCGTGTTTGAGCAAGAGTGATGTAGTGTGCCTTTTCCTGGATTTCAAGTGATTTGGGAAACATACTCCTTGTTTTTCCACATTGTGTAAGAAACAACATGAGGCTTGCAAGAGATTGAAACAATGCATCCCAAAACATATTCCTGCAGTGAAAACACATGTTTCTACAAAGAGTTTGAAGGAGCAAGCAAAAGCCTAGTGGCAGAGTGTTCTTTCAGAGAGAAACACATGCATTTCATCCTTCTGGAGTGAGTTTTCAGCCTGGAATTCATTTGCATTTTGTACTGTGCAGAATGTAGCTACCTGCTCGGGGGTTGTCTCATAGAAGCACCTTTCCTGTAGGAGCTTGTTGCAACATTCATTGTTTGGCTAAGTTCTTTAGGGTTGGTTTTGGAAGGTCTTTCAACTTTGGCCAAATCCCGCTTCGTACGAAATTTTTTCACAGCGCTGTCTCCAAGTGTCCACAAAGAGCTGCTGCTTGAAACTGTCCACATGCACATCTCCCATACTGGTGTGCTCGTTTCACTACCTGGATTTTGGTTTCCACTTCTTTCTTGGAAATGACAAGCCTTCTTTCTGCATGCTACACACACCTTGTAGCAGTTTCACCTTGAAGCATGTTGGTGCTCTCAAAACGCTGTGTAACTTCTGTAGGGTGTGTTACTCTCCAGCACTGAATACACTACTTAGAGCTCCTTTCACCACAGACACGCAAACACATCTTTCTGTGAAAGTTCTACCTCAGGTCACTTGGAAATGTAAGGTTTTCATGGAGAACATGAGGTCAATCATGGTTTTGCACTCTGCAACCAATAGAAATGTCCTTTTGTACATAGCCTTCTGAAATTCACATCAAAATACCCTTCTTTTCTGGTTTCTTGAATGTTCTCAACACATTAGGAGAAAGATCGTGTTTGAGCAAGAGTGATGTAATGTGCGTTTTCCTGGATTTCAAGTGATTTGGGAAACATACTCCTTGTTTTTCCACATTGTGTAAGAAACAACATGAGGCTTGCAAGAGATTGAAACAATGCATCCCAAAACGTATTCCTGCAGTGAAAACACATGTTTCTACAAAGACTTTGAAGGAGCAAGCAAAAGCCTAGTGGCAGAGTGTTCTTTCAGAGAGAAACACATGCATTTCATCCTTCTGGAGTGAGTTTTCAGCCTGGAATTCATTTGCATTTTGTACTGTGCAGAATGTAGCTACCTGCTCGGGGGTTGTCTCATAGAAGCACCTTTCCTGTAGGAGCTTGTTGCAACATTCATTGTTTGGCTAAGTTCTTTAGGGTTGGTTTTGGAAGGTCTTTCAACTTTGGCCAAATCCCGCTTCGTACGAAATTTTTTCACAGCGCTGTCTCCAAGTGTCCACAAAGAGCTGCTGCTTGAAACTGTCCACATGCACATCTCCCATACTGGTGTGCTCGTTTCACTACCTGGATTTTGGTTTCCACTTCTTTCTTTGAAATGACAAGCCTTCTTTCTGCATGCTACACACACCTTGTAGCAGTTTCAGCTTGAAGCATGTTGGTGCTCTCAAAACGCTGTGTAACTTCTGTAAGGTGTGTTACTCTCCAGCACTGAATACACTACTTAGAGCTCCTTTCACCACAGACACGCAAAGACATCTTTCTGTGAAAGTTCTACCGCAGGTCACTTGGAAATGTAAGGTTTTCATGGAGAACATGAGGTCAATCATGGTTTTGCACTCTGCAACCAATAGAAATGTCCTTTTGTACATAGCCTTCTGAAATTCACATCAAAATACCCTTCTTTTCTGGTTTCTTGAATGTTCTCAACACATTAGGAGAAAGATCGTGTTTGAGCAAGAGTGATGTAGTGTGCGTTTTCCTGGATTTCAAGTGATTTGGGAAACATACTCCTTGTTTTTCCACATTGTGTAAGAAACAACATGAGGCTTGCAAGAGATTGTAACAATGCATCCCAAAACGTATTCCAGCAGTGAAAACACAGGTTTCTACAAAGACTTTGAAGGAGCAAGCAAAAGCCTAGTGGCAGAGTGTTCTTTCAGAGAGAAACACATGCATTTCATTCTTCTGGAGTGAGTTTTCAGCCTGGAATTCATTTGCATTTTGTACTGTTCAGAATGTAGTTACCTGCTCGGGGGTTGTCTCATACAAGCACCTTTCTTGCAGGAGCTTGTTGCAACATTCATTGTTTGGCTATGTTCTTTAGGGTTGGTTTTGGAAGGTCTTTCAACTTTGGCCAACTCCCGCTTCGTACGAAATTTTTTCACAGCGCTGTCTCCAAGTGTCCACAAAGAGCTGCTGCTTGAAACTGTCCACATGCACATCTCCCATACTGGTGTGCTCGTTTCACTACCTGGATTTTGGTTTCCACTTCTTTCTTTGAAATGACAAGCCTTCTTTCTGCATGCTACACACACCTTGTAGCAGTTTCAGCTTGAAGCATGTTGGTGCTCTCAAAACGCTGTGTAACTTCTGTAGGGTGTGTTACTCTCCAGCACTGAATACACTACTTAGAGCTCCTTTCACCACAGACACGCAAACACATCTTTCTGTGAAAGTTCTACCTCAGGTCACTTGGAAATGTAAGGTTTTCATGGAGAACATGAGGTCAATCATGGTTTTGCACTCTGCAACCAATAGAAATGTCCTTTTGTACATAGCCTTCTGAAATTCACATCAAAATACACTTCTTTTCTGGTTTCTTGAATGTTCTCAACACATTAGGAGAAAGATCGTGTTTGAGCAAGAGTGATGTAGTGTGCGTTTTCCTGGATTTCAAGTGATTTGGGAAACATACTCCTTGTTTTTCCACATTGTGTAAGAAACAACATTAGGCTTGCAAGAGATTGAAACAATGCATCCCAAAACATATTCCTGCAGTGAAAACACATGTTTCTACAAAGACTTTGAAGGAGCAAGCAAAAGCCTAGTGGCAGAGTGTTCTTTCAGAGAGAAACACATGCATTTCATCCTTCTGGAGTGAGTTTTCAGCCTGGAATTCATTTGCATTTTGTACTGTGCAGAATGTAGCTACCTGCTCGGGGGTTGTCTCATAGAAGCACATTTCCTGTAGGAGCTTGTTGCAACATTCATTGTTTGGCTAAGTTCTTTAGGGTTGGTTTTGGAAGGTCTTTCAACTTTGGCCAAAACCCGCTTCGTACGAAATTTTTTCACAGCGCTGTCTCCAAGTGTCCACAAAGAGCTGCTGCTTGAAACTGTCCACATGCACATCTCCCATACTGGTGTGCTCGTTTCACTACCTGGATTTTGGTTTCCACTTCTTTCTTTGAAATGACAAGCCTTCTTTCTGCATGCTACACACACCTTGTAGCAGTTTCAGCTTGAAGCATGTTGGTGCTCTCAAAACGCTGTGTAACTTCTGTAGGGTGTGTTACTCTCCAGCACTGAATACACTACTTAGAGCTCCTTTCACCACAGACACGCAAACACATCTTTCTGTGAAAGTCCTACCTCAGGTCACTTGGAAATGTAAGGTTTTCATGGAGAACATGAGGTCAATCATTGTTTTGCACTCTGCAACCAATAGAAATGTCCTTTTGTACATAGCCATCTGAAATTCACATCAAAATACCCTTCTTTTCTGGTTTCTTGAATGTTCTCAACACATTAGGAGAAAGATCGTGTTTGAGCAAGAGTGATGTAGTGTGCGTTTTCCTGGATTTCAAGTGATTTGGGAAACATACGCCTTGTTTTTCCACATTGTGTAAGAAACAACATGAGGCTTGCAAGAGATTGAAACAATGCATCCCAAAACATATTCCTGCAGTGAAAACACATGTTTCTACAAAGACTTTGAAGGAGCAAGCAAAAGCCTAGTGGCAGAGTGTTCTTTCAGAGAGAAACACATGCATTTCATCCTTCTGGAGTGAGTTTTCAGCCTGGAATTCATTTGCATTTTGTACTGTGCAGAATGTAGCTACCTGCTCGGGGGTTGTCTCATAGAAGCACCTTTCCTGTAGGAGCTTGTTGCAACATTCATTGTTTGGCTAAGTTCTTTAGGGTTGGTTTTGGAAGGTCTTTCAACTTTGGCCAATTCCCGCTTCGTACGAAATTTTTTCACAGCGCTGTCTCCAAGTGTCCACAAAGAGCTGCTGCTTGAAACTGTCCACATGCACATCTCCCATACTGGTGTGCTCGTTTCACTACCTGGATTTTGGTTTCCACTTCTTTCTTGGAAATGACAAGCCTTCTTTCTGCATGCTACACACACCTTGTAGCAGTTTCAGCTTGAAGCATGTTGGTGCTCTCAAAACGCTGTGTAACTTCTGTAGGGTGTGTTACTCTCCAGCACTGAATACACTACTTAGAGCTCCTTTCACCACAGACACGCAAACACATCTTTCTGTGAAAGTTCTACCTCAGGTCACTTGGAAATGTAAGGTTTTCATGGAGAACATGAGGTCAATCATGGTTTTGCACTCTGCAACCAATAGAAATGTCCGTTTGTACATAGCCTTCTGAAATTCACATCAAAATACCCTTCTTTTCTGGTTTCTTGAATGTTCTCAACACATTAGGAGAAAGATCGTGTTTGAGCAAGAGTGATGTAATGTGCGTTTTCCTGGATTTCAAGTGATTTGGGAAACATACTCCTTGTTTTTCCACATTGTGTAAGAAACAACATGAGGCTTGCAAGAGATTGAAACAATGCATCCCAAAACGTATTCCTGCAGTGAAAACACATGTTTCTACAAAGACTTTGAAGGAGCAAGCAAAAGCCTAGTGGCAGAGTGTTCTTTCAGAGAGAAACACATGCATTTCATCCTTCTGGAGTGAGTTTTCAGCCTGGAATTCATTTGCATTTTGTACTGTGCAGAATGTAGCTACCTGCTCGGGGGTTGTCTCATAGAAGCACCTTTCCTGTAGGAGCTTGTTGCAACATTCATTGTTTGGCTAAGTTCTTTAGGGTTGGTTTTGGAAGGTCTTTCAACTTTGGCCAAATCCCGCTTCGTACGAAATTTTTTCACAGCGCTGTCTCCAAGTGTCCACAAAGAGCTGCTGCTTGAAACTGTCCACATGCACATCTCCCATACTGGTGTGCTCGTTTCACTACCTGGATTTTGGTTTCCACTTCTTTCTTTGAAATGACAAGCCTTCTTTCTGCATGCTACACACACCTTGTAGCAGTTTCAGCTTGAAGCATGTTGGTGCTCTCAAAACGCTGTGTAACTTCTGTAGGGTGTGTTACTCTCCAGCACTGAATACACTACTTAGAGCTCCTTTCACCACAGACACGCAAACACATCTTTCTGTGAAAGTTCTACCTCAGGTCACTTGGAAATGTAAGGTTTTCATGGAGAACATGAGGTCAATCATGGTTTTGCACTCTGCAACCAATAGAAATGTCCTTTTGTACATAGCCTTCTGAAATTCACATCAAAATACCCTTCTTTTCTGGTTTCTTGAATGTTCTCAACACATTAGGAGAAAGATCGTGTTTGAGCAAGAGTGATGTAGTGTGCGTTTTCCTGGATTTCAAGTGATTTGGGAAACATACTCCTTGTTTTTCCACATTGTGTAAGAAACAACATGAGGCTTGCAAGAGATTGAAACAATGCATCCCAAAACGTATTCCAGCAGTGAAAACACAGGTTTCTACAAAGACTTTGAAGGAGCAAGCCAAAGCCTAGTGGCAGAGTGTTCTTTCAGAGAGAAACACATGCATTTCATCCTTCTGGAGTGAGTTTTCAGCCTGGAATTCATTTGCATTTTGTACTGTGCAGAATGTAGCTACCTGCTCGGGGGTTGTCTCATAGAAGCACCTTTCCTGTAGGAGCTTGTTGCAACATTCATTGTTTGGCTAAGTTCTTTAGGGTTGGTTTTGGAAGGTCTTTCAACTTTGGCCAAATCCCGCTTCGTACGAAATTTTTTCACAGCGCTGTCTCCAAGTGTCCACAAAGAGCTGCTGCTTGAAACTGTCCACATGCACATCTCCCATACTGGTGTGCTCGTTTCACTACCTGGATTTTGGTTTCCACTTCTTTCTTGGAAATGACAAGCCTTCTTTCTGCATGCTACACACACCTTGTAACAGTTTCAGTTTGAAGCATGTTGGTGCTCTCAAAACGCTGTGTAACTTCTGTAGGGTGTGTTACTCTCCAGCACTGAATACACTACTTAGAGCTCCTTTCACCACAGACACGCGAACACATCTTTCTGTGAAAGTTCTACCTCAGGTCACTTGGAAATGTAAGGTTTTCATGGAGAACATGAGGTCAATCATGGTTTTGCACTCTGCAACCAATAGAAATGTCCTTTTGTACATAGCCTTCTGAAATTCACATCAAAATACCCTTCTTTTCTGGTTTCTTGAATGTTCTCAACACATTAGGAGAAATATCGTGTTTGAGCAAGAGTGATGTAATGTGCGTTTTCCTGGATTTCAAGTGATTTGGGAAACATACTCCTTGTTTTTCCACATTGTGTAAGAAACAACATGAGGCTTGCAAGAGATTGAAACAATGCATCCCAAAACGTATTCCTGCAGTGAAAACACATGTTTCTACAAAGACTTTGAAGGAGCAAGCAAAAGCCTAGTGGCAGAGTGTTCTTTCAGAGAGAAACACATGCATTTCATCCTTCTGGAGTGAGTTTTCAGCCTGGAATTCATTTGCATTTTGTACTGTGCAGAATGTAGCTACCTGCTCGGGGGTTGTCTCATAGAAGCACCTTTCCTGTAGGAGCTTGTTGCAACATTCATTGTTTGGCTAAGTTCTTTAGGGTTGGTTTTGGAAGGTCTTTCAACTTTGGCCAATTCCCGCTTCGTACGAAATTTTTTCACAGCGCTGTCTCCAAGTGTCCACAAAGAGCTGCTGCTTGAAACTGTCCACATGCACATCTCCCATACTGGTGTGCTCGTTTCACTACCTGGATTTTGGTTTCCACTTCTTTCTTGGAAATGACAAGCCTTCTTTCTGCATGCTACACACACCTTGTAGCAGTTTCAGCTTGAAGCATGTTGGTGCTCTCAAAACGCTGTGTAACTTCTGTAGGGTGTGTTACTCTCCAGCACTGAATACACTACTTAGAGCTCCTTTCACCACAGACACGCAAACACATCTTTCTGTGAAAGTTCTACCTCAGGTCACTTGGAAATGTAAGGTTTTCATGGAGAACATGAGGTCAATCATGGTTTTGCACTCTGCAACCAATAGAAATGTCCGTTTGTACATAGCCTTCTGAAATTCACATCAAAATACCCTTCTTTTCTGGTTTCTTGAATGTTCTCAACACATTAGGAGAAAGATCGTGTTTGAGCAAGAGTGATGTAATGTGCGTTTTCCTGGATTTCAAGTGATTTGGGAAACATACTCCTTGTTTTTCCACATTGTGTAAGAAACAACATGAGGCTTGCAAGAGATTGAAACAATGCATCCCAAAACGTATTCCTGCAGTGAAAACACATGTTTCTACAAAGACTTTGAAGGAGCAAGCAAAAGCCTAGTGGCAGAGTGTTCTTTCAGAGAGAAACACATGCATTTCATCCTTCTGGAGTGAGTTTTCAGCCTGGAATTCATTTGCATTTTGTACTGTGCAGAATGTAGCTACCTGCTCGGGGGTTGTCTCATAGAAGCACCTTTCCTGTAGGAGCTTGTTGCAACATTCATTGTTTGGCTAAGTTCTTTAGGGTTGGTTTTGGAAGGTCTTTCAACTTTGGCCAAATCCCGCTTCGTACGAAATTTTTTCACAGCGCTGTCTCCAAGTGTCCACAAAGAGCTGCTGCTTGAAACTGTCCACATGCACATCTCCCATACTGGTGTGCTCGTTTCACTACCTGGATTTTGGTTTCCACTTCTTTCTTTGAAATGACAAGCCTTCTTTCTGCATGCTACACACACCTTGTAGCAGTTTCAGCTTGAAGCATGTTGGTGCTCTCAAAACGCTGTGTAACTTCTGTAGGGTGTGTTACTCTCCAGCACTGAATACACTACTTAGAGCTCCTTTCACCACAGACACGCAAACACATCTTTCTGTGAAAGTTCTACCTCAGGTCACTTGGAAATGTAAGGTTTTCATGGAGAACATGAGGTCAATCATGGTTTTGCACTCTGCAACCAATAGAAATGTCCTTTTGTACATAGCCTTCTGAAATTCACATCAAAATACCCTTCTTTTCTGGTTTCTTGAATGTTCTCAACACATTAGGAGAAAGATCGTGTTTGAGCAAGAGTGATGTAGTGTGCGTTTTCCTGGATTTCAAGTGATTTGGGAAACATACTCCTTGTTTTTCCACATTGTGTAAGAAACAACATGAGGCTTGCAAGAGATTGAAACAATGCATCCCAAAACGTATTCCAGCAGTGAAAACACAGGTTTCTACAAAGACTTTGAAGGAGCAAGCCAAAGCCTAGTGGCAGAGTGTTCTTTCAGAGAGAAACACATGCATTTCATCCTTCTGGAGTGAGTTTTCAGCCTGGAATTCATTTGCATTTTGTACTGTGCAGAATGTAGCTACCTGCTCGGGGGTTGTCTCATAGAAGCACCTTTCCTGTAGGAGCTTGTTGCAACATTCATTGTTTGGCTAAGTTCTTTAGGGTTGGTTTTGGAAGGTCTTTCAACTTTGGCCAAATCCCGCTTCGTACGAAATTTTTTCACAGCGCTGTCTCCAAGTGTCCACAAAGAGCTGCTGCTTGAAACTGTCCACATGCACATCTCCCATACTGGTGTGCTCGTTTCACTACCTGGATTTTGGTTTCCACTTCTTTCTTGGAAATGACAAGCCTTCTTTCTGCATGCTACACACACCTTGTAACAGTTTCAGTTTGAAGCATGTTGGTGCTCTCAAAACGCTGTGTAACTTCTGTAGGGTGTGTTACTCTCCAGCACTGAATACACTACTTAGAGCTCCTTTCACCACAGACACGCGAACACATCTTTCTGTGAAAGTTCTACCTCAGGTCACTTGGAAATGTAAGGTTTTCATGGAGAACATGAGGTCAATCATGGTTTTGCACTCTGCAACCAATAGAAATGTCCTTTTGTACATAGCCTTCTGAAATTCACATCAAAATACCCTTCTTTTCTGGTTTCTTGAATGTTCTCAACACATTAGGAGAAAGATCGTGTTTGAGCAAGAGTGATGTAATGTGCGTTTTCCTGGATTTCAAGTGATTTGGGAAACATACTCCTTGTTTTTCCACATTGTGTAAGAAACAACATGAGGCTTGCAAGAGATTGAAACAATGCATCCCAAAACGTATTCCTGCAGTGAAAACACATGTTTCTACAAAGACTTTGAAGGAGCAAGCAAAAGCCTAGTGGCAGAGTGTTCTTTCAGAGAGAAACACATGCATTTCATCCTTCTGGAGTGAGTTTTCAGCCTGGAATTCATTTGCATTTTGTACTGTGCAGAATGTAGCTACCTGCTCGGGGGTTGTCTCATAGAAGCACCTTTCCTGTAGGAGCTTGTTGCAACATTCATTGTTTGGCTAAGTTCTTTAGGGTTGGTTTTGGAAGGTCTTTCAACTTTGGCCAAATCCCGCTTCGTACGAAATTTTTTCACAGCGCTGTCTCCAAGTGTCCACAAAGAGCTGCTGCTTGAAACTGTCCACATGCACATCTCCCATACTGGTGTGCTCGTTTCACTACCTGGATTTTGGTTTCCACTTCTTTCTTGGAAATGACAAGCCTTCTTTCTGCATGCTACACACACCTTGTAGCAGTTTCAGCTTGAAGCATGTTGGTGCTCTCAAAACGCTGTGTAACTTCTGTAGGGTGTGTTACTCTCCAGCACTGAATACACTACTTAGAGCTCCTTTCACCACAGACACGCAAACACATCTTTCTGTGACAGTCCTACCTCCGGTCACTTGGAAATGTAAGGTTTTCATGGAGAACATGAGGTCAATCATTGTTTTGCACTCTGCAACCAATAGAAATGTCCTTTTGTACATAGCCTTCTGAAATTCACATCAAAATACCCTTCTTTTCTGGTTTCTTGAATGTTCTCAACACATTAGGAGAAAGATCGTGTTTGAGCAAGAGTGATGTAGTGTGCTTTTTCCTGGATTTCAAGTGATTTGGGAAACATACTCCTTGTTTTTCCACATTGTGTAAGAAACAACATTAGGCTTGCAAGAGATTGAAACAATGCACCCCAAAACATATTCCTGCAGTGAAAACACATGTTTCTACAAAGACTTTGAAGGAGCAAGCAAAAGCCTAGTGGCAGAGTGTTCTTTCAGAGAGAAACACATGCATTTCATCCTTCTGGAGTGAGTTTTCAGCCTGGAATTCATTTGCATTTTGTACTGTGCAGAATGTAGCTACCTGCTCGGGGGTTGTCTCATAGAAGCACCTTTCCTGTAGGAGCTTGTTGCAACATTCATTGTTTGGCTATGTTCTTTAGGGTTGGTTTTGGAAGGTCTTTCAACTTTGGCCAACTCCCGCTTCGTACGAAATTTTTTCACAGCGCTGTCTCCAAGTGTCCACAAAGAGCTGCTGCTTGAAACTGTCCACATGCACATCTCCCATACTGGTGTGCTCGTTTCACTACCTGGATTTTGGTTTCCACTTCTTTCTTTGAAATGACAAGCCTTCTTTCTGCATGCTACACACACCTTGTAGCAGTTTCAGCTTGAAGCATGTTGGTGCTCTCAAAACGCTGTGTAACTTCTGTAGGGTGTGTTACTCTCCAGCACTGAATACACTACTTAGAGCTCCTTTCACCACAGACACGCAAACACATCTTTCTGTGAAAGTCCTACCTCCGGTCACTTGGAAATGTAAGGTTTTCATGGAGAACATGAGGTCAATCATGGTTTTGCACTCTGCAACCAATAGAAATGTCCTTTTGTACATAGCCTTCTGAAATTCACATCAAAATACACTTCTTTTCTGGTTTCTTGAATGTTCTCAACACATTAGGAGAAAGATCGTGTTTGAGCAAGAGTGATGTAGTGTGCGTTTTCCTGGATTTCAAGTGATTTGGGAAACATACTCCTTGTTTTTCCACATTGTGTAAGAAACAACATTAGGCTTGCAAGAGATTGAAACAATGCATCCCAAAACATATTCCTGCAGTGAAAACACATGTTTCTACAAAGACTTTGAAGGAGCAAGCAAAAGCCTAGTGGCAGAGTGTTCTTTCAGAGAGAAACACATGCATTTCATCCTTCTGGAGTGAGTTTTCAGCCTGGAATTCATTTGCATTTTGTACTGTGCAGAATGTAGCTACCTGCTCGGGGGTTGTCTCATAGAAGCACATTTCCTGTAGGAGCTTGTTGCAACATTCATTGTTTGGCTAAGTTCTTTAGGGTTGGTTTTGGAAGGTCTTTCAACTTTGGCCAAAACCCGCTTCGTACGAAATTTTTTCACAGCGCTGTCTCCAAGTGTCCACAAAGAGCTGCTGCTTGAAACTGTCCACATGCACATCTCCCATACTGGTGTGCTCGTTTCACTACCTGGATTTTGGTTTCCACTTCTTTCTTTGAAATGACAAGCCTTCTTTCTGCATGCTACACACACCTTGTAGCAGTTTCAGCTTGAAGCATGTTGGTGCTCTCAAAACGCTGTGTAACTTCTGTAGGGTGTGTTACTCTCCAGCACTGAATACACTACTTAGAGCTCCTTTCACCACAGACACGCAAACACATCTTTCTGTGAAAGTCCTACCTCAGGTCACTTGGAAATGTAAGGTTTTCATGGAGAACATGAGGTCAATCATTGTTTTGCACTCTGCAACCAATAGAAATGTCCTTTTGTACATAGCCATCTGAAATTCACATCAAAATACCCTTCTTTTCTGGTTTCTTGAATGTTCTCAACACATTAGGAGAAAGATCGTGTTTGAGCAAGAGTGATGTAGTGTGCGTTTTCCTGGATTTCAAGTGATTTGGGAAACATACGCCTTGTTTTTCCACATTGTGTAAGAAACAACATGAGGCTTGCAAGAGATTGAAACAATGCATCCCAAAACATATTCCTGCAGTGAAAACACATGTTTCTACAAAGACTTTGAAGGAGCAAGCAAAAGCCTAGTGGCAGAGTGTTCTTTCAGAGAGAAACACATGCATTTCATCCTTCTGGAGTGAGTTTTCAGCCTGGAATTCATTTGCATTTTGTACTGTGCAGAATGTAGCTACCTGCTCGGGGGTTGTCTCATAGAAGCACCTTTCCTGTAGGAGCTTGTTGCAACATTCATTGTTTGGCTAAGTTCTTTAGGGTTGGTTTTGGAAGGTCTTTCAACTTTGGCCAATTCCCGCTTCGTACGAAATTTTTTCACAGCGCTGTCTCCAAGTGTCCACAAAGAGCTGCTGCTTGAAACTGTCCACATGCACATCTCCCATACTGGTGTGCTCGTTTCACTACCTGGATTTTGGTTTCCACTTCTTTCTTGGAAATGACAAGCCTTCTTTCTGCATGCTACACACACCTTGTAGCAGTTTCAGCTTGAAGCATGTTGGTGCTCTCAAAACGCTGTGTAACTTCTGTAGGGTGTGTTACTCTCCAGCACTGAATACACTACTTAGAGCTCCTTTCACCACAGACACGCAAACACATCTTTCTGTGAAAGTTCTACCTCAGGTCACTTGGAAATGTAAGGTTTTCATGGAGAACATGAGGTCAATCATGGTTTTGCACTCTGCAACCAATAGAAATGTCCGTTTGTACATAGCCTTCTGAAATTCACATCAAAATACCCTTCTTTTCTGGTTTCTTGAATGTTCTCAACACATTAGGAGAAAGATCGTGTTTGAGCAAGAGTGATGTAATGTGCGTTTTCCTGGATTTCAAGTGATTTGGGAAACATACTCCTTGTTTTTCCACATTGTGTAAGAAACAACATGAGGCTTGCAAGAGATTGAAACAATGCATCCCAAAACGTATTCCTGCAGTGAAAACACATGTTTCTACAAAGACTTTGAAGGAGCAAGCAAAAGCCTAGTGGCAGAGTGTTCTTTCAGAGAGAAACACATGCATTTCATCCTTCTGGAGTGAGTTTTCAGCCTGGAATTCATTTGCATTTTGTACTGTGCAGAATGTAGCTACCTGCTCGGGGGTTGTCTCATAGAAGCACCTTTCCTGTAGGAGCTTGTTGCAACATTCATTGTTTGGCTAAGTTCTTTAGGGTTGGTTTTGGAAGGTCTTTCAACTTTGGCCAAATCCCGCTTCGTACGAAATTTTTTCACAGCGCTGTCTCCAAGTGTCCACAAAGAGCTGCTGCTTGAAACTGTCCACATGCACATCTCCCATACTGGTGTGCTCGTTTCACTACCTGGATTTTGGTTTCCACTTCTTTCTTTGAAATGACAAGCCTTCTTTCTGCATGCTACACACACCTTGTAGCAGTTTCAGCTTGAAGCATGTTGGTGCTCTCAAAACGCTGTGTAACTTCTGTAGGGTGTGTTACTCTCCAGCACTGAATACACTACTTAGAGCTCCTTTCACCACAGACACGCAAACACATCTTTCTGTGAAAGTTCTACCTCAGGTCACTTGGAAATGTAAGGTTTTCATGGAGAACATGAGGTCAATCATGGTTTTGCACTCTGCAACCAATAGAAATGTCCTTTTGTACATAGCCTTCTGAAATTCACATCAAAATACCCTTCTTTTCTGGTTTCTTGAATGTTCTCAACACATTAGGAGAAAGATCGTGTTTGAGCAAGAGTGATGTAGTGTGCGTTTTCCTGGATTTCAAGTGATTTGGGAAACATACTCCTTGTTTTTCCACATTGTGTAAGAAACAACATGAGGCTTGCAAGAGATTGAAACAATGCATCCCAAAACGTATTCCAGCAGTGAAAACACAGGTTTCTACAAAGACTTTGAAGGAGCAAGCCAAAGCCTAGTGGCAGAGTGTTCTTTCAGAGAGAAACACATGCATTTCATCCTTCTGGAGTGAGTTTTCAGCCTGGAATTCATTTGCATTTTGTACTGTGCAGAATGTAGCTACCTGCTCGGGGGTTGTCTCATAGAAGCACCTTTCCTGTAGGAGCTTGTTGCAACATTCATTGTTTGGCTAAGTTCTTTAGGGTTGGTTTTGGAAGGTCTTTCAACTTTGGCCAAATCCCGCTTCGTACGAAATTTTTTCACAGCGCTGTCTCCAAGTGTCCACAAAGAGCTGCTGCTTGAAACTGTCCACATGCACATCTCCCATACTGGTGTGCTCGTTTCACTACCTGGATTTTGGTTTCCACTTCTTTCTTGGAAATGACAAGCCTTCTTTCTGCATGCTACACACACCTTGTAACAGTTTCAGTTTGAAGCATGTTGGTGCTCTCAAAACGCTGTGTAACTTCTGTAGGGTGTGTTACTCTCCAGCACTGAATACACTACTTAGAGCTCCTTTCACCACAGACACGCGAACACATCTTTCTGTGAAAGTTCTACCTCAGGTCACTTGGAAATGTAAGGTTTTCATGGAGAACATGAGGTCAATCATGGTTTTGCACTCTGCAACCAATAGAAATGTCCTTTTGTACATAGCCTTCTGAAATTCACATCAAAATACCCTTCTTTTCTGGTTTCTTGAATGTTCTCAACACATTAGGAGAAATATCGTGTTTGAGCAAGAGTGATGTAATGTGCGTTTTCCTGGATTTCAAGTGATTTGGGAAACATACTCCTTGTTTTTCCACATTGTGTAAGAAACAACATGAGGCTTGCAAGAGATTGAAACAATGCATCCCAAAACGTATTCCTGCAGTGAAAACACATGTTTCTACAAAGACTTTGAAGGAGCAAGCAAAAGCCTAGTGGCAGAGTGTTCTTTCAGAGAGAAACACATGCATTTCATCCTTCTGGAGTGAGTTTTCAGCCTGGAATTCATTTGCATTTTGTACTGTGCAGAATGTAGCTACCTGCTCGGGGGTTGTCTCATAGAAGCACCTTTCCTGTAGGAGCTTGTTGCAACATTCATTGTTTGGCTAAGTTCTTTAGGGTTGGTTTTGGAAGGTCTTTCAACTTTGGCCAATTCCCGCTTCGTACGAAATTTTTTCACAGCGCTGTCTCCAAGTGTCCACAAAGAGCTGCTGCTTGAAACTGTCCACATGCACATCTCCCATACTGGTGTGCTCGTTTCACTACCTGGATTTTGGTTTCCACTTCTTTCTTGGAAATGACAAGCCTTCTTTCTGCATGCTACACACACCTTGTAGCAGTTTCAGCTTGAAGCATGTTGGTGCTCTCAAAACGCTGTGTAACTTCTGTAGGGTGTGTTACTCTCCAGCACTGAATACACTACTTAGAGCTCCTTTCACCACAGACACGCAAACACATCTTTCTGTGAAAGTTCTACCTCAGGTCACTTGGAAATGTAAGGTTTTCATGGAGAACATGAGGTCAATCATGGTTTTGCACTCTGCAACCAATAGAAATGTCCGTTTGTACATAGCCTTCTGAAATTCACATCAAAATACCCTTCTTTTCTGGTTTCTTGAATGTTCTCAACACATTAGGAGAAAGATCGTGTTTGAGCAAGAGTGATGTAATGTGCGTTTTCCTGGATTTCAAGTGATTTGGGAAACATACTCCTTGTTTTTCCACATTGTGTAAGAAACAACATGAGGCTTGCAAGAGATTGAAACAATGCATCCCAAAACGTATTCCTGCAGTGAAAACACATGTTTCTACAAAGACTTTGAAGGAGCAAGCAAAAGCCTAGTGGCAGAGTGTTCTTTCAGAGAGAAACACATGCATTTCATCCTTCTGGAGTGAGTTTTCAGCCTGGAATTCATTTGCATTTTGTACTGTGCAGAATGTAGCTACCTGCTCGGGGGTTGTCTCATAGAAGCACCTTTCCTGTAGGAGCTTGTTGCAACATTCATTGTTTGGCTAAGTTCTTTAGGGTTGGTTTTGGAAGGTCTTTCAACTTTGGCCAAATCCCGCTTCGTACGAAATTTTTTCACAGCGCTGTCTCCAAGTGTCCACAAAGAGCTGCTGCTTGAAACTGTCCACATGCACATCTCCCATACTGGTGTGCTCGTTTCACTACCTGGATTTTGGTTTCCACTTCTTTCTTTGAAATGACAAGCCTTCTTTCTGCATGCTACACACACCTTGTAGCAGTTTCAGCTTGAAGCATGTTGGTGCTCTCAAAACGCTGTGTAACTTCTGTAGGGTGTGTTACTCTCCAGCACTGAATACACTACTTAGAGCTCCTTTCACCACAGACACGCAAACACATCTTTCTGTGAAAGTTCTACCTCAGGTCACTTGGAAATGTAAGGTTTTCATGGAGAACATGAGGTCAATCATGGTTTTGCACTCTGCAACCAATAGAAATGTCCTTTTGTACATAGCCTTCTGAAATTCACATCAAAATACCCTTCTTTTCTGGTTTCTTGAATGTTCTCAACACATTAGGAGAAAGATCGTGTTTGAGCAAGAGTGATGTAGTGTGCGTTTTCCTGGATTTCAAGTGATTTGGGAAACATACTCCTTGTTTTTCCACATTGTGTAAGAAACAACATGAGGCTTGCAAGAGATTGAAACAATGCATCCCAAAACGTATTCCAGCAGTGAAAACACAGGTTTCTACAAAGACTTTGAAGGAGCAAGCCAAAGCCTAGTGGCAGAGTGTTCTTTCAGAGAGAAACACATGCATTTCATCCTTCTGGAGTGAGTTTTCAGCCTGGAATTCATTTGCATTTTGTACTGTGCAGAATGTAGCTACCTGCTCGGGGGTTGTCTCATAGAAGCACCTTTCCTGTAGGAGCTTGTTGCAACATTCATTGTTTGGCTAAGTTCTTTAGGGTTGGTTTTGGAAGGTCTTTCAACTTTGGCCAAATCCCGCTTCGTACGAAATTTTTTCACAGCGCTGTCTCCAAGTGTCCACAAAGAGCTGCTGCTTGAAACTGTCCACATGCACATCTCCCATACTGGTGTGCTCGTTTCACTACCTGGATTTTGGTTTCCACTTCTTTCTTGGAAATGACAAGCCTTCTTTCTGCATGCTACACACACCTTGTAACAGTTTCAGTTTGAAGCATGTTGGTGCTCTCAAAACGCTGTGTAACTTCTGTAGGGTGTGTTACTCTCCAGCACTGAATACACTACTTAGAGCTCCTTTCACCACAGACACGCGAACACATCTTTCTGTGAAAGTTCTACCTCAGGTCACTTGGAAATGTAAGGTTTTCATGGAGAACATGAGGTCAATCATGGTTTTGCACTCTGCAACCAATAGAAATGTCCTTTTGTACATAGCCTTCTGAAATTCACATCAAAATACCCTTCTTTTCTGGTTTCTTGAATGTTCTCAACACATTAGGAGAAAGATCGTGTTTGAGCAAGAGTGATGTAATGTGCGTTTTCCTGGATTTCAAGTGATTTGGGAAACATACTCCTTGTTTTTCCACATTGTGTAAGAAACAACATGAGGCTTGCAAGAGATTGAAACAATGCATCCCAAAACGTATTCCTGCAGTGAAAACACATGTTTCTACAAAGACTTTGAAGGAGCAAGCAAAAGCCTAGTGGCAGAGTGTTCTTTCAGAGAGAAACACATGCATTTCATCCTTCTGGAGTGAGTTTTCAGCCTGGAATTCATTTGCATTTTGTACTGTGCAGAATGTAGCTACCTGCTCGGGGGTTGTCTCATAGAAGCACCTTTCCTGTAGGAGCTTGTTGCAACATTCATTGTTTGGCTAAGTTCTTTAGGGTTGGTTTTGGAAGGTCTTTCAACTTTGGCCAAATCCCGCTTCGTACGAAATTTTTTCACAGCGCTGTCTCCAAGTGTCCACAAAGAGCTGCTGCTTGAAACTGTCCACATGCACATCTCCCATACTGGTGTGCTCGTTTCACTACCTGGATTTTGGTTTCCACTTCTTTCTTGGAAATGACAAGCCTTCTTTCTGCATGCTACACACACCTTGTAGCAGTTTCAGCTTGAAGCATGTTGGTGCTCTCAAAACGCTGTGTAACTTCTGTAGGGTGTGTTACTCTCCAGCACTGAATACACTACTTAGAGCTCCTTTCACCACAGACACGCAAACACATCTTTCTGTGACAGTCCTACCTCCGGTCACTTGGAAATGTAAGGTTTTCATGGAGAACATGAGGTCAATCATTGTTTTGCACTCTGCAACCAATAGAAATGTCCTTTTGTACATAGCCTTCTGAAATTCACATCAAAATACCCTTCTTTTCTGGTTTCTTGAATGTTCTCAACACATTAGGAGAAAGATCGTGTTTGAGCAAGAGTGATGTAGTGTGCTTTTTCCTGGATTTCAAGTGATTTGGGAAACATACTCCTTGTTTTTCCACATTGTGTAAGAAACAACATTAGGCTTGCAAGAGATTGAAACAATGCACCCCAAAACATATTCCTGCAGTGAAAACACATGTTTCTACAAAGACTTTGAAGGAGCAAGCAAAAGCCTAGTGGCAGAGTGTTCTTTCAGAGAGAAACACATGCATTTCATCCTTCTGGAGTGAGTTTTCAGCCTGGAATTCATTTGCATTTTGTACTGTGCAGAATGTAGCTACCTGCTCGGGGGTTGTCTCATAGAAGCACCTTTCCTGTAGGAGCTTGTTGCAACATTCATTGTTTGGCTAAGTTCTTTAGGGTTGGTTTTGGAAGGTCTTTCAACTTTGGCCAAATCCCGCTTCGTACGAAATTTTTTCACAGCGCTGTCTCCAAGTGTCCACAAAGAGCTGCTGCTTGAAACTGTCCACATGCACATCTCCCATACTGGTGTGCTCGTTTCACTACCTGGATTTTGGTTTCCACTTCTTTCTTGGAAATGACAAGCCTTCTTTCTGCATGCTACACACACCTTGTAGCAGTTTCAGCTTGAAGCATGTTGGTGCTCTCAAAACGCTGTGTAACTTCTGTAGGGTGTGTTACTCTCCAGCACTGAATACACTACTTAGAGCTCCTTTCACCACAGACACGCAAACACATCTTTCTGTGAAAGTCCTACCTCCGGTCACTTGGAAATGTAAGGTTTTCATGGAGAACATGAGGTCAATCATTGTTTTGCACTCTGCAACCAATAGAAATGTCCTTTTGTACATAGCCTTCTGAAATTCACATCAAAATACCCTTCTTTTCTGGTTTCTTGAATGTTCTCAACACATTAGGAGAAAGATCGTGTTTGAGCAAGAGTGATGTAGTGTGCGTTTTCCTGGATTTCAAGTGATTTGGGAAACATACTCCTTGTTTTTCCACATTGTGTAAGAAACAACATGAGGCTTGCAAGAGATTGAAACAATGCATCCCAAAACGTATTCCAGCAGTGAAAACACAGGTTTCTACAAAGACTTTGAAGGAGCAAGCAAAAGCCTAGTGGCAGAGTGTTCTTTCAGAGAGAAACACATGCATTTCATTCTTCTGGAGTGAGTTTTCAGCCTGGAATTCATTTGCATTTTGTACTGTTCAGAATGTAGTTACCTGCTCGGGGTTGTCTCATACAAGCACCTTTCTTGCAGGAGCTTGTTGCAACATTCATTGTTTGGCTATGTTCTTTAGGGTTGGTTTTGGAAGGCCTTTCAACTTTGGCCAAATCCCGCTTCGTACGAAATTTTTTCACAGCGCTGTCTCCAAGTGTCCACAAAGAGCTGCTGCTTGAAACTGTCCACATGCACATCTCCCATACTGGTGTGCTCGTTTCACTACCTGGATTTTGGTTTCCACTTCTTTCTTTGAAATGACAAGCCTTCTTTCTGCATGCTACACACACCTTGTAGCAGTTTCAGCTTGAAGCATGTTGGTGCTCTCAAAACGCTGTGTAACTTCTGTAGGGTGTGTTACTCTCCAGCACTGAATACACTACTTAGAGCTCCTTTCACCACAGACACGCAAACACATCTTTCTGTGAAAGTTCTACCTCTGGTCACTTGGAAATGTAAGGTTTTCATGGAGAACATGAGGTCAATCATTGTTTTGCACTCTGCAACCAATAGAAATGTCCTTTTGTACATAGCCTTCTGAAATCACATCAAAATACCCTTCTTTTCTGGTTTATTGAATGTTCTCAACACATTAGGAGAAAGATCGTGTTTGAGCAAGAGTGATGTAGTGTGCGTTTTCCTGGATTTCAAGTGATTTGGGAAACATACTCCTTGTTTTTCCACATTGTGTAAGAAACAACATTAGGCTTGCAAGAGATTGAAACAATGCATCCCAAAACATATTCCTGCAGTGAAAACACATGTTTCTACAAAGACTTTGAAGGAGCAAGCAAAAGCCTAGTGGCAGAGTGTTCTTTCAGAGAGAAACACATGCATTTCATCCTTCTGGAGTGAGTTTTCAGCCTGGAATTCATTTGCATTTTGTACTGTGCAGAATGTAGCTACCTGCTCGGGGGTTGTCTCATAGAAGCACCTTTCCTGTAGGAGCTTGTTGCAACATTCATTGTTTGGCTAAGTTCTTTAGGGTTGGTTTTGGAAGGTCTTTCAACTTTGGCCAAATCCCGCTTCGTACGAAATTTTTTCACAGCGCTGTCTCCAAGTGTCCACAAAGAGCTGCTGCTTGAAACTGTCCACATGCACATCTCCCATACTGGTGTGCTCGTTTCACTACCTGGATTTTGGTTTCCACTTCTTTCTTTGAAATGACAAGCCTTCTTTCTGCATGCTACACACACCTTGTAGCAGTTTCAGCTTGAAGCATGTTGGTGCTCTCAAAACGCTGTGTAACTTCTGTAAGGTGTGTTACTCTCCAGCACTGAATACACTACTTAGAGCTCCTTTCACCACAGACACGCAAACACATCTTTCTGTGAAAGTCCTACCTCAGGTCACTTGGAAATGTAAGGTTTTCATGGAGAACATGAGGTCAATCATTGTTTTGCACTCTGCAACCAATAGAAATGTCCTTTTGTACATAGCCATCTGAAATTTACATCAAAATACCCTTCTTTTCTGGTTTCTTGAATGTTCTCAACACATTAGGAGAAAGATCGTGTTTGAGCAAGAGTGATGTAGTGTGCCTTTTCCTGGATTTCAAGTGATTTGGGAAACATACTCCTTGTTTTTCCACATTGTGTAAGAAACAACATGAGGCTTGCAAGAGATTGAAACAATGCATCCCAAAACATATTCCTGCAGTGAAAACACATGTTTCTACAAAGAGTTTGAAGGAGCAAGCAAAAGCCTAGTGGCAGAGTGTTCTTTCAGAGAGAAACACATGCATTTCATCCTTCTGGAGTGAGTTTTCAGCCTGGAATTCATTTGCATTTTGTACTGTGCAGAATGTAGCTACCTGCTCGGGGGTTGTCTCATAGAAGCACCTTTCCTGTAGGAGCTTGTTGCAACATTCATTGTTTGGCTAAGTTCTTTAGGGTTGGTTTTGGAAGGTCTTTCAACTTTGGCCAAATCCCGCTTGGTACGAAATTTTTTCACAGCGCTGTCTCCAAGTGTCCACAAAGAGCTGCTGCTTGAAACTGTCCACATGCACATCTCCCATACTGGTGTGCTCGTTTCACTACCTGGATTTTGGTTTCCACTTCTTTCTTGGAAATGACAAGCCTTCTTTCTGCATACTACACACACCTTGTAGCAGTTTCAGCTTGAAGCATGTTGGTGCTCTCAAAACGCTGTGTAACTTCTGTAGGGTGTGTTACTCTCCAGCACTGAATACACTACTTAGAGCTCCTTTCACCACAGACACGCAAACACATCTTTCTGTGAAAGTTCTACCTCAGGTCACTTGGAAATGTAAGGTTTTCATGGAGAACATGAGGTCAATCATGGTTTTGCACTCTGCAACCAATAGAAATGTCCTTTTGTACATAGCCTTCTGAAATTCACATCAAAATACCCTTCTTTTCTGGTTTCTTGAATGTTCTCAACACATTAGGAGAAAGATCGTGTTTGAGCAAGAGTGATGTAATGTGCGTTTTCCTGGATTTCAAGTGATTTGGGAAACATACTCCTTGTTTTTCCACATTGTGTAAGAAACAACATGAGGCTTGCAAGAGATTGAAACAATGCATCCCAAAACGTATTCCTGCAGTGAAAACACATGTTTCTACAAAGACTTTGAAGGAGCAAGCAAAAGCCTAGTGGCAGAGTGTTCTTTCAGAGAGAAACACATGCATTTCATCCTTCTGGAGTGAGTTTTCAGCCTGGAATTCATTTGCATTTTGTACTGTGCAGAATGTAGCTACCTGCTCGGGGGTTGTCTCATAGAAGCACCTTTCCTGTAGGAGCTTGTTGCAACATTCATTGTTTGGCTAAGTTCTTTAGGGTTGGTTTTGGAAGGTCTTTCAACTTTGGCCAAATCCCGCTTCGTACGAAATTTTTTCACAGCGCTGTCTCCAAGTGTCCACAAAGAGCTGCTGCTTGAAACTGTCCACATGCACATCTCCCATACTGGTGTGCTCGTTTCACTACCTGGATTTTGGTTTCCACTTCTTTCTTTGAAATGACAAGCCTTCTTTCTGCAT